>NW_026712373.1:1816457-2101457 GCF_030504385.1 Musca domestica | reverse complement strand
TTATTTCTCACACATTGGCCTACGAACGCTTCGTTTCTTCAATATAAAATAATAATTGTTTATAAATTGTCTCCATCACCGAATTCTCTTCGGCGATTTTGGCGGAGCAAAATTACTATGGCTGTGTGTATTCGACATAAAAATACTATTCTCACATTCATTTAAGGATTTTCCAAAATTTTTCTTAGAATCTCTACAATTACCACATTTTTACGCAACATCACTAGTTGCTTCTTAGAAATCTCTAAAAAATTGCACTAAAAAACATAGAACTAAAACAACCAATGTAGACGAGACCCTAGATACGCATATATATTGGTTGCCATAAAGAAACCAATATTTTTTACAATATTTTATTACCCTGCCATGCAGATAGGTTGCAGTGGCAACCTTTAAGTTGGATATAATAACATTTTAGCAGAAAAATCAATAAAGACCAACCAAAGCCGTTGTGAATTTGCAGAAAGCGGAGGAAAACCAAATTCCCAAATAAACGGCAATTTAATAGGCCCGACTAAATTCATTTGAATTGTTTTAGAAAAATTGAAAAAAGCAACAACAGCAATGACTAGTTTTTTACAACCTTTTCGCAATGGTCGTACGTATGCACATCCTCTCGCTGTGACATCCTTTTGTTAAACCTTTTCATACTTTCGCCACGGTGTGGTTATAAAATATTTTTAGTTTTTTTTTGACGTAAGATTACATTTTTTAATGCAAAGGCATTTAGTGACGTAATTCCAGTGAAAAATTGGTAAGGCTACCTTCGCTTTATGGCGTGTGCACACACTCATGGGCAAAAGGACCTTTTCGCGTGCGCTTGCCTCTGTTTTACGTAATGTTGCGCATGCGCGACCTTTTTGTTGGCGCGCCTTAGAACTTCTAGTTGCGTGCGATTTTTAGGTGACATTGTTTTACATCATAATTTTTTATGATTTACGTAATTTTTTATGATTCGTAGGCATGACGACCCGACCAATGGCGAAGAAAAAACAAAATCATTTTTTTTTGGCCACAAATTCTAAGAATTCTGTGTTTTTACGCTCTTGGCCTACGACGACGGTACGGTTGTTACAAATGTTTTTTAGATTTTCAGTTTTTTAGTTCGAAATACATTTTTTATGATTTTGGTTAGTTTTTTTGGGCGAAGCAAAATTGCATAAGAAGCTGGGACGCTTGGGTTTATGGCACTCGCCGCGGTTGCGTAAATATGGAATTTAAAAAAATGCAATTTTTTTTCTAGATTTCCAAGAAACAATGAATGACGGCAGCCAAAGAAACCCGGGTACCCGCTGTTTTCAAAAGAGAAATCATTGCTGACGCTAGTATCGTAGATATTCTCAAATTACATAATAGTTCATCACCATCATCTATCATTTGTTGTTGTCATTGATGCAGGAATTCAGCAACACCCATTTATGACGGGTGCCAACAACAAAATGTCAGGCAGCAAAAAATATAGAAATTATTACTAAAAAAATGTCACTGACCAACCATCCTCCATCCATCCATCAATAATATACATTCAAGAAACAAAGAAAAACATCACAATTGAAGAAAAAATATTTTGGTGGGTGTGTAGGAAGATACTAAGGGCCCTTACTTGCCTTTTGTCACACGGCCATCATCACCAACAGCCAAACGCCTGAAATCTGACAAATCCCCATCAAATTTTGAGCTAAACACCAAATTTAATACTGGACATTGTATGACCGATGATTAAAGGACGGCTGCCACTTCAGCAATGGGGAGGTTTTAGATATTGCAACAATATCTATATTTTATGGCCGAGGGTTGACCAACGTTGGTAAGCCCAGTGCCCAATGTGCGTCAATCACCACCACCACCACCACCAGTTGTCATTATCGAGTGAATGATATTTTCATTTGGTGGATAACCATTCAAGAATTGTTGACTTGTATTCAAGTACTTGTGCCAACATATTATGAAGATAAACGTCACATATTTAGTTGACATTTTAATTAATCTTTTTCAGGGGATTAAGCTTTAGTTTCGAGTGGTAATTACGAAATGCATCACTGGGAGTGGTATTTAGTTTGAAAAAAATTAGAAAATAGCTATTTAATACTTATATAACATGCTCCGAATCTTGTTCTTAAAAGAGATAACACAGAACGGAAAGCACATATCTTACAGAGAATCTGAACATATATAAAATAGAAAAAAAACTGCAATTGTAATTTGTAACATTTAAAACAAATTTTAGGGTTAAACTTATACCATATATGAATGCCGAATTTTCTAACAAGCCCTCATATTATAGCGATATTATCAAAACAAGAAACCATACCAAGAAGCCCAGGAACGATATTATCATTGATTTTTGGGCCAAAAGTTATCGATAACAAGTAAAAAAGCAGTAAGTTCGACCGGACCGAACTTTGACAGCATTTGAAAATTTAAAAAAAAAAAAAATTCGTTAAAAATTCTCTTAAAATCTGAAAAATACCGAATATAGAAAGTCGCCGTTATTCTATACGAATACGTGGACCAGCATAGGCAATTTTTGTCATAGGCCATTACAATATTCAAACACGAAACTTGAAAAAATCCGCTGAATAATGTAGCTAAAATAATCAAAATACCGAGTATTGAGACTTACCGTTATATGGGGACTATACGAAGACCCGTACCTCCATAGACAATTTTCTGTCACAGGCTGTAGTACCCATTAGTAACTTCAAAAAAGAAATTAGGAGCAATTCCGGTGAAAAATGTCGCTAAATAAACGGAATAAAGGCAGGTACCGTTAAATTGGGGCTGTACGATATCGATATAGACAATACTCTTCCAGGGGATAAAATACTTAGAAGGAACTCCCTGTGTGGATTTTCAGACAATTACATTGAAAAGTTTGACTGCAATCATCAAAATACCGAATATTGGGGGTACCATTTTATGGGAGCTATATGGAAATGTAGACCGATATAGCCCATCTTAGAGCTTGACCTCCCTGCAGACAGAAGACTGACCTGTGCAAAATTATAGCTTGCTATCTCAATTCGTTTTGACTCTAGCGCGATTACTACAGACGGACAGTGACTGAGGAAGTTTTAAAATTTTAAGCTGATCAAGAATATTTATACATTGTCTCAAATTATCATTTCGATGAGTTACATAACGAGAGACGAACTTAATATACCCTCTATAAAATGTATGGTGGAGGGTATAAAAATCAATTCAATCCACGTTATGCACAGGAAGTCCTCGAAAAATGTATGGATTTTTTCATATATTTTTAAATGATAACCTTTGAATAAATTCTGCATATTGACCAGAAAATCTTAAAAACCCTTAACAAATGCAAATATATTGTCTTTTTCATTTTTTAGAGAATTACGAATCTCGACTCTTGAAAAGATCTTCTCCTTTTTGTACATTTTGGACTTAATTTGTTTTCAGCAGACTTTAAGTTGTGCTTTGTTTGAAGAAATCAAATTTCGAAATTTTTAAAATGTCTGAGGATTGAAGGAAATCGGATACAGCTTTATACCCTCAGCTATATGGCTAGAGAGGGTATATATTATTTGATACGGCCAAAACGAGTCTCATCCAAATAAGGGTTTAGACCCAAGATGCCTTTGGACCAAACATGTTTTTGGACATTTGGTGTCGATCTAGGAGTCTCCGTCCGTCTCTCCGTCAGTCTGGCTGGTGCGCAAGATAACTCTCGAAAGGAGTATCCGATTTGATCCAAAGTTTATAGACGGCAACATCGGTCCACTCCTGGCACCTCCCCCACAGAAGGTCGAAATTTTCACCAGAAATAATTTACCTTATAGAACAAGAAAAAATCATCCAATTTTTTCAAACTTGACAAATCCCAATATTTTTATCAGTGCTATGTTGTATGCGATAATGAACAAAATCGGTTCACTCCATCAAGTAGCTCCCCCACAAAGGGTCAACATTTTGAATACGAGGGCGGTTCGATCCGAAAGGTTGCAATAGTACTCTGAATTTATTGTTTTACCCTTTTGCAGATAGTCAATCAATAAAATACCTTTGAAGTCCCAAAAATGCAAAATGCAATGATATTAGCAATTTCACGCACATGTATTCGTCGTATTTTCGTAATATTACAACGTGCCAGATTTGGACTACTTCCTGTACTTTATATAAGATACGTGCAAATTTTTGGAAAATGTGAAAATATGCGTGTGGTAACAGATATAGCGGACCGAAGTATTCCATATTTGTACTTCATTTAATACAAATAAAAATATTTGTATTTGTAAAATTTGAAGGAAATCGAACATTTAAATCATAAATTTCGATAAACCACACATTTATATCAGATTTCTGGTTAAGAGAAATATGTAGACATAGCAAGTTGTAAAGAATCGCCGACTTGTTTCGCAAGTTATGATAGATATAAGTATTGGAAATTGTGACCCTTTGTGGGTGAGGTACCAGAAGGGGTGGGCAGATATATATCATCTTCACAACAGATCTTGCGTTAGCAAAAATATTTGTATGTGTGAAATTTCGCTTTCTTTGAGCGTTTTATTTTCCGAAAATCTTGGACCCTATAAAAGATCTTGTGTTGATGAAAATATTGAGACTTATGATGTCTGTATGAAATCGGATGTTAATTTCGCGTTTCATGAGCTCCATGGATACTACTCAACATTTTGACCCTTTGTGGGGGAGGTACCTGAAGAGTGAACCGATATATTCCATATTCATAGCAGATTTGAAGACAATCGGACCCTCACATCACATTTTAAAAGAGTTATAATTATTCAAAATGTTGACCCTTTGTGTGGGAGGTATTTGATGGAGTGGACCAACATTGTCCATTTTCCCAGCTGACCTAGCATTGATGAAAATATAAGGTTATGCAAAGTTGGAGCAAAAGCGCATTGTCCATTTTCTTTCTGTGCAGTAAAATATTTTCTTTGAAAATTTCTTGAAATTTCACTGAATGTGGATATTTATGGTGGAGTTGTTCAAAAAATGCATGCAAAAGGTAGTAGAAAAAAATATACATTTTTGGGAGTTACTAGATTATAGGGTTAATCTTTTAACTATAAGTAAGTTTGGAAAGAATCCTTTGGAACAGTAAGATCGACCGGTCCGAATCGTGAATAACCTCCACCATTTGGAAACTTTAAAAAAAAACAGTTAAAAATCCCGCGAAGATTTTAAAAATACCAAATATAGCCGTTATATTGGGGTCGATACGATGACGCGGACCTGCACAGGCAACTTTTGATTTTGAGGCGATTGCAATATTCAAATACGAAACGTGAAAAAATCCGAGGAATAATTTAGCTAAAATTATCAAAATACCGAATATAGGAAGGTACCTATATATGGGACCTATACCAAGACCTGGACCTGCATACGAAGACGTGGACAAGCTTAGGCAACTTTTGTCATAGGCGATTACAATATTCAACTACTAAACTTGGAAGAACCCGAGGAATAATTTAAAGTTATCTAAATAACGCATATAGGGAGGCGCCGATTTACAGAGACCTGGACCTGCATGTACAATTTTCTTTCATAGACTGTAGTACCCATCAGGAACTTAAAATACGAAAATTCAAATAACCGACTATAGGATGGTACCGATATATGGGACCTGTACCAAGACCCGGACCTGCATAGGCAATTTTCTGTCATAGACTGTAGTTCCCATTACGAACTCTAAATGCGAAATTTGAAATAACTCAGGTTAATAATGTCCCTAAAGTACCGAATATCATGGGGTACCGTTGTGTGGGGGCTATACCATATCGTGAACCTATATAGAAAATTCACTTCCAGGAGGTAAAGTACTCAGAATAAACTCCTTGTGTGGATTTTCGGACAATTTCATTGGAAAATTTGATTACAATCATCAATCAATCATACAATCGTGGACCGATATAGCCCATCTGATTCTGGTGCAAAATTTTATATGCGTTTTGACCCTAGCGTGATTACAATAGACGGACAGACCTCTAAATCGTCTTAGAATTTTTCGCTGATCAAGAATATATATATAATTTGTGAGGTCTAAAAATCATTATTTCTATGAATGAAGAACTTAATATGCCCTCAATGCAATGTATGTTTAATGCAATGCTATGTATGGGTTTAAAAAGTTTAACTCCATATGTCCTGAAACCTGCCTTATTTCAATGTAAAACATGTACTCTCTGTATGCATGGGCCTGAGCAAGCTTATGAAAATTATTTTCCATTGCAAATTCTTAGTTTTCTTCGTTTTCTACAGATTTCAGATCATTGCATAGAACCCTATATAAGTTGAAGTGAAGTAATCTCCTCAAATTTTGTTTCCAAATCTGTATTCCACAAAAATTCTCTCAGATGTTTAGTTGGACTATCTATGTGAACTCTTCTTATTTTATTGTGAAACTCTACTTAAATGAAATGTCAAATCATTTAACATTTTTAGTCAATGACGATTGTTGACTTAACAAAAGCGCTGTTTTAGCCTCAAACTAATCGAAGGTGGCCACAGGTTTATTAAACAAACAACCTGTTTCAGAGAAAACCAGCTGCTCTTCTCCATTGAAAATAAAAAAAAGACAGAATGACTTAATTAAGAAATGAAAATAATTAAAAACAATCAATGAAAGGAAGTACTGCAGGAGACAACTGAAGACAAACAAAAAACCAAATGACTAAGGGAATTATGCTTCAAAAATATGCGGAAAATTTTAGAATTAAACAAATGAACACGACGAGTGGTTAAATACTTGACATTCAAGTTGAGACAACAGTGCAATGACAAAAAAGTCGCCACAGGATAATATTCCGAAAGGAGGTTAGATTGCCACTCGACATGATTAAAGGACACTTGCCCTAACAAAACACACGAAAAAATAACCATTCAAACAGACCACGAATAATACAGAGATTCCGGTAAATTTTGATGAACTACAGAGTGTATTGCAAAAATTATTGGAAAACCTGCAGAGTTACAGAATGCGAAAATAGTTCACATTTTCGATATGTTCTGTATGAAAACATGGCTTGCCGCCACTACCACTTCCTGTGCGCGCTTCAGCGTGTTATTGAGTGTTTCGTGAATGTTGGAAAGAAAGGTCACAGCTTGATAACTCTTCATTGGTTTTTTTTTTCGTCTGTTTATTTTCATGAAATTTGTCCACTGAGAAGATAATTAAAATGCACAAGAGTGAGAAAACAAAACAATGAGAGGTCCCCCGTCTTCAATGCCCAAAACATCCATCCAGTCCTGCATTCAGCCCTGCAGGGCTAGTTTAGTGCCAATGTGCCAATTTTTTAACACTCTTCAATTTGGTTGCCAAAGCCGAGCATGCCAGCAAGATTGACTGACTGACTGAATGACTGGTTGACTGACTGTAAAGGTAAATATTTTATAAAAACAACGCAACAGGATGCCAATTGAAAATTATTATGATTACACAACAACAATAACAACACATTAGGATAACAACAACAAACATTGCACACACACACACACACTCAAGCAAGCGGAGGGACATTGCAGTACGGTTTTTTGAAAAGGCAAAAATTTATTTTGACATAATACGACATTAGAGTCACACAAACACTCACACACTCCTATACATTCTGGTCCATTGATAACTGTAGTATGTACTTATGTTAAGCAGTGTAACTTGGACTTACAACCATATATACTAGGGATTTTGGTAGTACGCTCCAACCCCGATTTAGCCTGAAGCGAAATGCACAAACAGATGTATGTATGAGCGGAATAGGCATGGAAGATTCCAACCACTACTGTTGCAACTGATGATATGGTTCGAAGATAGAGTCGACATTGCACAGTGGGCTAACAACATTACAAAGCACAAATTTGAACGCTAAAGCAATTTATATATTCGTCATATGGTTAGAGAGGGTATATCATTTGATACGGACAAAACGTGTCTCATCGAAATAACGGTTGTAGACCCTAGGTGTCTTTAGACCTCATCCCTTTCAGGACATTTTGAATCCATCTAGCGATGTCCGTCCGTAAACCACAAAAGGTCAACATTTTCAAAAAATCAGTAAAGAAAAGTCAAAAGTCGGGCGTTGCCAACTATATGATACCCTACACCACAATTCATATTTAGTAGAGCTCTCGTAACAAAAGAATTTTCTTCAAGTAGACCATACCACCTGTCAACATATGGCTTTAGAGCAGTTATAGTTTGCTATAGAGTGCAGGATATGACTTAGGTCGGATTTACCAAATTCAGGACTTTTGCACTGTTATTGGCCATTTGGTGCACAATTAACCCGAATTTGGTTAAAGATATATATGGGAATCTGAACCGATCTTAATAAGATTTGACAGAGGTAATTATGGGCTGTAACTGATAACTGATATTAAACCCCCAAATCGGATGAAGCATATATACGGGAGCTATATCTAAATCTGATCCGATCACCAATTTCGATAGGGTTCGTATTTGGGCCAAACAATTATTGTTTGCAGAAGTTCATCTCAATCGGATAATAAATGCGACCTGCATTTTGTTCACAGGAGTACATAGACGGACGAACGGACAGACGGACTGACATGCGACACAGAAAGTGATTCAATGGTAAAGGTCTATTTCAATTCCTTCCCCATGTTACAAACAAATACACGAACACATAATACCCTTACCACTATGTGGCGTAGACTATAAATATTTTACTGCACAGAAAATGAAAGAATTATCCGAATTTGCTCTAACTTTGAAAGTCCTAATATTTGCGTCAGTGCTAGATCAGGTGCAAAAATGGACAATATTGGCCCACTCCATCAAGTACCCCCCCCCCCCCCTAAATGGTCAAAACTTGAAATAATTATAACTCTTGTAAACTGTGATGTAAAAGTCCGATTATCTTCAAATTACACAAATCACAAAATTTTCATTAACCATAGATCTGGTGTAAAGATGGGATAAATCGGTCCACTTCTTCTGGCACCTACCCCACAAAGGGGAGGAATATTCATGAAACTCATAAAACGCGATATTAAGATCCCATTCCATTCAGATTTGGTATATTTCAATATTTCCATCAACAACAACAATAAACTGTTATAAAAATGGATGAGATCGGAGCATTCCTTCTGGTATCTCCCCAACAAATGGTCGAAATGTTCAATAAAAATATATATTTTTTGCACAGAAAGAGAAACGATAATACGATTTTGCTCCAACTTTGCAAATCCTAATATTTGTATCAGTGCTAGATCTGGTGCGAAAAAGGACAATATCGGTACATACCTTCTAGTACCTCCCCCACAATGGTCAAAATTTTGAATAATTACAACTCTCATAAAATGTGGTGTAAGAGTCCGATTGTCTTCAAATTTCACACATCCCAATATTTATATTAACCCAAGGTCTGATGTTAAGATGGAATATATCGGTCCACTCCTTCTAGCACCTACCCCGCAAAGGGAAGGAATATTCATGTAACTCATAAAACGGAGACATATATAGATTTGGTATATTTCAATATTTCCATCAACACAATATCTGTTATAAAAATGGTAGAGTTCGGAGCATTTCTTCTGGTACCTCCCCACAAAGCGTCAAAGTTTTAAATATCCAAAACGATTGTAAAAGCCGAAATAAGCATACGGTTCTTTTCAAATTACACACATCACAATATTTCTATTAGCCCAATGTCTGGTGTGAAGATTGGATATATCGGTCCTTTCCTTCTGGTACCTCCCCCACAAAGGGTCAAATTTTTGAATATCCATAAACCTCATAAAACGCGAAATTAACATCCTATTCCATTTAGACTTGGTACATCTCAATATTTCAAACAACACAAGATCTGTTGTAAAGATAGTACAGATTGGACCATTTCTTCTGGTACCTCGCCCACATACGGTTCAAGATTTTAAAAAACAGAACAGAACAGAAAGCGAAATAGGCATCCAACTCTCTTCAAATTTCACACATCCAAATATTTTTGATTACGCAAGGTATGTTGTGAAGATGATAAATATCTGCCAACCCCATCTGTACCTCACCCACAAAGGGTCACAATTTCCAATACTTATATCTATCATAACTTGCGTAACAAGTCGGCGATTCTTTATCTAAATATTCGATTTTCTAGTAATTTTGTCCATACCAATCTTTGTATCTGTGTTAGATAAAATATGAAAATGTAATACTTCGGTCGACTATATCTGGTAACTGGCGCATATTTTAACATTTTCTAAAAATTAACACATACCACATATTAAGTGAAGGAAGTTACCGATATAGTCCAAACCTGGGACTCGCAATATTTATATCATATTTTTAGGTCCGATACGAAATGGACAATATTGGCCCATTCCTTCAGAAACTAGTCCATTTAAATATCATATCATAACAGAAGTTAAAATATATTTAAATAATAGAACATTGGCTGAGGGTATACATCTGTCAGCAAAACCGACTGATTCCTTTTTACTTGCTAATTATTGATTTGAATATTTATCAGGCGTATTTTATACCATGAATTTTTTTAACTGATCGTTTTATTCTCTCGAAAGTAAGATAATATTTGTCACATGTAATATTTTTCATTTCTGGAAATTCTGCCGCAAGGTAACCACTGTGCTTCTTTCGAACACTCTTCATACTTTGTCCGCCAAATTGCCAAAGTCGAGTGCCTCTTGTTGACATCAACGTCAGTTGCTACTTTATTATTAGTAAACGTAACTGGTACCAAAACACTAACACCACCACCACCATTGTCCACATTGACTGGAAAACGGGAGGAAACAACTACTAATTGCTGGAAATTATATAAATTCGAAAAAAGAGGAGCGGACAGACGTACAATATCATTCCCAGTCATTCATTCATTCACCCGAATAAACCATCCATCCGAAAAAACAGGGTATCAATGATATGTTTTTGGCCAAATTTATCCCATTTTTGCACATTTGTATCCTGAACATATGCCGACTCTTCGGGCTCAGCTGTCGACTTTAACTGTAAGTGACACACAACGATCCGACAACCGTTATGCTGTTCTTCTTTTTCCTTTTCATTGCAGTTTTGCCAAACGATGCAACAACAACAACAGTAACATCGAATTCGGCAAATGCGCTTAGGCATTCGATATTTGACAAGGGTGGCATTTTCCTCTGTCCAACTCTGCCATTATGCGAAATGATGACAGTTTTGAAAACAAGCAAAAAAAAAATCTTGAAAAGGTCAATCTATTGTCAATAACCAAATGCCAAACAAACTGTCAATACATTTGATGACTTACTAAATGAAACCAATAACAATTACTTCTTCCGACCAAGTTATCATTGCAAAATAAAATGGATTAATTGAAGATTCGTTATTTTTTTTTTTTTTTTTTTGGGAAAAATGAATTTTTCTGCACAAAATGTGTTAGAGTTTGGAATCGATCTTAGGCGACATTACATTTGAGGTGGCAAAAGTATAAATTGCTATGAGTTGGATAATTTCAGACAGTATTACCGACAGCTGTATCCTTACAACCTATGACTATAAATATAGAAACAGTTTATTTTTTCTCGTTCCAGAAGGAAGGCACGGACCTTTTTGGGTCGTTAATTTGCGATTTTAGTTAGTTTTAATATATGCAATATTGAAGGAAATTTGGAAATAAACTCATTTTTAAAAAACGTTCATCCATTGCGGGGGAGTTGCCGTATAAAGTGACACGAAGCTTTAGGACCTGACCTTATTCTGATACAAATATTTTAACTTACATAGACATCTTGCATATGATTACAAATTCCACCGATTGCAGTTACCTTCTAAGGAAAATACATCCACAACTGCATATTTGAATACTATGTGCGGGTGTGCACCCACATTATATTTTGGAGAAGAGACCCGAACTGCATGTGCATCAAAAAGTTCTACAATACTATAATTAGTTTCGAATAAAAACAAATTAACGGCAATACCTTGTTCGAAATTCCGATTTTAATATATCAGTACCACTTAAGGTGAATAACAAGTGTCCGAAATTTAATCAGTGATAAGTCCACCTTAAAATTTTAGATTCATTCCAACAGTTCGTGTTAGGCCTTTTTATGCCCTCCACAATACTGTGTAGGGTATTCCGTTTGTAATTCCTCCAAATAGACCCTACAAAGTATATATATTGCGATAGAAGCTTAAAATTTTGCGCACATGTGTATTTTGCCAGTAGGCAGGTTAAGTTCGTTAGTGGGCCATATCGGCCCACGTTTTCGCATTGCCGCCATATAACAGTACCTCCCTTTATTCGATATTTTGATGATTTTAGCGACATTATTCGACGGAATTGTTTCCAATTTCGTATTTAAAGATCTTAATGGGTACTACAACCTATGACAAAAAATTACCTATGCAGGTCCATGTCTTCGTATTGCCCCCTATTTTTCCGTAATTTTTGAAAATTTTCAAGTTCTTTCCAAATGGTGTGGAGGGTATTAAAAGTTCGGCCCGGTCAAAGTTACCTGCTACTTATTTGTTAGCACTTAAAACGCCCAATTCCTCCAGTTTGACAACATTTTTTTTTATTAAAACTTCATACTTCGAACTAAATTTTCCGGCTTTCAAGGTTTTATAGATTATTCAAGTTTTTCATTTTTTAAAAGGAATAATAGGAAAATTGTTACCTTTAAACCTAACCCATAAAGACTTAAAAATCTTTCAGTTTGAAGTTTGCCGAGGAGGATATTGCACAATATATCCACATGTAATTTTTCTGTCCAAACCTATTTCAACGTCTCCATATGTAAGAACTAGAAAACCCAACAGTGTCCCATACATTAAATTTCAGAATTTCAGCTCTATCCAAAAACCCAATTCAAAATGTATTAACATACTTTTCGTACACCTATACTACGCATATCCAAAGCCACCTTGTCTCCCCACCGTAGACTCCAACAGTGACCTCGATACCAAATTTCAGAATTCAATCTCTTTGCCAACACCCAACGGCACATTTTGTGGCATTTTGCCCTTTTCGTACGTTCGTAGAACCTATTTCCAAAACCACCTCCCTCACTCAACTACAGACACCAACAGTGACATCGACATTAAATTTCGAGATTCCAGTACCTTTCAATTCAGTACCTTTCGTTCAATTATACCACTCATTTGAAAAACCACCTTCATATCTCAGTACCAAATACCAACAGAGAAGTCAATATAAAACTTCGGGATTCTACCTCTATCTCTCCACCCAATACTCAAATTAGTACTTTTCGAACAATTATAGTACATATTTCTAAAACCCGACTCCATATCTTAACCGCAGACCACAACAGTAACCTCAATATAAAAATTTTAGAATTCTCTTCTTATCCCTTCATCCAATATCCAATTCAGTACCATTTCGTACAGTTATATCTCAGTCCCAGAGACCTGAATATCATATTTCCGGATTCTATCTCTATCCCTTTACTTAATACTCAATTTAGTACCACATAGTATTTTTCGAACAATTTTATTACTCATATCCAAAATCTCACCCATATCTTAACCACAGTCACCAACAGTTTTCCTTCACCCGAATGCAGTACTATTCGAACAATTATAGTACATATTGCCAAAATCGCCTCCACATCACAATTCCAGATACCAACGGAAATTGCAATATAAAGTCCAGCGCAATTCCAAGTTTAATGCCATTTAGGACTTTTCGTAAAACTGTGGAACGCATTTTCAAACCACCGCCATATCTAAAAAACGGATACCATCTGTATTCTAAATATCAAGCTAACGCCCAATACCAAATATATTACCATTTAGAACTTCTTATACAATTATAGTCAACATTTCCGAAACCACTTCCATATTTGCAGGCTACACATGAACAGGGACCCTGATAACAAATGTCAGATTTCAAGCAGTATCTGTTCATTTAATACCGACTTTTACCAAATATGGGACTATTTAGTACTTTTCGTGCACCTGTAGTACACATTTCCGAAACTACCTCTTTATCACAAAGCAAGGACCCTAATGCGAAGTTTCAAGATTTCAGCTGGATCAGTTCACCCTAAAACGAACTGTAACAAATCAGTACCATTTAGAACAGTCCTTCATATATCAAACTTAAATTAAACCTTAGTTCTCACACCAAGTTTCAAGTTTTCAGCTCTATCCGTTACCCTGTTTGAAACATTAAATTCAGTACAATTAAGTTCCGTTCACATAAAACCTGTTTGTAACCTTCAATTCAGTACAATTAAGTTATTTTCGAACAATTATAGCACATATTTCCAAAACCAACTTCATATCTCAATTCCAAATACCAACAGGGACCTCTATATCAAATTTGAGGATTCTAGCCCTATCTTTTCACCCCATACAAAATTTAGTACCATTTACTAATTTTCGTACAAATATAGGATCCATTTTCAAACTACCGCCAAATGTCAAAATATGTACCATCAGCAATATAAATACAAATTTTAGAATTTTATCTCCATCTCTTCAGCTAATACCAAATCTCTTCAGCCAATACCATATATCCATGCTATACCTGTACAGCGGCCACAATAGGTAATTTCAAATTTTAAGCACCATTTATTTATTATTTTCATGCACTTGTAGTATACGTTCCCCAACCACCTCTTTATCTCAAACCTACCAATAACAGGGTCCCCTATACAAAATGTCACGATTCCAGCTTTATCAGTTCACCCTAAACTAAACTGTTTCCAATTCAGTTCCAGTTCGCACACTTAGTAACTTTTTCTAAACCCCCTTAATGTATCAAATTTACTTTTCAACCTTGATACAAAATTTCAAGTTTTTAGCTCTCCATTCACATAATACCAGACGGTACCATTTGAAAAGTTTCGTAAAATTTTAGATTTTTTTGTTACCTTAAAGTTCGAATTCCAAAAAAACAAAAATTGGTACATTTATCCTGCACGCCATCGTGTGATACTTATTCCAAATTTTTAGAATTCCAACTCATTCCGTTTTTTTTTTTTAATTTTTAGTACATTGAGGTACTTTTCGTACCCTTTTTGTACGAATTTCCAAAAACCAAGACTGAGCCTCTTGCAAAATATCAAGATTCCATCTTCAGCCATTTCGTTGGGTATTGATTTTCAGTCATTAATTTCACTGCTTTGCATTGAGAATTTAGACTTATGCTACCCAAAGGATACACTTCAGTACCTTCCTCGGTACATTATATGTTTCAACTATAAAATGGCAGATAATTATTTTGAAAAACTGATACGAGTTAAGGCATTTTTACCTGGTTGGTTACACTAAGAACTAGACATCTTCCACGTAAATTATTTTAAATTATCCTCATTACAAGATGACGATGACAAAAAGCCTTTTTTTCAGCAAAATAGCGATATTCCCATCTACGCTCACATATATTGAAATATCTTCCATAAAATATTTGCCATTAGTCTAAGATATTTTTAAATACATCTCATATCCAAAAGAATACTACAACCACTTCGAAAACTAATAAATCAATATGCAGTTTTATAAAATCACAACATTTATGCTAACTCGCCTCCTAGTAACCCCCATTTAGTAGCGACAAACAAAAAAGGCAACACCATTGTAATCTCTAGGCTAAGGCCCGATAACAAGGGATGCACTTCGATTTCAATGTAATTTCCAAATCAAAAGTCATTACCAGCGAACTTCAAATAATAATTCAACAAAGTCATAAATAAAAGTGGAACTAAACAAACTCTATTAGTTCGGATGGCCGGATAAAACAAAAAAAAGGACACCAACAGCAACTGCAGCCAATAAATTATTGGGAATGTCAACAGAAAAACGAAAAACAAAACAAAAAGAATCTAAAACCCGGGCATGAAATTGCAATTCTGCAATAACGGCCAGCGAACCGGCTTCCGTAACAATGTGAAACAAGAGTGTTGGCAGAGACAATTGAAGCTGTCCCCTGAAAACAACCCCTCCCCATGGCCACACCAGACAACTAAATGTTTATACCAAAAAAATTCACCCCAAATACCAAAGAAAGAAAATTTCCCAACAAAGCCAGAAAGACCTCACAGAAAATTAATAGAAACCTCTCTCGCCGCTTCTGCTGCTTGTTGGTGTCCTTGTCATCATAATGTTCCTTAACCATGATCGGCAAATACTCGCTGCAAAAGAAAAGTGACAACTCATTTAGCATTGAAGGGCCAATGTTAATGATATCATTAGCACATGGCCAAGACATTAAAGACATTCCGAATATGGCAACGAGAAACGAAACTAAGCTGTAAAAGAGGTGACACATCAAAGAGGTAAACGCGCTCATGGCAATTGTGACGTGTCACTCTAGCCAGGAAGCTGCTGCGAATTTGCCAAGTCATGGATGCTCGCCTGGCGTACTTTCCTACTGTGTGCTAAACAAATTCTTGGAGTTATAATTGTTAACATTGTCCTTCGGCAACACCTCCCAAAGGAGGTTTGCAATTTGAAAGGATATTTTTCTGGTATTGTTTCTCTCTCGCTCTATCCTCTCTCTTTTATTTATAATGAAAGGCTTTTACCATAAATATTTAGCCGCTTTTTGGTGTAAACATCATTAACTTGTCTTAAACATTGTTTTAGGCTAATACGAGTTCAGCGGTGTGTTTTTGATGGTCGGTTTGTCACAAAATTGTCGGTTTGCTTTGGTGTTGGAGGAATCATTTATTTATTTTTGCCGTTATTTTGACTTGGGAAAATAAAATGAATAGAATATGATTTGCAAAAAAAGTCAAATTATTTTTGATTCTTTGAATTGGCGGAAAATCGCAAATACATTTAGTTCTCATGATTATGAGTTTTATTTTTATTTGGAGATTTTTCAGTGGAAAACTTTTGAACCGTTGAATAAACATTAACTTTTTTACCCATCAACGTCCGGACAAAACGGCTGAACCTAGAATCTTAAAATTTTGGATGAAGGTCACCCTTGGCCCAAAGGGGTCAGGTAAGGCTGGCTTTTTGGAAATACGTACTAGAACGGTACGAAAAGTATTAAACGGTACTAAATATGGTACCCTTTGTATTTGACGAACGAGAAGATCTAGAAAAGAAAAAAAAAGAAAATAAATTTGGAATGAAAATACTAAAAAGTGTTACATTTGTACCATTTCTTATCATTCGAAGGGTTAGAGTTAAAAACATAAAATTTAGAATAGGAAGATTGAAGAGCATAGTCGATGTAAGGAGGAAGTTTTGGAAAAGTGTAGTGCAATTTAGATTTGGAGGAGCTGGAATCCTGAAATTTGAAATTACTGAAATAACATGTGTAGAATTAATATATGGAGGAAGTTTTCGAAATTTTTACTTATATGCACGAAAAGTACTAAATTTGGTACAATTTCCATTTGATTGAACCGTTAAAGCTGGAATTCCGTAATTTAGAAATAAGTTTACTATTGCATTCTAGGACTGAGGAATATAAGTAGAGGAAATTTGTACTTATGTGTACCAAATGGTACTAACTTTGGTACAATTTAAATTTTTGGAAGAACCGATGAATTGGAATCCTGAAATTCTAAAATAAGATTACCATTGCATTGTAGGAATGGGGTCTGTAGATTTTTTTTAACTTCTGTACTAAATTTGTTAGAATTTTAATTTTGGGTGAACCGGAAGAGTTGAAATTCTGAAATTTGAAAATTAGATTTCTTTCGCCCAGACGAAACGGCTGAAACTAAATTTTGAGTGAGGGTCACTCTTGGTCCGAAGGTGTCAAATAAGGCTGAGTTTTTGGAAATTCGTACAAGAACGGTACGAAACGTACTAAAAGGTATTAAATATCGTTCCGTTTGCATTTGACGTACCAGTAGAGCTCAAACTCTTAAATTTGTAAAGAGGGTCACCGATTAAGTACATGAAGAATGCACAGAAGGGTTTTTGCAAATTCACACCATAATTGTACGAAAAGTACTAAAATATACTATATTTGGTACCATTTCGAACCAAGTGAGTTTGAGGTAGGTGAGGTCGATGTAAAAGAAGTGAAATAAATGAGTGAATAACTGATCTAGAATCAACGCCTAGACGAAACGGCTGAAACTAGAATCTTGAAATTTTTACGAGGGTTGCGTGTGATAAAGCTGAGTTTTGGAAATTTGTAATAAGAAGGTACGAAAAGTACTAGAATCTACAAAAAATTTAATTATTTGTATTGAACAAAGGGAATGAGCTAGAATTCTGAAATTTGGTAAGAGAGTCACTGATGCAATGCAAGATAGATCTACCACAGGGTTTTTGGAAATTTGAACTTAAAAGTTACGAAAAGACCTAAAATTGTACTAAACCTCTAAAATGGTACCATTTGGTATTATGTGAACGGAATTTTGGCATGTTATTTATTGAAATTTCATACGAAATCAAGGTTGAAAAGAAATTTTGACATATGAAATGTGTACTAATTGTGCAAACCGTACTAAATTGTACTGAACTTGGAATAGTTGTATTTAGGATGAACGGATGAAGCTGGAAGTTTGAAATTTTGTATTGGGATAAAGATGTAGTTTTGTAGTTCTATATTTGGTATTGAGAGAACAAATAATGCTAGAAATCTGAAGTTTGATATTAGGGTCGCTGTTCATGTGTAGTCTGGACCTAAGGAGGTGGTTTCGAAATTTCCCGAAATATCCCGAAATTTCATATTGAGGTCTCTGGAATTTAGGTATGGGTGGGGTTTTGTAAATGTGTACTATAATTGTACAAAAAGTAATACATTTGTTATAGTGTGAAGGGATTAAGCTGGAATTTCGAAGTTTTGCTATTGGGACTCCTGTTTTGGGTCAACAGATAGTGCTTAAAGTCTGGATTCTTGAAGTCTGAATTAGGGTTGCAACACAAAATAAAGTGGTGGGGCTGAAATTTTCAAATTTAATGTTGAGTATTCGGTATAGAGATATGGAGGTGGCTTAGAAATGTGTACTATAATTGTACGTTAAGTACTAAACCATATTACATTTTGGTATTGAGTAAAGGATTAGAGATAACATTCTGAAATTTGATTGAAGTGTCTCAGTTAGTGTCGTGGCTTTGGAAATGGCCTACACTTTTCTGCTTTGGGTTAAAGTAAATAGCAAAAATTTAAAAATCGCAAAAATTTAAAACTTCTGAAAGTAAACGACCTTCGGCCGGGACTTGAGATTCTTTCGTCTGGGGTATTTCCAACCCGGCTACGTGTTCCATAGTTTTTCTACAAATTATAACTTTTTTAAATAGCCGGTTTTTTGGCCGGTGCTTGAGATTTTCTACTCTGGGGTATGTCCAACACCGTCTACGCCATCCACAGTTTGTCAAAAAATTTTAACTTAAAAAAATATCAATCAGGGCATTGCCTCAACTTAAGCCCTGTTCTCTTTCCCCAAAGCTAACGGTCATACTTCCCATGTGGATTATATCCGTTTTGGAAAGGTTATAACTAAAAGCTTAACAAAAAAAAAAACCGGACTTCATTTTCATAATTTCAATAGGGATTATGTCCGTGGGAATTATTTCCTGACACCAGTGGCATTACCTATTTCAATAGCACAGTTGGATTAAATTGGAAAACACTTCGAAAATTAGCAAGCACGATAGAAGAACGGACCGGCATAAATTCATCGACTCTAAATGTTCTGAAACGCATTTCGCTCATCGACGTTGAACAATATACCCTACCAAAAGATATATGCCCTCTGCCGCCATAACGATGAGGCTATAAAAAAGAAACTACATAAAGTATCTAAAACTTCAAAATAACTATGCAAATTTACTGTACGATCAAGAATATCACTATTCACTCATTGTGTTCAGAAACTAAATCATCATTTAGCCAATGTGTTCTCCTCGCCAACAAACAAAAATGTCTAATTCCCGTTGTGAGAAAATTCATAAATTGCTCGGCTAATTGGTGGTGCCTCTTCTCTACCCAAACCATCAGCCTGGTTGGCATTACAAATCTCTGTTTGCTTTCAAAAATCTGTTAAATCATTAAGTGAAAGCAAATAAACAGCAGCGACAGCAGTCAAAAATTGAAATTGATACATTTCAAGGTACAAATAAACAATTCCTTGAGGAGGCCCTGCTCTGTGCTCGCACCTCACATCAAATGAGGCATATGTTAATGTCAACACGCCAAGACGCATAGAAATCTGACATAGCAGACAAGGAGACGAAAGAAATGTTGAACAAGGGGATGGCGAGTGAGTGTGTGATTCATGTCTGTCTGTCCGCCTCACACTTCGGCGGCCCAAAAAAATTTCGAATTCATATCAAAATCCAAAACTATAACAAGGATATTAACAATCTGATGAGGATATCAAGCCGAAAGATGTTATAAGACATCATTGTTATGTTCTTCCCTTTGCCACCATTCTACAGGGATATAACAACAACACGGAGTACCTATAACTGGGACATTAAGATCAAACAATATATAAAAGACAAATCATAATAATAAAAAGGGAACGAAATGGAAATACACAAACATAAGAAATGCCGCCACTTTATGCTTCATTGACGTAGCAAATTGCCGCTTCCTTATGACGAGGATGATGATGAACAGCAGTAGCGAAACCAACAACAACAGTGCTCTATTGCAGTGGCTAAATGTAAATGTAATGTGCGATGAACTGACAGAAGACGGGGACATCATAATGTGGATCGTGATTTCCGTCATCAATTAGGGGCAATGTTGCCATCTGTTGGGAATTTTGGTGCGGAAATATGCCATGAAAAAGTTACTCTTTAATCGTCGAAAAAAAAAAATATTTTTAAAAAATCCACGCCTATAGCACAGATAGTTCTCTGAAAAATATTTTTAAAAAATCCACGCCTATAGCACAGATAGTTCTCAGAAAAATATTTTTAAAAAATCCACGCCTATAGCATAGATAGTCCTCAGAAAAATATTTTTAAAAAATCCACGCCTATAGCACAGATAGTTCTCAGAAAAATATTTTTAAAAAATCCACGCCTATAGCACAGATAGTTCTCAGAAAAATATTTTTAAAAAATCCACGCCTATAGCATAGATAGTCCTCAGAAAAATATTTTTAAAAAATCCACGCCTATAGCATAGATAGTCCTCAGAAAAATATTTTTAAAAAATCCACGCCTATAGCATAGATAGTCCTCAGAAAAATATTTTAAAAAATCCACGCCCATAGCATAGATAGTCCTCAGAAAAATATTTTTAAAAAATCCACGCCTATAGCATAGATAGTCCTCAGAAAAATATTTATAAAAAATCCACGCCTATAGCATAGATAGTCCTCAGAAAAATATTTTTAAAAAATCCACGCCTATAGCATAGATAGTCCTCAGAAAAATATTTTTAAAAAATCCACGCCTATAGCATAGATAGTCCTCAGAAAAAATCTTTTTTAAAAGTCCATGCCTATAGCATAGATAGTCCTCGAAAAAAATATTTTTAAAAAATCCAGGCCTATAGCATAGATTGTCGTTGAAAAAATATTTCTTAAAAATCCATGTCTATAGCATAGATAGTCCTCGAAAAAAATATTTTTAAAAAATCCAGTCCTATAGCATAGATTGTCGTTGAAAAAATATTTCTTAAAAATCCACGCCTATAGCTTCGATAGTCGTTGAACAATATGTTTAAAAAGTCCACGCCTATAACTTAGATAGTCGTTAAAAAAATATTTTTAAAAAATCCACGCCTATAGCTTAGATAGTCGTTGAAAAATTATTTTTAAAAAATCCACGCCTATAGCTCAGATAGACGTTGAAAAAATATTTTTAAAAAATCCACGCCTATAGCTCAGATAGACGTTGAAAAAATATTTTTAAAAAATCCACGCCTATAGCTCACATAGTCGTTGAAAAATATTTTAAAAAAAATCCATGCTTATAGCTCGGATAGTCGTTCAAAAAATATTTTTAAAAAATATTTTTTAAAAAAATATTTCAGAAAAATATTTTTTAAAAAATCCACGCCTATAGCGTAGATAGTCCTCAGAAAAATATTTTTTAAAAAATCCACGCCTATAGCGTAGATAGTCCTCAGAAAAATATTTTTTAAAAAATCCACGCCTATAGCATAGATAGTCCTCAGAAAAATATTTTTTAAAAAATCCACGCCTATAGCATAGATAGTCCTCAGAAAAATATTTTTAAAAAAATCCACGCCTATAGCATAGATAGTCCTCAGAAAAATATTTTTTAAAAAATCCACGCCTATATCATAGATATTCCTCAGAAAAATATTTTTAAAAAATCCACGCCTATAGCATAGATATTCCTCAGAAAAATATTTTTAAAAAATCCACGCCTATAGCATAGAGAGTCCTCAAAAAAATATTTTTAAAAATTCCACGCCTATAGCATAGATAGTCTTCAGAAAAATATTTTTAAAAAATCCACGCCTATAGCATAGATAGTCCTCAGAAAAATATTTTTAAAAAACCCACGCCTATAGCATAGATAGTCCTCAAAAAAATATTTTTAAAAAATCCACGCCTATAGCATAGATAGTCCTCAGAAAAATATTTTTAAAAAATCCACGCCTATAGCATAGATAGTCCTCAGAAAAATATTTTTAAAAAATCCACGCCTATAGCATAGATAGTCCTCAGAAAAAATAGTTTTAAAAAATCCACGCCTATAGCATAGATGGTCCTCAGAAAAATATTTTTAAAAATCCACGCCTATAGCATAGATAGTCCTTAGATAAATATTTTTAAAAAATCCACGCCTATAGCATAGATAGTCCTCAGAAAAATATTTTTAAAAAAATCACTCCTATAGCACGATTGTCCTCGAAAAGATATTAAAAAACTATGCCTATAGCTCAGTTATTTCTCGAATATTTTTGTAATTTTTTGGGTTTTAACCTGAAGGTGGCAACTCCTCTTTGCAGTACAAATTGTTTATTTTTCCCAAAATGGATGCTGACAAAACTTGGCTGATGAAGACATCAACAACTTCCATCATATCAGCATCATTACCACACCAATGAGAATAGTAGCATTCCGCTCTTACCCCTGAGAAAGATTATGATAACGCTGATGGTGAAGTTCTTCATGAACTTACCCACTGCTGTTATGTAATTCCCCCAAGACACTTTAGTATTTTGTGTAACACCAACAGCAAATCTCAACTTCTTGTTATTTTGTCTTCATAAATTCATGCAGATTGTTTTGAAGAGCCAATTTTATTTTTTCCTTCCACATTGGACAGGTATGTAAATACAAACTGGATTGATGCCTACTGTTGGCTTACTGTAAAAAAACATTGGAAGCGGAAATGTTACCCAAGTACGCGATGGGATATGACGATAAGCTAATTGTAACTTGAATAATATTTCATGTTCTTTTTTTCTTCTTCTCGTTGTGTTACCAAAATATCAATTGTCTTCTGTGAATGGCACATTGTGTCCTGGTATGATTTAACAACAATGGTTTAAATTTTATTAAAAAAATCGCAGAAGATTGAATGGTACACTGAAAGGAAAAGTGTTGCCATTCTTATGAGAATTTTAGGAAGCTGGTTGAAATTTAAGAATTAGTTAAAAATACATATATTCTCTGCAAAATAGTCTTAAACGTAGCAAGCAGCCCCAGGTCTCAGGGTCAAGTTCGGCAAAATTATTTTTTTGAGGGGGAACAGTTCGGTCGATCCGCTGATAAAATTGTAATGTAGAGAAAATGTAATGTTAGAGAAATAAATAAATAATAAATACCTCTACTGGCTAACGAAACCAAGTATGCCGACTAGGACTACGGCTCGGATGAAATCTTCCAAATTTGTTATTTTGGGGATTTGAGGGATATATACGGCTGAGATGAAAAAACTGCAACCAACTTCAGACTGATGTCATTTCTAAGCCACTCCTCTGACAGCTGTTAAAATTATTCCAGTGACAGCTCATTATATTGTCTACAAGCGTACAGAAGCATTTTGTTGAGAATTTTCTACAAAAAAAAAAGTTATTCGTGATGGAATTCAAGCGTGATAGGGTGATTTCTTTATATTTGGCTGGAAATCCACAAGTGGCTATCGTTAAAGCACTCCAGCATTTAAATGCGAATAAAACTTTTGTGCCTCGTAACATCGCTCGTTACCGTGATACTGGTAGCGTAGCCTGACGTCAAGGAAGTGGATGGAAGAAAACATCAAAATCAGCAGAAATGGTTCGAAAAGTGAAGAAGCGACTTGATCGAGCTGAACAAATCGCAATATTCCATTCGGCAAATATTGAAAAATATTAAAAAATGAGCCATTGAATTTCCAAAAAGTGCAAGAACTTACACTGCATCAGAAAAAAATAGACTCAAAAGAGCTAAAGAGTTGGTTCGCTTGGCCGAAAATGGTGAACTGCCGAATTTGATTTTCTCCGATGAGAAAACATTCGTTGACCAGCAGTTTTTAAACAAACAAAATTATCGTGGTCGCTCTCAGCTCGTATTAGATATAGCTATAGCTCCCATATATATTGTTCATCCGATTTGTTATTTTTGTCCTCCGCAGCCGTAATATGCACTCTGTAACAACAATATTTGGGGAAATATATCAAATGCTGCTCAGAAATAGCTTTGCTAAATTTTATCGAGGTCGGTTCAGATTTGAGTATAGCTCCTATATATAACTTCGTCCGATTTACCTTTTATTGTGCACCAAATGTCTAATATTTGCCCAAATAGGATGGAATTTCGCACATACGACCGAATTGAGTCTAGAAGCTAGTATGCCAAATTTGGTTCGGATATAGCTATAGCTTCCATATATATTGTTGATCCGATTTGTTGTATTTGTTACCCACAGCCATAATATGCACTCCGTAACAACGATATTTAGGGAAATATATCAAATACAGGGTTGCCCATATTCGACGGACCCAACTGGCAACGCCATAACTTTTGACAGAGATGTCACATCGCTTAATGACATACCGCGTTTGAAGTGTCAGTCCAAGCAGATTTTTACCATGAACCAATACACGCCACGCGAGCGCTCTGGAATAGTTGAAATTTACAAGAAGTCAACTGTGAAAACTCAACGTGCTTTTAAAACATTAAAAAATGTGAGAAGTGCGCCTTCTAAGAACACCATTAAGCGTTTATACGAAAAGTTTTCGACTGGTAAGGCTCTTTCTAATCCGAAGAGGCCATAGATCGGCCGAGAATATCGCTGTCGTACGAGCCAGTGTTGAGAGGTCCCCAAGAACATCCCAAAAACGCCGTTCTCAGCAGTTGGGCATGGCTCGGTCCACTTTACAACGGATTATTCGCATTGATTTGCATTTGTTCCCGTACAAAATTCAATTGACGCAAAGAATGTTGCCTGCGGACAAGCCTCGTCGATTGGAATGGGCCCAAAGGTCCGTCGAATATGGGCAACCCTGTACAGCTCAGAAATATCTTTGCCAAATTTTATTGAGATCGGTTCAGATTTGGATATAGCTCCCATATATATGTTTATATGATTTCAAATTAATATTGCTCCAAATGGGCAATACAAGTCCGAATTTAAAAGATACAAATGCTTCGGCACATTTAGTCCTTTGAACTTTAAATTTTAATTATAATCATAGCGTGTATGATTGAATTCTCCCATAAAAACTTTTAATTGTTATGTTGAGCTCTACTAAATTAGCAAAGTGGTGTGGGGTATCATAAAGTCGGTCCCGTCCGACTTTAGGGCTTTCTTTACTGATTTAAAATTATTTTTCAAGGACTTTACTATTTTCTAGACAGTCTATTTTAAAGTATTTTTCAGTGATAGGAGGATAGTAGGAATAAATATTTTCAGGGCCAAAAACTTGTTCGACATAATAGTTTCAGGACGGTGGAAGTAAAAATATCATGACCGCCCAAAAACATTACTCATTAAGTCTAAATTAAATAAGAAAATTATTTCCCGTACATGCCAATATCTCTTTGAAAATGAAATATATCGGTCCATTCATTTTGGTATTTTGGTCAAAACCTATGTTTTTCAATAATATTTTGAAATTTATATTAATGTTATATAACGATTAAATTTTTGTTTATACACAAAAAAATTTAATATTTATAGATTCAAGTGTCATTAAATTAACCGGTTTTACGAAGATATGTTCATAGATTTTTTTATAAACGTTTGTAAGGGCTAATAAGAATACACTTATTTTTATTTATTTATTTATTTATTTATTTATTTTTTTTTTTGATTATTTTTCGAATCCATTTCTCTCAGTGCATTTTGCCAAATTCCTTGAAGCACAACCGACAATTCGAGCAACAACAATCAAAAAACGCCTAAGGACAAAAGTATTATGATAAACATCTTTATCAACATAATCAGCATCCTTAACATTGATATCTGATTGGGTGATGTCATTTTAAATCATTTTTGAAAACGACAAAACTCATCCGCTGGAAGTGAGAAAAGTGTAAGAGGATTTAAGAAAAGTAGGACTTAATCTGTTTTTCCTCACAATTTGGAAATACAAACATTACGCGCACACACACACACACAACCAGGCTCAACAATGCCTAGATAAATATTGGCATGATTGCATGAACAAACGTTTTTGCTACTCTTCTTAACGATTATCACAAATGATACACCCAGATCATCCTATCATACCATGGATATTCAAACAAAACAAAGAGACGACTTTATTCATGCCGAAAGGGCAAATTATGTTCAAACAACATATTTTCATTCATATTTCTGCTTAGCGGAGAGTTCATTTATGCGAATGTGTTTTTTTTTTTTTTTTCTTAATTCGAATGAAACAGAGACGTCTTTTCATCTTAGAAATGTCATAAATTTCTTGCAGATATATTGGGCTAATAAAAATCTGTCCCACTCCCATCTCGTGGTAATTTGTTGGTTGTAAAGCGAAATCCTCAAATTGTACATCGCTTTCGTTTTTGACGCATTATAATTTTAACGATGTTTATGTCAAGTGTGTGCAAAAAATAAAAGAAGGGAAAATAAATACAACCAGGAACAGTGGAACGAGGAATGGAATTTGTATACCCTACACCACAAGGTGGTCAGGGTATTATGTCTTTGTGCATTTGTTTGTAACAGGCAAAAGGAAACGAGACATTACCTTTTGATGATCTGCATAGAATCAAATTCTGAGTCGATTTATGCATGTCCGCCCGTCTGTCCATGTATTTTTGTAAACAAAGTACAGTTCGCATTTATTGCCCTATTCAGATGAAATTTAGCACAAATCATTTGTTTGGCCCAAGGACGAACATTATTGAAATGGGAGATAATCGGTCAAAATTTAGATATTGCTCCCATATATATCTTCGTCCGATTTGCTTTTTATTGTGCACCAAACGTGTAATATCAGCCCGAATAGTATGTCATTTTGCACATACAACCAAATTAGGCCTGAAAATAAGTATGCTAAATTTTATCGAGATCAGTTCAGATTTGGATATAGCTCCCATATAAAACTTCGACCGATTTACGTTTTATTGTGCACCAAAGTCTAATATTTGTCCAAATGGGATGGAATTTGGCACTTATTTGGCAATTTGGTAAGGATCGGTTCAGATATAGCTATAGCTCCCATATATACTGTTCATCCGATTTGTTATTTTTGTTACCCACAGCCGTAATATGCACTCCGTAACAACGATATTCAAATATATATCAATATATCAAATACAGCTCAGAAATATCTTTGCCAGATTTTATTGAAATCGGTTCCGATTTGGATATAGCTCCCATATATATCTTTATACGATTTCAAATTAATTGTGCACAAAATGTGCAATACAAGTCCGAATTTAAAAGATACAAATGCTTCGTCATATATAGTCCTTTGAACTTTAAATTATAATTATAAAAGATTTCTCGGCCAAAAGTTTAATGTATCAACGAGTTTTTGAAAATTCGGACTCTGTCTGTTGATATTGAGCTCTCTGTTGGTATTGGGAATTGAGATATGGATGTGGTTTTGGATATTTGTTTTAGAAGTGCAAGAAGAGTACATATAGTGCTTGAAATCTGAAATTTGATATTAGGGTCGCTGTTGTTGTGTAGCTTGATCATATGGAGGTGGTTTCGGAAATAAGTACTTTTGTGTACGAAAAGTACTAAATAGTACTAAGTTGGGTATTTGGTGAAGGAATAGAGACAAAATTGTGAAATTTGATAATTAGATTACTGATGGCATCTGTGGTTGAGATTTGGCGGTGGTTTGGCAATGCATTGTATATTTGCTCCAAAAGTACTAAATAGTACTAAATTTGGTATTGAGTGAAGGGATGTAGCTGAAATCCTGAAATTTGATAAAGATATCACTATTAGTGTTTGTGTTTCAGAGAAGGAGATATTCGTACTATAATTATACTAAATGCTATTAAATTTGGTAATGAGGAAAATTAAAGAGCTGAGCGGAAAAGTCACTATTGTCACTATTGTTATCTGAGGTGGGAGTATGGAGACGACGAGGTGTCATATCATAATCCTTACGTCATAATGGACATAGAATGGGGATTACGTCAAAAAAAAAAAAAATGTCGCCCATAATCCCCAGGAAGCAGCGGAAATAATTCTCATAAAAATGGGGATTATATCCAGAACGATTGCGGACGTAAACCCCCGATTGCGGTAGGTACTTGAACCTGATTTCGACAAAGTAATTTTTTCATGGAAAAAAATTCGGGTTTTATCCGGTTGATATGTACAAAATAATATGATCGGTTGAACGGGTTCCGCAGCAATATAAGAAAGTTGATTTCTTTGTAGCGGAACTTAAAAAATCAAAAATGGACCCATTATTTAATACATCTACATACTACATTATAGCCTTTTCAAAATGGTTCAAATCTGCTGATATCCGAAGATATTGACTTTAAAATCGTCCGCTCCAAAAACGGACATAAACCTTTGCATTAACCAACATTAGCGGTATATTTATAAAGACCCGAACAAAAATGTGTATTAATAATTTTTGCTTATAGCGATTCTATATAATACGAACTCAAAATACCAACATTTTCGAATTAAATCGAAAATATGAATAAAAAAATATAAATTCCAAAATCAGGCTGCACCTTTATAAAGGCCTTACACCAAAAAGTGGACTGACTAGACTAATTTTTTAAACCACGGGTTCGTTAAATTATCCAAAGCTCTATATTAAATTTTGCGAAATACATCTCAAAATATTGAGATCCCCTTTTATATAGTCAAGGATATAAAAAGGCCTTTAAAAAGTTTGGTCTATGAACCCGGATCTAGTTTGGGGTTTTTACCTACAAACCGAGCACTTAGAAGTTTTCATGATCCAGATTGGTATGGCACAGTGATATTATGAGTAGATTTTAAATTTGGATTTAAAATTTGGCTCTTGTTCTAAATTGGTCGAAAATACAACAAGTTTTTATGAACTAAAACAAGTAAAAAAAAGTATCGGTCGGTTGTGCCGACAGATGTATACCCTCAGCCAATGTTCGATTATTTAAAAATTTGACCTCTGTTATGAATTTTCAAGCTCTTGACCCTCTTCGCAAGTTATGACAGATAAAAGTATTGAAAATTGTGTCCCTTTTTTGGTCGAAGATTCACAGATATAAAGCATCTTCACAGCAGATCTTGTGTTAGCAAAAATGTTTGTAAGTGTGAAATTTAAGAAAGTTGGATTCTTATTTCGCTTTCTTTGAGCGGTTTGTTTTTCAAAATTTTGAACCCTATGTGATATCAACCATCTTTGATAGAAACATTTTAGATGAAACATGGAATAGAATCGGATGTTAATTTCGCTTATTATGAGCTTCATGGATATTCAAAATTATGAGCGATTGTGAGGGAGGTACCAGAAGGAGCGGACCGATATTGTCAATTTCCGCAAGAGACCTAGTACTGACACAAATATTGAGATATGCAAAGTTGGAGTAAAATCGGATTATCGTTTTTCTTTCTGTGCAAAAAATATGTATTTTTTAAAATTTCGACCATTTGTGGGGGAGGGGGTGGGGTACCAGAAGGAGTGGACCGATATTGTCCATCTTAACACCAGACCTTGACTTAATATAAATATTGGGATGTGCGAAATTTGAAAACAATCGGAATGTTACATCACATTTTATGAGAGTTGTAATTATTCAAAATTTTGACCATTTGTGGGAGAGGTACCAGAAGGAGGGGACCCATATTGTCCACTTTTGCCCCACTGATGCAAATATTAGGATTTGTAAAGTTGGAGCAAAATAGTATTATCCTTTCACTTTCTGTGCAGAAAAATATATTTTTTGAAAAATTCGACCTTTTGTGGGTGAGGGATCAGAAGGAGTGGGCCGATATTGCCCATCTCCGAACTCGAACTAAGTTTGACAAAAATATTGCGATGTACCAAGTTTGGACCAAATCGGATACTCCGTTCGAGAGTTGTCGTGCGCACCAGCCAGCCAGACAGACAGACGGACGGACATAGCTAGATCGACTCCAAATGTTCTGAAACGAATTTGGTCCAAAGAGACCTAGGGTCTCTAACCGTTATTTCGACTAGGCACGTTTTGACCGTATCAAATGATATATACCCTCTGTGGCCATATGGCTGAGGGTATAATTGATGATTTATTTTATTTTAAATACTAAGTAGGAGTTATGTTCGGGCATCGTCGTTGAAATAGTTTCCGGGAGAAATATCCATTGTGCAATGGGTTTACTAATATCCTGCTCGGTAACTTTTAAAATTAAAGATTTTGAACAATTTTTTGTTGTAAAAGTTAAATATTTTCCTATTATACTTTCCGAATAAGAATGATATTGAATATTATACATAACCTTTGTTGTGCATTTTGAGCACTTAAAAGGCGTAACACAAACTGTTGGAACAAATCCAAAATTTTAAGGTGGACTTTTTTAATCATGACTAAATCGATAGAAAATTATACTCTAAATTTGTATATATTTTATCGAATCCTCCACGAATATTCCGTGGTGTTACAAGCCGAATTACAAATTAGATATATAATCCATTTTATTTTGGAAGTTATAAAAAAAGAGTGCTTAGACGCATGCCCCGCATAATTCGTCCAATAGTTGACCAAATTTTTGGTTATACTAATTAGAAACAGAGGATGACAAATAATAGGGTTTTTTGGAGTTTTCAATCTCAATGCGACCCTTTAATTCACTTGATGGGAAGTCCGTGGAACGAAATTAAAATTTTATTTACTTCCACCGTGCAATGGTTTCCCACCAACCCCATATTATTTTCCCCCTCAAACCCCCTCTTGCTTTTCATATTTTTCCCATAAAAAAAAAACAATTATAATGACTTTGCCAAAGTGTGGCCCACACTGATGTTTTCTTTTCGCTGGTATTGTTGGTTAGATAAAGGCGCCGGCACATTGTAAAAACAGCACCCACAGATTGTTGTTGTAGTTGTTGTTATTGTTGTTGTGGGCCATATGCAAATCTGGCTAGGCACATCAAAGAAAGTCAATTTTCCATGGCATTTAATAAAAAAAAAAAATAACAACAACAACAAAAAGCGTTGTTGTTACGAGTCCATTGCATTTAATGTAAATAAACATTGTAAACTGTAGACAATTTGTATAAACAGCGGCAACTTGTTTATTTTTGCATGCTGCCGGAACATTTTGATGACTTCTATGACCACTTGCAATATCACGTTTTTTTAGTGCTTTGCCCAACGTTTGCCCAACATTTCTATAGAAATAAAAGCAAATATTTTTTTGATTGGAAAAATATTGACATGCATGGGTGATGTCATGTTCGAGTAAATCATGCAAGGTTGTGAAAATGCATTTCGAAAAATTAGTAATATAATTTTAAATTATATAGAATGGGCTGCGTCATTGAAATGTAAATCATATTTTTCTCAGTAATGTGGTAATAATTGGTTATCACAGAAAACTAAAATATCAGTCTAATTGATCAAAACTTTACACACCCTTTTTGTCAGACTCACATCAAATTCGTAGATGGATAATATCGGCCCACAATTATGCCACTTCTATAATTCGTAAAAATTTGGAAAACTATTAGAATTTGATTTCCTTCAAATTTGTCAAGCCATGATTATGATTCGATGTGGACAAAATTGGTCCAAATTTAAAATATAAAAAATAACACACATCGTAATATGTACAGGGTTGCCCATATTCGACGGACCCATCTGGCAACGCCACAACTTTTGACAGAGATGTCACATCGCTTAATGACATACCGCGTTTGAAGCGTCAGTCCTAGCAGATTTTTACCATGAACCAATACTCGCCACGCGAGCGCTCTAAAATAGTCAATTGTGTCAATTGAAGTCAATTGTGAAAACTCAACGTGCTTTTAAAACATTAAAAAATGTGAGAAGTGCGCCTTCTAAGAACGCCATTAAGCGTTTATACGAAAAATGTTCGACTGGTAAGGCTCTTTCTAATCCGAAGAGGCCATGTAAAAGTCGACCAGTGTTGAGAGGTCCCCAAGAACATCCCAAAAACGCCGTTCTCAACAGTTGGGCATGGCTCGGTCCACTTTACAACGGATTATTAACATTGATTTGCATTTGTTCCCGCACAAAATTCAATTGACGCAAAGAATGTTGCCTGCGGACAAGCCTCGTCGATTGGAATGGGCCCAAAGGTCCGTCGAATATGGGCAACCTTGTATATAAGCATAGGTCAAGCATAAAATACTACACCTCGTACCTCCCCACAAGTGTGTGTGTTTTTCTTATGCCCTCATCATACTATGGAGGGTATATTAATTTTGTTATTCCATTTGTAACTCCTCTAAATACTCATGTCAGACCCAACAAAGTATATATATTCTTGATCAGCGTAAAGTCGATTTAGCGATGTCCGTCTGTCTGTCTTAATCACGCTATCTTTCAAACGAATTGGCTACAATTTTGCACACATGTTTATTTTGGGCCATTTAGGTCCACGTTTTCATATAGCCCCCATATAACGGTACCTTCCGATATTCGGTATTTTGATGATTTTAGCGACAGTATTCGCCGGAATTGGTATTTGAAGTTCGAAATGGATTCTACAGGCTATGACAGAAAATTATCTGTGCAAGTCCACGTCTTCGTATAGCTCCCCTATAACGGTATATACGGTATTTTGATGATTTTAGCTACATTGTTCACTGTTTATTTCAAGTTTCGAATTTGAATGTTGTAATGACTTATAACAACAATGCCTATGTAGGTCCATGTCGTATAGACTCCAATACAACGGCTATATTCTATATATATTTTTAAGTTGTTAACAGAATTTTTAACGAATTTTATTTTTTGAAAATTTCCAAATTCGTTCCAAATGGTGGAGGGTATTCGAAGTTCGGCCCGGCCGAACTTACTGCTTTTTATCTTGTTTTAAATCAAATTTAAATTAAGAAAATGATTCACGGATTTTCAAAATCAAACCATTTACATTGCTAGCCTTATATCCAAAGCCAATGTGGGACAAATCGATCTTTATCGAAAATGTTATAGAAAAAATTCCAAAATATTTCCGTGTTTTAGTACCCTTAGCCATATGGCTACGGCCAAAACGTGGATCATTGAAATAATGGTTTCAGACCCTAGGTCTTTTTGGACCAAAACCGTTTCAGGGCATTTGGGGTCGAGCTAGAGGCATCCGTCCGTCGGTCTGTCACGATAACTTTCGAAGGGAGTATCGGATTTGATGCAAATTTGTTACATCGTAATATTATTGCCAAATTTAGTTCGGATATGGGCAATATGGGCCTACTCTTCCTTCCCCCCAAAAGGTCAACATTTTCATAGAAAATAATTTACTGTATAGAAAAAGAAAGGATCATCCAATTTTGTTCAAACTTTGCAAATCTCAATATTTCTATCAGTTCTACGTCGGGTGCGAAAATGGGCAATATCGATCCACACCACCATGTACCTCCTACACAAACGGTCAAAATTTTAAATAATTATAACACTCATAAAAAAAGAAATAAACATGCGATTCTTTTCAAATTTCGCAAATCCCAATATTTTTTAATAGAATATGGTATGGGATAAGTCGATCCACTATGAATAACTATGAAGCTCATAAAACGATTTCTTTCAAACTTAGCACATCCCAATATTTCTATCAACACTTATTCAAATCTGAAGATGGACTTGGGTCAAAATGTTTTTATATCCATAAAAGAGGAAAATGTTTGTACGTTTGGTTGTTTGTTTGTAATTTATGCACTCAAAAACCGTTGAAGAGATTTTCCAGAAATTTGCAAGATATATTATAGCATCGCCTGAAAGTAACATAGGTTTTATATATTCTTGAAATTCCACTTAGAACTGGAGATGTCATAAAATACAATAATTATATTAACATCATTATTTGCATCTTTTCATGCGATTTTTTTAGATTTTATTCTTTTATGCCAAGAGGGCATTCTGAAATGACAAAATTTGTCTAAATCGGTCCAGCCATTCTTGAGATACAAGCATTCTAGCTAACATCCCCTTCCTTTGTATATATATACATTGTATATATTTCGCTATATGTATCCGATATATTTACTATAGGCATCTACGTAACGGTCAGGATTGATCTGTTCGTCTATTTATAATTTTGCCAAAATTGGAAGGCTTCTGCCCAGCCCTAAGCTCTAGCCCCATGCTAACTTCCGCTTTGATTGGTCTATAATTGCGACCTGCAGAGCAACTGAAAAATCAGGAAATTTTTCAGTTTTTGGTCCATTTCGACCCTTAAATATTATGCGATCATCTCGAAAAGGGTTCTATTAGGTTTTAGCCCCATCTCCATTCTAAATTTCGTGAAGATCGGGCCATAATTGCGACCTGTAGAGTGACTACAAATTAACATGGACAGACGGACGGACGGACATACATAGCTAGATCGACTCAGCTCGGCGAGATAGGAAGATCTATATATACTTTCCTATGTGGGAAACCAATATTTCGAGGTATTACATCATTTTGGCCCAATAAAACTTATAATACCTCCAATACATAGCATTGTAGGGTATAATTATTTTTAAAAAATTTCGACAAACAGCCAGGCATCCTTATTTTAAATTTTTGTCCCACTGAATGGCTCATAACAAATAAACCAAACCACCCCACCATGGCAAAAAACATCCACTATCCATTTTATATATGGAAATGTTATGCAAATTATACAATCATTTGGAATTCTACAAATCATTAATTTTTAGGCGGCAAAAACATGCATGCCATTGTAAAATGACAACAAAACAGCATCCAATTCACATTTGTTACGCCTGTCTACACATTACGATTAGTTGAGTAGCAAACTGAATAAATGTATGCATGTGTGTGTGCATGTCACATTACTATTTTTGAATCGCATCAATTGCTGCATCCATGTCTGTCTGCCAGTCCCATCAAAGCGTTTGAATCATCCCTTTTTTTTTTTGGAAAAAAGCAAGAATTTATTTCGAAATTAATTTCTTCATTATATGCGTCGCGCCATTTTCCATTCCATGCAAAACTATCATCTCCAATGCACAGCTCGTCCAATTGTCGTCGTCCATTGTTATTGGTTTTAATGGCCAACATTTTCAACGTTTTACTTTTTTTTGTTCCATTTGCGTTTTGGAAAAATGCCGCTTGTTTTGGGTCATTTGTGTTACCGAAATGTTGGTTTTTACCCCGGTTTACCCAAAAAACCCTAACGTTTGCATTCATCAGCGGCGGCAGCAGCAGCAGCAAAAGCAAGAACAATAACATTTGCATAGTTATATTCGTTGTTGTTGTTGGTGCCATGGCTATACTCCACTGATATTTTAATGAATTCAATGTTGAACAATTGGTCTACCGATTTCATTCAGTCAGTCGTGTTGCGTTGCGTTGCCTTTCGTTCTCCATGGCCCAATGAATGCATTTATAATAATAAACGTGGCGAATTTCAATGTGCCAATACACACACACACGCACTCATACATGTGTGTGGGATTCAAATCGTCCCTATCACCCATTCGGATCGTTGACATATCCTTGTTGACATTGTTCCCTCTAATGTGTTGGTCCTCCAAAGCGTTCGAAATTATTGTTGTTTAAGGTTCGTAATGTGTTATTTTTATATCGAACGTCAACACACGTACATGCCCAAGTATGTGTGGTAGGCTATTTAAATAATATGCTTATTAGTATTGTCAATGGTGTTAGATTTTTCGCATTAGCTACAGATATGGATATAAATTGTTGAATAGCACTCGACATGTTTTTAGGAGCCAGTGAGTTGAAAAAGTGATGTTATTTTTGCAAATAAGAAAATGCCAAAGATTCTCAATACATTTAAGATATGTTATTTAAAAAAATATATCGAACGAAAGAAGATGGTATGTGAAACCCTGAATTGTCTATAACTGCACATCAAAGTTCAGATTTTTCAATTTTTCTTGCGACTGGCAGTACTCAGAGAAAACGTGATTTAGATGAAGTTGGCTCGCCACTCTAGTATTGCCTATGTGTGAGAGCTCGCGAGTACTCATGTTTGAAACTAAGAGTGGGAGTCAAGACGTTCAAACTAGAGTACGAGTATACTCTAAGGGTAAAATCGAGAAGAAATTTGGGTGTATGAAATAGCAGACTCATTTGGATATTACTAAGGACTGGCAGGATGTATTGAAAGGCACAGGTGGATTCTGTACGTAAAGCAATATACCTCATTTGCTTCATACTTACACAAAAATAACGGTATAACAAAAACTAAAATAGTACTTGACAAGAGCAGTTTTCACTTGATTTTGAGCGTGTCTTGCTCCCATTCGAAAACGAGCAAAGCATACTCGTTTTTATTCGAGTGGCAAAAATATAGTATACTCGATTCATTTTTAAACCCTCTACCATTTTATGAAGTGTATATTAGCTTTGTCATTCCGTTTTTAACTCCTCGAAATATTCCTAATAGACCCTACAAAGTATATATTTTCTGGATCAGCGTAAAATTCTAAGACGATTTAGCGATATCCGTCTGTCTGTTCATCTATCTGTTGTAATCACGCTATCTTTCGAAAAATTTAAGATAGAAGGCTAAAATTTCGCATACATGCATAGTTTATCAGTAGGCAGGGTCATGTCGGTCCACGTTTTCGTAAAGTCCCCATATAAGGGTACCTCCCGATATTTGCTATTTTCATGACTTTAGCGACAGTTCGAAGCGAAGTTCGTAATGGGTACTACAACCTGTGACAAAAATTTTTGTATGCAGGTGCACGTCTTCGTATTGTCCCCATATAACGGTACCTCTTGATATTCGGTACTTTGATGATTTCAGCAATATTATTCACCAGAATCAATGAAATTTTGTATTAATAAATCGTTATAGGACTACAACCTATGGCAAACAATTCAATAATATTCAATATTTTTAGCTGTTGTGGAATATGCCCAAATCAAAAATTATAGGGGTTTTTGAAAACATATTTTAATCCCCGATTATTGTCGCTTCACAAATAGAAAAAGATATTAAAAAATCAATTTTTATCCAGAAATACATTGAAGAAATAAACTCCAAAAAAAAAAAAAAAAAAAAATCAAGGATATTTATTTCAGAAAACCTTGAAAAAATATTTTCAAAAAATCCACGTTTTTGGAGAGGGCTTTAAAAAAATGTGTTAAAAATCTTTGATTTTTTTTTTTTTTTTTGCAAAGAGCTTTCAAAATGAGTTATTGAATTATAAAATTAAGTTGAATTATGTAATTAAGTTGAACTGAAAAGAATAATTAAAATTATTAGGGAAATACACAAAAAATGGCCGAGAAGTTTTTGTCAAAATTATACTTTTAAAATCTTGATTTTTGGCAATGAAGACTGAAGAAAAAATATATTTTAAAAACTACAAATATTTAAAAAAAATTGTTTGTTTGGAAAAACTTTAAAAAAATATACTCCTAAACCACGATTTTTATACTCTACACCACAACAGGCAAAAGAAAACGAGATAGACCCCATAGTTCCTCTTGATGATCTGCGTAGAATCACATTCTGAGTCGATTTATGCATGTCCGTCCGTCTGTCCGTCCGTCAGTCTGTCTGTCTTTCTCTCCGCATGTCCATGTATTTTTGTAAACAAAGTACAGTTTGCATTCGATTTAGATATAGCTATAGCTCCCAGCCGTAATATGCACTCAACAATAACAATATTTGGGGAAATATATCAAATACAGCTAAGAAATATATTTGCCAAATTTTATCGAGATCGGTTCGAATTTGGATATAGCTCCCATATATAACTTCGTCCGATTTACCTTTTATTGTGCACCAAACGAACGAATTGAGTCTAGAAGCTTGTATGCCATATATATTGTTCATCCGATATATTTTATTTGTTACCCACAACCGTAATATGCACTCCGTAACAACGATATTTAAGAAAATATATCAAATACAGCTCAGAAATATCTTTGCCAAATTATATCGAGACCGACTCAGATTTGGAATACAGATCTCATATATTTTTTTATCCGATTTCAAATTATTTGTGCACCAAATGGGCAATACAAGTCCGAACTTTAAATTAAAATTATAATCATAGCTTGTATGATTGAATTCTCCCATAAAAACTTTTAATTGTTATGTGGAGCTCTACTAAATTAGCAATGTGGTGTAGGGTATCATAAAGTCGTTTTTAAGACTTTCTTTACTGGTTTACCTTAACATTGAAAAAAATTAAAAATCTCAGGAAAATTTTTTTAAAAATTTACTCCAAGAGAGCAAAAGTTCACTATCTGTAAATCTTATGAGTAAACACATGTAAAAAAAGAAGCTAATTTCGGCCGCGACGAACTTTTAAAACCCTCCACCATTTGGAAGGAACTTGAAAACTTTAAAAAAAAAAAATCTGAAAACTACCACTCAAATGAAAACCGGTATATGGGGACGAAATTTTTTTGCAATTTTTTGAATTGAAGAAAATTATCAGTAATTGGGAGGTTAAAATTAAAAAAAAACAAGCCGAACGTAGAAATACCCTCTACCATTTGAAAGGAATTTGCAAATCTTCAAAAAAAATCCGTTGAATAATAATACTGAATATATGAGTGCTATACCGTTGAATACCGTTATGTGAGTGCTATACGAAGTCGTGGATCTGCATAGGCAATTTTCTGTAGTACCCATTTTCTGTATAACTTCAAAATTTAATTATAAAACATTTCCTGTGAAAAGTGAATCACAATTATATGGGGTCTATTCCAAAATTCAGACCTTTATTGGAAGTTCTATGCAAAGATGTTTCTTACATAACGGAAACAAAAACTGGCAAATCTACAGCAAATTCAAGTAAAAATTGTGATTAAAATACGCAAAAAACTTATATGGGGGTCTATACCAGGACCTATTCAATATTAAAAGTTCTGCAAACCTGAGTAAAATTTTTCCAACCTACTTAATTTCGTTGGGAAACTAAAATGATTTCCACAGGCGGATGGACATCGCTAAATCCAAATTTTATCCTGACTGGTATATTGTGGCATTTAAGTTTTATATTTCGAGGTGTTACAAACGGTATGACAAACTTAATATACCCCCCATACTAATGTGGCCTAGAAATGTGACCAGGACATTAAAAAACACCTTAAAACAGCCGGTTTCGGTATTGAGACAAAAACCTATGAAATTATAGAAAACCAAGGAAAAATAGAAACTGCGGAACACTTACTCCAACTCTTTTTAAAGTCAGACTGAGGCTCACGGGTAAGCAAACACTGCATGATCTGTCTTCACTCTCCAATACTGAACCGTCAATTATTCTTCTGTTACCTAGAAATATAAAATGGCTAAAGGCAACGCGATAAATTCTTCGTGGATATACCCTTTTTAAAATGAGCTTTTTCTTTCTTTTTTTTTACTATATCAGGGTGATCACAATGGACCAGCAGGTCTCCGAGTGGAGCGGTTGCTAAGCAACTATTGGGGGCATGGTAGACAATTAATTGGAAATTGTGACTCAAAACTTCAATATACTAAGAAAGATATATAGTTATATTAGGTTTGTATATACATCCTAGAAAGAGGCTATACCTACTTGACTTTAATTTGATGAAGGACACACTTCGTTAAATATATTTAAAATTTGATGGCAATTAAGAATAAACATTTTGTGGGGTCCCCCACGAATTGTTCTAGGTTAAGTGATATTTGATATATTCTCGATTTTATAGAGGAGAGTAATATTAATAGTTTTGCCTAAAAATATGCAATATTTATTGATTTTATTACCATTTAAAGGTAATTATTCATCAATCGATTATGACAATAAAATATATAAAAATTTTAAAAATTTATAATTTTTCCTACATTCCTTCAGACCTACCTGTACCACTAAAGGGCATATCAGTCTGTCCGCCTTATTGTGCCACATAAATCTTCCAATCAAAAAAGGGTTCATATCCACATCACCTACAACGATGCTTGTTTACATCACACGTCTGTCTGTCTGTCTGTCCAAATTGATTCGTTTTTAAAAGGGGTTTAAATGTTTCACTTTTGGGCTGGACAGTCGGGATCGTTCGTTCGGTCGGTTGGTTGGCTACATCGTTGTTGGTCAATTCGGTTGGACGAACAAACAAATGTTTTGGGTAATTTTTATTTTGGGTTTATTGTAACAACAGCAACACGCATGCGCAGTGTTGCAACTGTTGTTGTTATTTGTCATTAGTTAGTTCTAATTTAGCTTCTTAGAATCATTTGCTTGCTACCGCAAATATTACAAATAAATGTGAAAAAGAAAGGATTCTCTCGTTTCGATTGGATGGATGGTTGGTTGGCTGGATGGCTGTTGTTGTCTCCGTGACAAGCAGAACAAACAAACAAACAAATAGACCGACGAATTTACATATTCCAATGATAGACAGACACATTGTATTCCTCCTCGTGTGTCTCTGTCCCTGTCCCTGTCTTGTGTGGTTATTTAATTTTATTATTTATTCTTGGAGGTTCCTGGAATTGCATGTACCTCGTTTCTTTGGCATTTATTTAGGCCTAGTTAAGAGTTTATTCGTATGAAAAGAGTTATGTTTTTCTTTAAGCATATGCTAAAGAAGGATTTCTTCGACTTTCACGCTTTTAGCAGGGCAATGATATGTTTGTGTTTTCTTAAGGCCCCTGGGTTCGACAACAAGTCCACACGCAGTGCTGCCTCTGTAAATATTCACCTAAATATTTTTTTAGAAACCCTTTTCTCGGTTAAAGCAATTTTTTCGAAAATGCTTGAATTTTGGGATTAGCTATTTATTTTGCCACATTTAATATTAAAATTTCGTGGGGCATATTAAAATTGTATCAGGTCATAGAGATAGGAACGGTTAACAAGTTGAAATTTGTAATTTTAGACAGAGATCCCAAAAAGTACATATATTCCTGACCAAAAAAATAAATAAAAAACATTATACGGCGATTAAGCGATATACGTCCATCTGACGGATTTTTGAAATTTGGCACAAGGTTAGGTTAGAGTAGGCACGGTAGCTGCTGGTCCATTGTAATCATCCTGATAGAGTGAAAAATTAAGAGAGCCCGAAAAAGCTTATGTTAAAAAAGGTATATCCACGAGAATTATCGTGTTGTCCTTAGCTATTTTAGACTTGGAAAGTGAAGACAGACCATGCAGAGCTTTCTTACCCTTGAGCCTCAGTCTGACTTTAAAAACAGTTGGACACTGACAGAATAAGTGTTCCGCAGTTTATATTTCCTCCTCGTCTTGATAGTCAGTATCTTCACCCCCTACTTGGAAGTCATTACAGTTACCTCTGATTAAGCTTACAAGTTATAGATCCGATTTCGCCATGGAAATGAGTGATATAGATCTCCTTACGGAGATTACTGGCCATATTTTTTGAAGGCAATAGAGCCTCTTGCATTTTGGCAGTTATACTGAAATCTTCCAGAATAGTGTTTTTGTATAATCTGGAAGAAGTGACACAAGGGTGGTTTCACGAAGATCTCAATCTCTAGTTGACTCGGAGCCGCTTCATCCCAATTCATGCCAGAGATGTTGCTATGACCAGGAACCCAGCAAAACTTAATAAAGGACTTCACTTTTTTCCAGAACAATCCTGCGCTCCAGGACTGCCATTGATTTGATGGGGGTCAATTTAGCGCTTTCAGGGCCGCTTGACTATCGACATATGCAGTCACCGGTCCATCCGTGCAACTGTTCGATTCATCAGCAATTCTACGGCTTTTCTGACAGCAAAGATTTCTGCCTAGAATACGCTACAATCTTTTTTGAGTTTGAATGAATTTCGGATATTCAAGCTTTTGCAGAAAACACCTGCAACCGTTTCACTTTCCATCTTAGAGTCGTCGGTATAAATAGCTATACCGCTGAAAGATGGAATTGTGGGTCCAAGCGCCTCTGCTAAGTTTATATGACACGAAAGTTCATAAGATATGCAGGCTGATTGATATTGCAAATGGACTATATGTAGGATAGCCCCCATAAAACGGTACCTCCAGATTTTCAATATTTTGAAGGTTTCTTCCACAATTTCTTACGAAATCTGCGAAAATTTTACATTTAGGTTTCTTGGTAGGTCTTTTCTCTCCAGAAATATTCGCTACAGGTCTAGTAATTGGTACCTCCCGATGTTCGGTTTTTCAAAGATTAGATAAGCCAAATTAGATAAAAATGGTAATTGGTGTTTTTGCAAAAAATATTCAATTCACGTCCACTAATTGGTATAGCCCCCTATATAACGGTATCTCCACATTTCAGGAATTTTAGTTTTAGCCACAATTTCCAACCAAATCAACTGAAAATTTACATGTGGGGTTCTCCCCTTGCCAAAGATATTTGCTATTGGTCCCATAATTACTATGGCCTCCATGTACCGTCCAATTTTTGGTATTTTTAAAGATATTTTAAAGGTTTTTGTCACATTTTCCAACAAAATTCGCTAAAACTTGACAATTGGGGTTCTCGGTAGGTCTGTTCTCTCCCTGAAAATCGAAAAATGTTCGACTCATGTCCACTATTTATTGTAGCCCCCATTGAAAGGTACGTCCCGATTTTTGGTATTTTGAAGGTACCTGTCGCAATTTCCAAACAAATTATATTAAACATGATGGTAGATCTGTTCTCTTTGCAAAAAATGTTTGTTTAAGTTCCGCTAATTGGTATGGCCCCCATACAATAGTCCCTCCCGATTTTTGGTATTTTAGGGGTTTCTGCCACAATGTCCAAGCACATCAGCTAAAACTTGACATTTAGTATTCTTGAAAGGTCTGTTCTCTCCTTGAAGAAAAAAATATTCAATTCAGTTCCACTAATTGGTATAGCCCCCATAAAACGGTACCTCCCGATTTTCGGTATTTTTGGTGTGTCTGCCACAATTTCTAACTAATTCAGCTGAAACTTTGCATTTAGGAGTTTCCGGTAGGTCTGTCCTCTCCTTGCCAAAAATGTTCGACTCAGTTTCATTAATTCTTAAAGCCCCCATATAACGGTATCTCCCGATTTTCGGTATTTTTTAGGTTCTGCCACAATGTCCAACTAAATCAGCTAAAACTTGGCATTTGTTGTTTGTTTCAGGTATACTGATGAGTATAGGCCCTAACAATGCCTCCCGATTGTCGGTATTTTGAAGATTTCTGTCATTCCAACTGAATTAGATGGTAATATTGCTTTCGAAATTTGGGTTATTATACCCTCAGCCAGGTCAGGTCAAAACGTGGAAAAAATAATTGAAACCCTAGGTTCCGTTTCAGGCCATTTGGAGTCGATATAGGGGTGTCCGTCAGGATGTCTGTCGAAGGGAGTGTCCGATTTGATTCAAACTTGTACATTGTAATATTATTGTAGAATTATTATAAAACTTAAATCTGGTTCGGAGATGGAAGTATAAGTCCAATCCTTCTGGTATCACCACAACAAGAAGTCGAAATTTTCAAAAAAAAAAAAAAAAAATGCTGCACAGAAAGAGAAAGGATGATCCGATTTTGCTCCAACTTTGCAAATCTTTATATTTCTTTTCTTTCTTAATATCAGTCAGGTGCGAAATTGGACAATATGCCTCCCACACAGAGGGTCAACATTTTGAGTAATCATATATTTTATAAATTTCGCATATCTCAATATTTTTACCAACGCCAGATCTGGAATGAATAACGAACAGAACGGACCTACCCCACAAGATCTGGTGTAAAAATGGAATATATCGGGGCAGTCCTTCAGATACAACGGCTCAACATTTTGAAAAATTATAACTCTCATAAAATGCGAAATGAGTGTTAAGATAAGATATATCGGCTAACTCCTTCTAGTACCTCCCCGTCAAAGGGGTCAGCATTTTGAATATCTATAACTCCTATAAAATGTGAAATAAAGGTCCGATAGTCTTCAACTTTCGCACATCTCAATATTTTTACCAACGCAAGATTTGGTATGAATAACGGATAGAACGAACCACCACTTCTAGTACCTCCCTCACATCGAGTCGAATTTTTGAATAACGATGAACTCATAAGACGCGAAATGAGAATCCGATTTTTTTCAAACTCCGCTTATCACAATATTTCATTCTATACAAGATCTGGTATGACATCGGCCCTTCCTCAACAAAGAGTCACAATTTGCATAAAAAAATCATAAAATGCGAAAAAGCATCAGATTCTCCTCAAATGTTACACATTCGAATATTTTTACTTACGCGAGATCTAGTGGGAATGTGGAGTACATCAGCCACAAAGGGTTAAATTTTCAATACTTATACCTCTCATAAGGGTCAACTATTTGAATAATCTCATCTGTCCTTAGGTTGATTTATGTGTTCATGCAAAGTTTGAAAAATCGGATACCCACTTTATATGTGGCATGGTAAATTAATTTCCTTGAAAATGTTTACCATCTGTGAGGGTGGTGCCAGAAGAAGCCGAGTTTTCTAATTTTTGAACTCGATATAAGTTTTATGGAAATATTATTTGGACGAAATCAGTCATTTTCTTCCAGAGACACATATTTCGTTCAAAGCGTTCAGGGGGTTCCATCGAATTTTGGTTGTATTAAGTGGTATATACCCTTTGTAGCCATCAGGCTGAGGATATAAAATATGGATAGTTTTACTTTCCACTTTTAAGAAGATGATCTGTATCTCAAAAACATTCTTCCAAATTACGCCTAATTTGGGTTCGATTTTCAACCACCTATGTGGCAATTTTAATGCTGAAACAATGACACCACATGTCTTATCCTTTGGCGGACCTGCACATGTTAGAAATTGTAATAATGCCGCTGCTGCCGTTAGCGATTGACATTGAAGTTGTTGCAGTTGTTTTCGGTAATGGAAAATTTTGCTATCTGCTCGCTTCTGTTGATTTTTCACGTTCTAATAAAACTTGTAAATAAAAAAAGAGAGTAACAATGGGTCGACAACAACTGTTGAGCATGCGCATTGGCCAGTCGACACAATTATCCAATGTCAAAAATAGAGAGGGAAAGAGTTGAGAGTTTAAATATTTGTCGGAAGCCCTTGAAATTCTCGGAATTTTCTGCGTACTTAGCAACAGAAAGAGTTTCTTTTCGTTGTTGTTATTGTTGTCATGGCTCAAAATGTGTGTGCATGTGTGAGTTTGTTCATTACTCTGTTATTTTTAGATGGACAATTGTTCTGTAATTTTCTTCGGCTTCGCATGGGGGTGATGTGTTTACAAGCCTCCGCTTTTGCTTTTATGATTCAATTTTCACTTGATCGTGTTAAAAATTCGGCAAAGGGTTTATTGGTTGGTGGCCGTAGTGGCGGTGGTCATGAATATGGCGGCGGCAGCGGCTAAATGTTGCTAAATTACGTCCTTTGGTAGCAATATGCTAATGATGCGTACTGATATGCCATTCCTTATGGGCTTTTGTCGGCACCGGACAATTGCATCTGCCTTATACAATTGCGGCTATTTTTAACTGTTCGGCTATTTTGAACTTTTCGTGAATTGATTTGTCGGCATCCTTGGCCTTTGATTAGGTAAACCATTAATAATTGCCAACAATTGATGAAAGAGTTAGATGCGCAGGATACTTCCTAGTTATGGCGGTGCCTTTAGGGATATTTTTAAATTTACATAGCAAATTTTCTATGATATGGCCCACAATTTGTGGCTACTCGGATTCTTTGATCATTCCGTAATTGATTCATTTAGACCAGCTTAGCTAATTTTCTTAATATTTTTAGTAAAATCTAGGAAATTACAGCATTGTCTGAAATTCGGTGGTATTTTTAGGAACTCTGTGCATCAATCTTCTTTAACCAAATGGCTAGTGGTGGCATATATCATTTGATGCGGCCTCGTCGGGGTAACGGTTTTAGACCCTGTGTTTCTATGAACAGAATTCGACATAGGGTTGTAATAAGGGCAATAATAGTTTAATCAAATCGAAGAAGGAATCTACCTTCTGATAACTCCCCAAAAAAGGATAATCCATATCAATAAAATAGCAAAGTAATTGACTGACTGACTGACTTAACGATTCTTCAACGCCCAGACGAAACGACTAAAGCCAGAATCTTGAAATTTTGGTTAGGGTCACTCTTGCTCGAAGGTATCAGATAAGGCTGCGTTTTCGGATATCCGTATTAGAATGGTACAAAAGGAACTACAATGTACTAACCCTTTGTAGATTTGCACTATAAGTGTACGAAAAGTACCAAAAATGTACTACATTTGGAATCATGTGAACGGTTAGAGTAAAAATTTGGAGTGGAGATCAAGGATGAGTAGTAGTACGGTCGATGTAAGGAGGTAGTTTTGGAAGTACTATATTTGGTGCAATGAGAATTTGGAGGAACGGACGAAGTTGGAATCCTTAAATTGTACATAAACATTACTGACAGAGAACAAAATTGGGATATGGATGAAGTTTTCTAAATTTGTACTTATGTGCAAGAAAAATTCTAAATGGTACTAAATTTTGGTACAATTTCGATTTGGTTGAACCGACACAGCTGGAATGCTGAGATTTGGAAAAAGGATTATAATTGCATTGTAGGACTGAAATTCGTTTTGGAAATTCGTAATTTTGTGTACTAAATGGTACTACATTTGGTACAATTTAAATTTTGGGTGAACCGGTTGAGATGGAATCCTGAAATTTGAAAATAAGATTTCTGTTGGACTGTTTGATAAAGGTAGTTATGAATAGTACTAAATTTGGTACACTTTGGATTTGGGTGAAACAATAAGGCTGGTATCCTAAAAATTACAAATAAGATTACAGTCAGAGTGTAGTATTGGGATATGCAGGTAGTTTTGGAAATTTGTACTTATATGTACAGAAATGTATTAAATTTGGTACAATTTGTATTTAGGTAAGCCAATAGAGCGGAAATCCTCATATTTGATATGGATGTCACTGTTGGTGTCTGTTTTGGGCGAAGTAGGTGGTTTTGGAAATACGTACTAAAATTGTTCGAAAACTACTAATTTTGGATCACTGTTAGTGCCTGGGATGGAGAAATGTAGATTGTTTTGGATATGCGCACTTAACGTAACTGAATTTTGTATGGAGTGTAGGGAAGAAGCTGAAATTTGGTATTGAAGTCACTGTTGGTTGGGTTTATTTATGGAAAGCTTGAATTAGTTTTGGACAGAAAAATTGGATGTGGGTCAATCTTGAAATGGTTTTACTTATGTCCTCCGTGATACATATCAAAATATAAACTTAGTACATCGCAATATCATTATCAAACTAAGATCGATTTCGGAGATGGACAATATCGGTCCACTTCTTCTAGTAAATCACCAACAAAACGTCGAAATTAAAAAAAAAAACTGTACAGAAAGAGATAGGATAATCAGATTTTGCTCCAACTTTGAAATTCTAATATTTGCATTAGTGCTAATGGACAATATCGGTCCTTCCCAACAAAGGGTCAAAATTTTGAATTATTATAACTCCTATAAAATGTGATGTAAGATTCCGATTGTCTTCACATCACAATATTTTTATTAACCCATGGTCTGGTGTGAAGATGAAATATATAACAGTCCACTGCTTCTGGTACCTCCCTTACTAAGGGTCAAAATTTTCAATATCCAAAATATCCTAAAACGGGAAATTAACATATTTAACTGCAACCAACTTTAGACTCCTGTCATTTCTAAGCCACTCGTCAGACAGCTGTTAAAATTATTCCAGTGACAGCTCATTATATTGTTTACAAGCGTACAGAAGCATTTTGGTGAGAATTTTCCACAAAAAAAAAAAATTATTCGTGATGGAATTCAAGCGTGATAGTGTGATTTCTTTATATTTGGCTGGAAAATCACAAATGGCTATCGTTAAAGCACTCCAGCATTTCAATGTGAATAAATCTTCTGTGTCTCCGTAGCCCGACATCAAGGAAGTGGACGGAAGAAAACAGAAACATCAGCAGAAATGGTTCGAAAAGTAAAGAAGCGACTTGATCGAAACCCGCGTCGCAGTGATCGAAAAATGACTCGTAAGCTGTGCATATCGCAATATTCCATTCGGCAAATATTGAAAAACGGGCTAATGCCATTGAAATTCCAAAAAGTTGCTTCGCTTAGCCGTGCCTTGGGCACGCAAACATTTTGGCCGCAGACCTTGGACATTCCAACAGGACTCAACACCATCGCACTCAGCACGCGCCACTCAAGAATGGTTACAAAATTAGGTTCCTCGCTTCATTTCCAGCTCACAATGGCCATCAAATACTCCGGATACCAATCCGTTGGACTATTGTGTCTGGAGTATTTTGGAAAGCAAGGTTGGCACTAAAAAATACCAAAGTGTCGATCACCTCAAACAAGCGCTTCGCCGGAATGGACCAAAATACCGCAGAGAACATTCGGGCAGCGAGTGACGGTTTCGTTGGCCGTTTCATGCAAAGGTGACCAATTCGAACAACTCTAAACTTATTCTAAAATTTGATGCTATTTCCGACATTTTTTGCTTTCATTCAATAAAATTAAAAAAAATGTAAAAATTATAGCGTTTGACTTTGTTGCAGTTTTTTATCTGACCCTGTATAGTGGTGGAGTGGTTAGCAGTGGATATTTTTTGGCTAGCACAAAAAATTAATACTTATTTGTCATCTTATTTGTGGCTTGGACTCAACTGCTTATTTTGAGTTGAAATAATGCGTTCCCTTGGTTGAAATAATGTGTTTGTATTCCTATCTGTAATGAGTTTTGATTTGTAAGTCTTCTTTCTTAACACCTTTGGAACATAGCTTGAATGCTTCATTACTCTGGACTGCATAAAACCAAATTTATATTCTTTATAAATTACCAATTATTTTATAAGTATTTTAATTATTTATTACTATTACTTACTGGATGCAATGATTTTTTAATTTTATTTCTGCTATCAATTTCGTAATCAGTTGGAGTGCATACAACGAAAAGCAAGGAACGTGCCTGAAGTGAAGGGTCCCACTTAAAGATTATTTTAAGCTAGAATTTATGACATTTATAATTGCGTATAATTGTTTTATTGACAACATTGTTTTAACAACGTTTTATCTTCAAAAAAATATATTTACTTGTAATTGCATTTTTCATCAACCACACTTCGACCTTGAATTGTTTGTATGCACTCACTTTAATATGTTAAGCTGAAATAAATGCTGTAGACGATCCAGTTTCTGATCATTGATCATGAAAACAGCATTAGACAGAAATGATTATATTTTACTATAAATATATTTATATTAATTCGTACAAAAAAAAAAAAAAAAAATAAAATAAATAAAATAAAATAAAATAAAAAAATAAAACTAGACAGTCCAGTCAGTCAAAGTCCAATATTTATTTTCATCCAAAGTCAAATATTTAGCGTGCCAAAGCGCTGTTGACACATGACTGCACAAACCTATAGAAATTGAAAAAAAAAAACCGCTCGAACAACAAAGCCAGTTGAACACTGGCGACAACTTTCATAGACGGGACTAGGTTAGTTCATTGCAAATCACTAAAACATTTTTATTTATTTTTTTTCCCAATTGTTATTCGCATGTCGTCATATCGCCACACTTTATTCCGTTAATGTAGGTTGCATATTGATTGCTAGGTGGGTATTTGTTTTTTTTTTTCTTAAAGGAAAGTAAGGCCAATTAACTGCAATAACCTCTCGTGGGCTTATCTGTATTTATAAAAGCAATTTAAAAATTTTAGTGAAACTAAATTAAGAAACTATATTTTTTGATGAAACAATTGTTGGTGAAGATACATTTTTAGTAACGCTTAACATTTTTTTTTAAATATTTGCCCTGTGGCATGTGTATGTTAATATCTTGATAGAAATTTGAAGATTTCTACTTTTTTACCCTCCACCATAGTGTGGTGGGTATATTTAGTTTGTCACTCAGTTTGTAACACCTCGAAATATACTTTTTAGACCCTTCAAAGTTTATAAATTCTTGATCAGCATAAAATTCTTCGTCGATTTGAAATCTCCGTCTTGTTTCCGAATGAAGTGAAGGAGGTTTATAAAATTGTACTCACCTGAGTTTTAGACCCGCAAGACTTTAGGTATTGAAAATGGGCTTCATAGGTCCACGTTTTGCTTTAGCCCCCATATAAGTATTCCGGAAATTTTTGGTCTTTTAGGTGTTTTAGTAACAATTTTAGCTCGAATTGGCTGTAAGTTGACATTTGTGTTTCCATCTTTGTCTGTATAAATCCAAATTTGGATATAGTTCCCATATTGCTGTATATACAGATAATATTTCAAATTTAATAAGAGTTATGATTATTTCGAATTTTGATACTTTGTGGGGACGCAAATATTGACCATTTTCGCATCTGACCTAGCACTGATATAAATGTTAGGATTTACAATGTTTGAAAAAAAAATCGGATATCGGGGTATATATTATTTGATACGGCCAAAACGGTTTCAGATCCTAGGTCCCTTTGGCCCAAATTCGTTTCAGGACATTTGCAGTCGATCATATTATTATCAAACTGATATCGAGTTTGGATATCGGCCCGCGCAGTCTGGCACTTCCCCCACAAAAGTTAAAATTTTTCACGTAAAATGTCTTGCTTCTTGGAAAGAATGAAGATCATCCGATTTTGCTCCAACTTTGCAAATCCTAATATTTTCATCAAAATTAGTTCGAGTTCGGAGTTGGACAATATCTTTCCACTCCTTCTGGTACCTCCACCCACCCAAAATGCCGAAATTTTCAAAGAAAATAGTTTATTGCACAGAAAGAGAAAGGATGATCCGATTTAGCTCCAACTTTGCAAATCCTAATATTTCCATCAGTGTGCGAAGTCAGGTGCGAAATTGAACTATAACGGTTCACTATATCGGCCCACGCAGTCTAGCACCTCCCCCACAAAAGTTAAAATTTTTCACGTAAAATGTCTTGCTTCTTGGAAAGAGTGAAGATCATCCGATTTTGCTCCAACTTTGCAAATCCTAATATTTTCATCAAACTTAGTTCTAGGTCGGAGATAAGCAATATCGGTTCACTCCTTCTGATACCTCCCCACACAAAATATCGAAATTTTCAAAGAAAATATTTTATTACACAAAAAGAGAAAAGATGATCCGATTTTGGTCCAACTTTGCAAATCCTAATATTTCCATCAGTGTGCGAGGTCAGGTGCGAAATTAGACAATATCGGTCCACTTCTTCCCCTCACAAAGGGTCAACATTTCGAATAATTATAAATCTTATAAAGTGTGATGTATGAGCCTGATTGTCTTCAAATTCCATACATCAAATATTTTTATTAAACCAAGATCTGGCGTTAAAATGAAATATATCGATCCACTCCTTCTGGTACCTTCCCCACAAAAGGTCGAAGTTTTCAAAGAAAACATATATATTTTCTGCAAGGAAAGAGAAACAATAATCCGATGTTGCTCCACCTTTGCAAGTAAGAATATTTGCATTAGTGCTAGGTCAGGTGCGAAAATGGAAAATATCGGCTCACTCCTTGTTGTACCTCCTCCACAAAGGGTCAAAAGTTTGAATATCCATGAAGCTCATAAAACGCGAAATTAACACCAGTTTCTATTCACACATGGTACATCTGAATATTTTCATCGACACAAGATCTGTTATAAAGATGGTAGAGATCGGGCCATTCCTTCTGATACCTCCCCAAAAAGGGTCATTTTTTTGAAGAACCAAAACGTATATTAAATCCGAAATAAGCACCACATTCTCTTTATATTGTACACATCCAATTACTTCTACTAACTCAAGATATGCTGTAAAGGTGGGGTATATCGGTCTTCTCCTTCTGGTACCTCCCCCACAAAGGCTTAAAATGTTGAATATCCATGAAGCTCCTAAAAAGTGAAATTAACATCCGATTCTATTCCAGACTTGGTACATCCCAATATTTCCAACCACACAAGACCTGTTATAAAGATGGTAGAGATCGGATCTTTTTTTTTACTACCTGCTCCATATAGGGTTCAAGATTTTGAAAAACGAAACGCTCAAAGAAGGCCGAAATTAGCAGCCAACTCTCTTCAAATTTCACACATAAAACATTTTTGCTAATACAAAATCTGTTGTGAAAAAAATATATATGTCTGCGAACCTCTTGTTTGAAGGAAGTTATCAATATAGTCCAACCCTGACACATCGCAATATTTATACCGTATTTATTTAGGTCCAATACGAAATGGACAACATTGGCCCATTTTTTTTAGAACACATTCCATAGGGGGTCAACAATTTGAATTATTATAACAGAAGTCTAAACATACTCAAATAATCGAACATGGTCTGAGGGTCTGTCGGTAGAACCGATTGATTATTTTTAAGTTGTTTTTATAATCCTTTCGATGTTTATATGTTTCCTTTTCAAAGTAAATTTTATTTGAAAAGGTAATAAATACTCCGTCTTCCCATTTTTTATAGTCTGACGCAAACGTAGCTCCTGGGAACCCTCGTTTCAAGACAAAATTATCCACATTAAATGTTTTAGAACTTAAACTCAATATTTTCCATTCCCCCACAAGAACAAAATCTCTTACTCTATTGGCTCTCACACACATTTGTTTAAATTTATCAATAACTATTAAACAAATATTGTTCCAAAAAATACCAATCACTCTGTTTTTATTTCATTGTGGCATGACAGGTGGCTTATTTTTTTCGCACGAAGTTCCAGAACTATTTTGTTTGATTAAAAAATGCCTTATCAAAATGTGTTGCTTTAAAACAAAGATTAATTACCCCAAAAGAAAATTTGTACCGAAAAAAGATAAACTATAAAGAATAATAATAACAAAGAATGTCGATTTGTTTTAAAAAATCGTCATTTCTAATCTATTATCAATTCCACTGAATTCATTAGAAAATAATTAATTTTATTAGCACCCATAATTATGGCTTAATTACAGTTAATGTAAGAATGACGTTTTATAATTATTGTTGCTTTGTCATTTCAGTGTTTGGCCCCTATTGCCAATTATTAAAGTAATTTTAAACTTGTGTGAAGAAATAATATTTCATGTGTGGTTTTTTCTTGTTTCTTCTATTTTTAGTTAATCCATGGTGTCGGACAACTTGTGAATGCATTGAATTACATGGTGTCAACGCCACCATACATCTAGGTGAGTATGACTTTGCTTCATCAAAAGTTTACAGTTATAATAATAATGTTTAAAAAATATAAATTGTCGAACTTATCATACTAATTTTACTTGAAGCTAATATGACAAGGTAGGTCCATTTTTATCAACATTGAAGAACATTCTTATAATACTCTCAGCCATATGGATACATAGGTTATATATCATTTGATACGGCCAAAAGGAGCCTCATCGAAATAAAGGTTTAAAACCATAGGTGTCTTTGAATCAAATCCGTTTCGGGACAATTGGAGTCGATCCAGGGGTGTCCGAGTATCCGATTTCGTCCAAACTTGTAACATCGTAATATATATTATATTAATATTATTATCAAACTTACATTGAGTTCTAAGATAGGCAAAATAACCCCCCCTCTAAAAAATGACGACATTTTCAAAATAAAATATTTTGCTTCTTAGAATGGGAAACTATCATTCGATTTTGATCCAACTTTGAAAATACTAATTTTTTCATTAGGCACGATCAGGTGCGAAAACAGAAAATATACACCAAGTACCTCCTCCACAAAGGGTATACCTAGTCCACTGTAACTGGTACATCGCACACATTTTCCAAATATTTTTACATGTCTCACATAAACTACAGAAAGCAGTCCTCATAGGCAAATCTGGCACGTTGTAATATTTATATCTGGCTTAGGTCGGATATGAAATAGATAGACCAATATTTCCCGAACCTTTAAAGGCCCAGAAGCTTGAACAATAAGTCACTATACAGGGTAAGATGAAAATACTGCAACCAACTTCAGCTTGCCATCATTTATAAGCCACTCGTCCGACAGCTTTTAAAATTAATCCAGCGACAGCTCATTATCTTGTTTACAAGCGTACAAAATCATTTTGGTGAGAATTTTCCAGAAAAAAAGTTATTCCTGATGGAATTCAAGCGTGATAGTGTGATTTCTTTATAATTGGCTGGAAAACCACAAGTGGCTATCGTTAGAGCACTCCAGGATTTAAATGTGAATAAATATTTTGTGTCTCGTACCATCGAAGTCAAGGAAGTGGACGGAAGAGCTACATCAACAGAAGTGGTTCGAAAAGTAAAGAAGCGACTTCATCGAAACCCACGTCGCAGTGACCGAAAACTGGCTCGTGAGCTGAACATATGGCAATATTCCCCTCGGAAAATCTAGAAAAATGAGCTCGGGGTAAAGCCATTAAAATTCCAAAAATACAAGAACTTACACCGCAACAGAAAGAAAATAGACTCAAAAGATCTAAAGAGTTGCTTCGCTTGGCCGAAAGTGGTGAACTGCGGAATTTAGTTTTCTCCGATGGGAAAACATTCGTTGTCCAGCAGTTTGTAAACAAACAAAATGATCGTGTTTCTTGTTAAAGAGGTCAGCTGAAATTGTGCACTTTCGGTTGGCCACCAGAACTCAAGCGCCGGCCAGGGTGATGGTGTGGGCCGCCATAACAGCCGACGGTCATTCTCCGCCCCTATTAATCAACCGTTGCATCAGAATATTATCAAATAAAAAATAATTATAAATATTCTGGAGTGTGTATTAAAACCTTGGGCATGCAAACATTATGGCCGCAGACCTTGGACATTCCAACAGGACTCAGCACGCGCCATTCACGAATTGTTACAAAATGAGGTTCCTCGCTTCATTTCCAGCACACAATGGCTACAAAATCTGCGGATACACAATCCGTTGGACTATTGTGTCTGGAGTATTTTGGAAAGCAAGGTTGGCACTAAAAAATACCAAAGTATCGATCACCTCAATCAAGCGCTTCGCTGGGAATGGTCCAAAATGGCGCAGAGCAACATTCGGGCAGAGTTTGACGGTTTCATTGCCCATAATTCAAGAAGGTCATAATTCATGCCAAAGGTGATCAATTCGAACAAATCTAAACTTATTCTAAAATTTGATGCTATTTTCGACATTTTTGGCTTTCATTCAATAAAATTTAAAAAAAATGTAAAAATTATGGCATGTGACTTTGTCGCAGTTTTTTCTCACCCTGTATATCTGCGAACTCCTTCTGGGTATATTTATCTCCCCTGAGATGATTATATCGCATAAAGTTGGATATAAATGTTCGATTTTCTTATAATATTATCTGTACCAATATTTTTATCGGTATAAAATGAAGTACGAAAATGGAATACTTCGGTAGACTGGAAACTCACGCACATTTTAACATTTTCTAAAAATTATCACATATACCATACAAAGTAAAGGAAGTAGTCGATATGGTCCAAACCTGACACGTCGCAAAAATTTTATCCTATACGAAATGGACGATATTAGCCTATTCAGGGCCAACAATTTGAATAATTATAACACAAGTTAATATATATTTAAGTAATCGAACATAGGCTGAGGGTCTGTCGTACTTTTCGTACTCGTTTAGTAAGAATTTTCAAAAACTCAGGCTGATCCTTGTGCTAATATATTTCCTTAAGCAGTATGACCCTTTCTTCAAAGATTTGTGCCCTGTATTTTTGTATATTTAAGCAAAGTCCCCGAGATGAACCCTGGGCTAAATTTCAGTACTTTTTGAGCCCCGATATTTAAAATATACTTCAATATAGGTTGTGTTAATAAAAGTAAATTTTTAAGGTTACTTGCAAAAACATTTCAGTTTTAAGATAAATAACCTGTAACCCTGGTTTCAAATAATTCAATATTGTTGAAAAACATGTAGTACATTATTGGTAGTGCATGTGTAGCGGGAGTTTCCAAAACTGTTTCCCCATACAACAATGGTAATCGTCATTTCATTATACCCTACACCACAAGGTGGTCAGGGTATTATGTCTTTGTGTATTTGTTTGTAACAGGAAAAAAGGAAACGAGATAGACTCATACTTCCTTTTGATGATCTGCATAGAATCACATTCTCTCTGTCCGTCTGTCCATGTATTTTTGTAAACAAAGTACAGTTCGTATTTATTGCCCTATCCAGATGAAATTTTGCACAAATCATTTTTTTGGCCCAAGGACGAACCCCTTTTGAAATTGGAGATAATCGGTCAAAATTTAGATATAGCTCCCATATATATCTTTGTCCGATTTGCCTTTTACTGTGCACCAAACGTGTAATATTAGCCTAAATATTATGGAATTCTGCACATACGACCAGATTAGGCCTGAAAATAAAAATGCCGAATTTTATCGAAATCGGTTCAGATATAGCTATAGCTCTCATATATATTGTTCATTCGATTTGTTATTTTTGCCCTCCTCAGCCGTGATATGCACTCTGCAACAACGATATTTTAGGGAAAATACCAAATACAGCTCAGAAATACGTTTGCTAAATTTTATCGAGATCGGTTCAAATTTGGATATAGGTCCCATATATATTTTATTCCGATTTGCTTTTTCTTGTACACAAATCGTCTAATATTTGCCCAAATGGGATGGAATTTGGCACATGCTGCACATTTGAGTCTAGAAGCTAGTGTGCTAAATTTGGTGAAGATCGATATAGCTATAGCTCCCATACATATTTTTCATCCGATTTGTTGTATTTGTTACCCACAGCCATAATATTCACTCCGTAACAACGATATTCAGGGAAATTTATCAAATAGAGCTCAGAAATATCTTGTTGCCAAATTTTATCGAGATCAGCTCAGATTTGGATATAGCTCCCATATATATCTTCATCTGATTTCAAATTAATTTTGCATCAAATGGGCAATACAAGTCCGAATTTAAAAGAAACAAATGCTTCGGCATATTTAGTCCTTTGAAGTCGACCCCGCCCGACTTTAGGCCTTCCTTTACTGGTTTTTTATTAATTTATACTGTCAATCAACCAATGAATAAAATAAGAAAATCCTATCAAACAGCGACTTTAAAATATTTAAGAGAAATAGGCTCTTAATCGCCTGATCACATGTATAAGTAGTAAAGTCTAACTCAAACCCATGTATCTGGCAACTCTAACATAACCGATCTCATCTCATCCCGAATATACAATAAATGGGAAAATACAGCAAAACAGAGCATACAAAACAAACATACATATGTGTCTCTGAGAGCAAAGTCTCTCACAATGTTTCGCTGTGCATGAATCATAACACGAGACGAATTATGAATCTCCGACAAAACAAAACTCAACGAAAGTGACCTATTTCTGTGCACAATGTATCAACAAACATGCAAACATACTTAGCTATATTTTTATATGGCAATCGAATATAAGAGACGCAGACGAACGAACAAACTTTGTGTTTTTTTATTTTTAAAAATTTGCCTAGCAAAGTGAATGAACGAAAAAATAAACACAAAATATTCACTATCTCTCCCCGCGATTCCGATTAGACGGCTAGTCAACAGTGTTTCGGTGCAAACAAAAACAACAATTGTATGACATTGTCAAAACGAAAAAAAAACTTGTAACCAAGTCAGCGACAACAACAATACGAACTAATTTTTTTTTTGTTTTTGTTGCGATGAACCAAACCCCAAACAAATAGGCACGTACTCACAGGTGTCACACACACACACACCCCGCACAGTGGAGTGGAATATAAACGAAATATAAAACATCTGATTCTTCTTGGATTTACTCCGCGGAATTGTTTATATTCATCGAAAATATACTAGGAACATGTAGCACATGAGATCAGTAAAAAACGAATAACCCCTAAAGATCAAAGTAAACAAACATTCTGCATTACCAGTATGTGAAAAATAATTGGTTATTACAAGGAAAAAATTACCAAATAATAAGTCAGGTCATACAAAATTATTGCAGGAAAAATCAAATAGATTATGAAAGTAAAGCTAAAATAGAAGCCACGCGTATCAACGTGTTTAAAGTTTATATCGCATAGTTACCTAAACAGAGGCGGGCTAGTTCCCCTCTTCCACATTCTTGGAATATTTAGAATTGAGATTCCTTGGAATATATATTTTAGGTATATTACCGATAAAAATGCAAGGGTAGAAATTTTTAACCCTCAAGCGATTTACCAGAGATTTTTAAGTTCTTTTTTTAAAAATTGGTTAAACGGGATTGTAGCAAGTTAATACATTATTTGTCAAAAAAAAGTCCATAAACGAAAGGAAGTCATATGTATTACCAACACATTTTAGGGTTAAAACCGTAATTTATGTAAATTCATGCTAAATTCTCCTACAATGACAAAAATATTTTTCATCAACTTTCACAATAAGTTATCGAAAAAATTTCTATTTTCACTGAATGTAAAGAAAATATTTCCATCAATGTTGCCAAAAAACCCGAAAATATGTCCTATTTTTTTCAATACATTTTCTTCAGTCTGTTTTTGATTTGATGCATGAATGTAAAATTGAATGACTTTTTATGTAAAAAGTGTCAAAATAAGAAATATTTTAACAAATAAAAAACCAGTAAGTTCACTCAAATAGTAAGTAAGTAAGTATACTCAAAGTTAAAATGAGGAACTACATTAGCAAGTTTTTGTAAGGCAGCAAAATTGGGGAATTATGGGACACTTACCACAATGTGGAATGTTTTTTACAAGGGTCCTAACGCACCTAATCCGTAACAACCTTCAAATTCCAAATCCGAGAAATAAGGGAGTACCGTTATATGGGGGCTATAAGAAAAATTTCCCCTATACAGCCAATCTTCGAACTTGATCTAATTTCAGACACAAAACGCACCAATTCCAGCACTCTATTGCAATTCCTTTGAGAGATAACGTGATTACAACAGACAGATGAACATGGCTAAATCAGATTAGAATCCGATTTGGTCCAATCTTGGTACATCGTAATATACAGAGTGAGATAAAAAAACTGCAACAAAGTCAAACGCCATACTCCTTACATTTTTTTTACTTTTATTGAATGAAAGCAAAAATGTCGGAAATAGCATCAAATTTTAGAATACGTTTAGATTTGTTCGAATTAGTCTCCTTTGGCACGAATTATGGCCTTCAAACGGCCAATGAAACCGTCACACGCTGCCCGAATGTTGGCCCATTCCCGGCGAAGCGCTTACTTGAGGTGATCGACACTTTGGTATTTTTAGTGCCAGTCTTGCTTTCCAAAATACTCCAGACACAATAGTCCAACGGATTGGTATCCGGAGATTTTGGTGCGCTGAAAATGAAGCGAGGAACCCCATTTTGTAATCGTTCTTGGGTGGCCATGCTGAGTGCGACGGTGCATACTCCTGTTGGAATGTTCAAGGTCCGCGGCCAAAATGTTTGCGTGTCCAAGGCTTTAATAATAATAATAATAATAATAATAATAATAATATTCGGCATTTATTTAATTAATACGAACGAAGAGCGATCATCGGCTGTTATGGCGGCCCACACCATCACCATGGACGGCGCTTGAGTTCTGGTGGCCAACCGAAGGTGCACATTTTCAGCTGACCTCTTTTACAAGTAAAAACGATCATTTTGTTTGTTTACAAACTGCTGGACATCGAGTGTTTTCTCATCGGAGCGGAGGAAACCAAATTCTTTAGCTCTTTTGAGTCTATTTTCTCTCACGGTTATTATTGCACTGTTTGGAATTTCAATGGCTTTACCCTGAGCTCATTGTTCAATATTTGCCGAATGTAATATTGCGATAAGATCACGAGCCATTTTCGGCTCGGGTTGCGATCGAGTCGCTTCTTTACTTTTCGAACAATTTCTGATTATGTTGCTGTTTTCTTCCGTCCACTTCCTTGACGTCGGGCTACGCCAGTATCACGGTAACGAGCGATGGTACGAGACACAATAGATTTAATCACATTTAAATGCTGGAGTGCTCTAACGGTGGCCACTTGTGGTTTTCCAGCAAAATATAAAGATATCACACTATAATGCTTGAATTCCATCACGAATAACTTTTTTCTGAAAAATTCTCACCAAAAATGCTTTTGTATGCTTGTAAACAATATAATGAACTGTCACTGGAATAATTTTAACAGTTGTCGGACGAGTGACTTAGAAATGACAGCAGTCTGAAGTTGGTTGCAGTTTTTTCATCTCACTCTGGATTTTGACATGTTGACACGCTTGAGGATTGAAATTTTTTAACCAAAATAATCCACCAATTTTTATCTGCAATATTGACAAAGCCGCTATTTATAAAAAAAGACGGATTCGGATTGAGCTTTATCCAAAAGTTGCTAGAAGTGTGGAATATTGGGATCTTGCCCCCTATTTTGGTTCCTTCACGATATAAACTTTTAAATCGCCGATACACTTTTTTTTGTATTTTGTTATTTAAAATAAAGTGGAAACGCTACTAGAATGAAATATAGGTCCAAGTTTCGTAAATATATTCCTTTTTAGTCTTGGTTTTTTTCAGTCGATTTTGATAACAAATTGGGTATTTTGATTTTAAACCTTCCGATAGAAATTATTATATAATCGAAACAGAAGCTTCTATTCTTTCGTGACTCTTAGTGAAATTTGATGAAGAATTTTATTTTAGTCCTTGAGGTCATACTTTTAAAAGCATGCTTTGTAGGAAAATTTTGAATATACCCTTGACTTGAAGTCCTGTTTTTAACTCTTAAATTTAATTCTTATATATTTTTGCATTGCTGCCGATTAGCATCTATAGTAAACATATATGAAAAAAATGTGTATGCCTAAAATACCCAGTGTCCAATGAAAATTAATTCGAAAATTTCCAAAAAAAAAAAATTGATGAGGGTAGAATTTGCCTTCTTCTATTTAGGGTTTAAGCTTAAGCTGTAAGCTTTTCTATTTCCAGCACTACTTTAAAAATCTACTGGATTTTCCTCCATTTATTTTTTGTGCTGCATCGCGAAATTTACCTGATTTTGAAAGGCCTATCTGTCCAAAAAATCCATTTTAACAAATGTCCCTAAACTTAAAGCAACATTATCTATTATTTTCACCCTCAGTTCTCTTTAACAATATCGCTATCCCACCACAATTTTTTGTCCAATTTTATTATTGATTTGAAACACTGTCCAGCTCATTGACTGTGAGTCATCTCGAACACAAAATTGTTTTTGTTTTCTTTTTTAATTTTGTTTACACCACTGTACCCAACATGCCTGCCTACAAAACACACGCACATAATCATCCCCATCCACCATCAGGCCACCCGGTTCAAAATGCAAAACTGATAACATATCATTTCGTACGTCCCCACCATTAATACATTTGTTATGATTTCGATAAAAATATAAACGAAAATGAAACGCTGCGTAAGTAGGTAAGTATTTTGCAAGCTCATCGGAACTCCAAACTAACAACAAGGAGGGCGGGCTACGTCATAATTTCGAGAAGCTTCTATCTTCAGTTGTGGTTCCATAGAGATTGTCGCTTTGAGATATAGAACTAACAACTTGCGTCGAAATAAAACACAACACACAACTTTGTTGTTATATTTTTTTTATTTTTTTATTTTTTTTCGTAAAAAAACTTGCTTTGTTTTTAGTTTTTTTTTTTTTTTTTGTTTTAAAATCTAAATTAGTTAATTAATCAGTAAATAGTAAAAAATGTGTGTGTATGTATGTGTTTAAGTTCCTATAACTAACTAAATTTCAACAAGTTTTAAGTAAATACCACCCTCTTGCGTTAGGAGAGCGTAACGCTTATCAAACTTGATGCTACTGACAGTCTTATCACAGCATTCAACGCGATGATGCTTCAAAAAATGTATCAGACCCAATTTCACCTGCAGCAGCGCAAATGGCTGGGCAATACACTGATGGGGTCCAGCGCCGAATGGCAGATATGTCATGGGTTTGTGAGATTTCTTTTGTTCCGGCGAAAAGCGTTCCGGATCAAAGAGGTCTGGTTCGGGCCAATACTGAAAATAAAATAAGAGCATAAAAAAATCGAAAATTAAATATTTGTAAATTGTATTGAGAAAATGTTGAAAATTATATATTTTGTAAAGGGAAAACGTGACTTTCGTTATAATTAATAATAATAAATAATAAAATTAAAAAATACATCAAAAATTATTACCAATTTTGAATTGGTTAATTACCTTACCAATCCCCATATAGGAGCGAAATATGTACCGGCATCATCCAAAGTGGCTACGGAAAATCCATATGTTTTGGAATCCATCTTGTTAAAATGTTGGTCATCAAATAACAGCATCACCCTGCAAATGTTTTTTCTGGCCCTTGTAGAAAACGATCCTGAAATGCGGTAGTAGGCTCCAAAGACCCGGTTGTTAACAAGTATTCATAGGAAAAAAATTCAGCCGAACGAGTTCCAATTTTTTTTCGCGAAAAATACAATTCCCTTTTCATCAAGTCGATATGGTCCTTGATATTTTCAACAAGATTCATAATTGTTGAAAAAATTTGGTCCTTTTTAAATTGTGTTTTACATTAGACCAACGTATCCCTAGTTCTGATGTTACTACAAATATTGCAATGTTGGAAGAAAACACTTGCTCTATTGGGATCTAGTGAGCTTGAAGCAAATCGGCCAATTTGGACACTCTCTTATACCCTCAGACATATGATACTAAGTCTCATTGGACCAAATCTATTTCAGAACATTTGGAGTCGATCTATCGATGTCCGTCCGTCCATCTAGTAGACTAGTGCGTACGATAACTTGTTATATTATTGTCACACTTAGATCGAGTTCGCATATGCGCAATATCGGTCCACTCCTTCAGGTACGACCCACACAAAAGGTCGACATTTTCCAAGAAAATAGTTTGTTTCTTGAAAAGAGAAAGAATCATCCGACTTTGCAAATTCAAATATTTTCACCTGGCGCAGAACTGGACAATATCGAACCCCTCCATCAAGTACCTCCCCGAAAAGTGTCAACATTTTGAATAATTATGACTCTCATATGTGAAATAAGGGTCCAATTGTCTTCAAAATCTAATATTTTTACCAGCACAAGACATGTTGTGATGATGGAATATATCGGCCCACTCTTTCTGGAAGACTTCTTTTCTGGTAAATCTCCCACCCAATTTTGTTCAAATTTTGTAAATCCTAATATTTGCATCTGTGCTGGGTTAGAGGCAAAAATAGGCACAAAGGTCAATTTTGTTAATAATAATAACTCATATAAAATGTGAAAATAAGAGTCGAATTTTGAACCTATTCCAAATTTGGACCCTTTGTGGGGATATTGTCCCTTTTCGCACCTGACCTACCACTAACAAAAATATTGGGATTTTTCAAGTTTTTATAAAATTGAATTAGGTAAATTGTTTTCATGGAAAATTCTGACCTTTTGTGGGAGAGGTAGCAGAAGGAGTGGACCGCTGTTGCTCATCCTCGAACTCGGTCTTAGTTTGATAATATTACGATGCACAAGCTCAAAATGACCTGAAACGGATCCAAAGAGACATTGGGTCTATAACCGTTATTTTCACTTTCGCTGTTTCTGAAAGGCATTTTTATACCGCTTCAAAGTTTAATAAATTATGTAAAATTTTCCTTTTTTGGAAAAAATAACAGGAAAATGTTTACCTTTTACACAAACAACTCCTCAACATCTTTCAGTTTGAAATTATTCCAGGAGGATATAAGTAAAAACCTTTTCTTGTCCAAAACTTTTTCAACGTCTTCCAATGTAAACGTCAGATCCTATTTTAGGATTTAAACTTTATCCATTTATAATTTAGTACTTTTTGAGCAACTGTAGTGCGTACCACCTCCAAATCTCAACCTCACATACCAACAGCTATCAAAATATCAAATTTCAGCTCTATCCCTTAAACAATACAAAATTTACACCAAAAGTTATAGTACATATTTCTAAAACAATTTCAGATACCAACATAGCACACATTTTCGAAATCACCTCCATATCTGAACCTTAGATACCAACAGACACCTAAAAACATAAAATCCAAGCCCTATACCGTCACCCAATACCCAATTTAGTAACACTTAGTACTTTTCAAACAATTATAGCAAATATTTCCAAAACTACTCAAGATCTTTACCACGGACAGAAATGCTAACAGAGACCTCAATATCAAATTTCGGGATTCCAGATCTATCCCTTCGGCCAATACCAAATTTAGTATCGTTTAGTACTTTTCGTACAAATATAGAACGCATTTCGAAACCATAACCAAATTTCAAACACAGACATCATCAGTAATCAAAATATCAAATTTCAGAACTGTATCTAGTACTATTCAGTACTTTTCGTACAATTACTGCAGACATTTCCGAAACCATCTCCATATGTCCAGACTACACATAAAAGCGACCCTAATACCAAATGCTAGATTTTAAGCACTATCTGTTCAACCAGTACCAAATTGTAGCAAATACAGCACTACACTATTAGGTACACAGTAGAAGGAATTCCCGAAAGATCCTACATAACTCAATCCTTTATCCAACAGTTATCTTGATTTCACATTTCTGTATTATAGCCGTATCGGTAGGCACAAATCCAAAATGTACCAAAACGTCCTACATACCCCAATCCTACACTCAAAATTTCGAAACCTACCTCCATACCTCAATCATTGAATCCCATATTTCCAAATGTCAGAATCCGAGCTCTATCGGTTGCCCATAATTTCAGTTTGTACCGAATTAAGTATCATTTAGTAGACATAAATATGAATTTCCGAAGCTTCCTACATATCCCATTACTATACTCCCAGAATAGTCCCAATTCAAAATTTCACGATTCCACCCTATCGGTTCGCCCAATGCAAATTGTACTGAATTTAGTATCATGTAGTACGCATAAGTAAAAACAGGATTCCAACTCTATCGGTTTTCTCAAAACTAAATTGTACCAAATTTAGTAGTTTTCTGTAAACATAATGTAATGATAACTAGTTTATTATCCCCATCTTACACTCCGCCACTAATGTAAATTTCAAATTGAAGGCATCCAGTTCCATCCGTTTCTCTAAATTCGAATGGTACCAAACTTAGTACCGTTTAGTACTTTTGGTGTACATAAGTACAAATTTCGAAAACTTCCTCCATATTCCATTCCAGCACTCCGCCAGTAATGTTTATTTCAAATTTCAGGCTTCCAGCTCCATTCGTTCCTTCGAATTCGAATGATATGAAATGTAGTACTTTTCGTACAATTATAGTACATATTTGCAAATCCTCCCCCTTTATTCCAATACTACTCTTTAACCTTGATTTCCATCCAAATTGCAAGTTTTTAGCTCTTTCCGTTCACATAATGGCAAATGGTACCATTTTTAAAGTTTAGTACCATTTTAGAACCTTTAAACTTAAAGTACGAATTTCCAAAAACCTTTTTGCACATCTATCCTGCACTCCATCAGTGACTATCATTGCAAATTTTAGAATTTTAGCTTATTCCTTTTGTCCAATAAAAAGTATTCAATTCTCGTATTCTTTTAGTACGAATTTCCAAAACCTCAGACTACGCACCCAGTCTAACCCTCGTGCAAAGTTTCAAGATTTTAGCCTCAGCCGTTTCGTCGGTGCATTGATTCTAGATTAGTCAAATAGTTATTTCAATACTTGATTTTAAACATAGAAAGAAAGAAAAGTGTGTCGACATGTTCTAACACCCTCCCCCTTTGGGGTTTTGAATATAAATTGACCTGAACGATAAAACTGGTATTAAATATTCTATTAGAAAATGTGAGTCAAGTCGAACCGATATCTTAAATCTGTTTAAAATACCAAACTATACAATAGCCCAATAGCATAATGAAAATGCTAACTGCCCATGATTAACATTTCGAGCAGGAAAAAGTTGTTTGGTGGAAAGTTTTGAAGTGGAAGCGAAAAGTAGACCTAACCACAAACCCAATTAGAAAAAAAAAACATCAAAACACATTAAAAAAAAACATAGAAGAAAACGAAAACCTGAAATAACTAGAAATAAAAATAATTCAAAATTAGTTTTGAAATTCACGTTTCCCGAATATTTGAATTGAATATTATGCGAAACTAACTGACTGACTCAGCAGCAGCTTTCAAACTAAACCTTATCCGCCGTCAACTTACCTGAGGATCATAATGTAAAGCTAAATTAGATATGTACACAGGCATGCCTCGTCTGGCCATGCATTCAGCATTCGGACGGAATGATACAAATCGTTTGCGATTCAATGGCGTGCATTCTCTTTCCAAAAATGGCACAATCGGGTACTTGCGTAGCGTCTCATCCACCACCATAGCCAAATAGGTCATACGTTCAACATGTTCATAGTCCAGGGCGTTACCGTGCAAATCGGCGAGGGTCGTGGTTATTTCTAAATGCAGGCGTTCCTGTATTTTGGGCTGCCGGGCCAATTCGTAGAGAGCAAATGCCAGGGTGGCCGATGACGTTTGTATTCCAGCCAGCTGGAAGACAGCCGCCTGGGCGACCAAATACTCCTGTTGATGGGCAAAGTGCGATTTGTCCGGATTCAGTTCGGCCTCTTTCTTGAACGTCAACAACGTTTCGATGAGATCATTGCGCAAGATGCCGTCACGTTCACGGTCCTCCAGGATGCCAATAACTAAACGCCGTATAAATTCGGTATGTTCAGAGGTAAAGAGTTGGGGTCGTAGAAATCTAACTAACTTGGGTATGATAAAGATAAGACAAAGGTCGACGGCTCGCCTATAGGTAATGGAAAACATCTCGCGACTATGACCACCCAGCTGGGAGCGCATTGTATTGCGCAGTGAATAGCTTTTCAGACCGAATGCAATGCTGGCAATCATATCAGTGTTGTAGAGGTCGCACACGTCCTTGATCTGTACTATGGGTCCATCGCTGTTGTTTTGCTTCATATCTTTGGTAAGTTTAGCCAAATACGTCTCTAAGTCATAGCCAATCTGTTGTTGTTGGATGGAATATGGATGCCGGAGGAATGCATGACATGATAGGGGAAGATAAGAATTGGAAGAATAAAAAAATTGTGGATTTTCGTCAACCTAGTTTGTGTGTGTGTGTGTTCATTGGAACGAGAACAAAAGAGGGATGAAAAAAAGTGCAAAACAAAACACAAAACAATAACAGAGAACCATGCATTACGAGAGATGAAAAGATCAAGAGAATGTGAAAAAGCTAGAGAGCGAGAGAGAGAAAGACCACTCAAGATCTCTGTGATGCCAACAGAGATGCCATATTTTGTTTTTGCATTACGCTTGTGCCTCTTTTTTGTTTACCTCTTCCATTAGGGAAAACATTTGCCTCAGCTTTCCCGTCGAAAATACCGGAGACACTTTTGTCCTTATGTCACGCCATTCCGGGTTGCGGGCAAAAAACAAATTCAAAGCTCCCATTTTATCCTGATGCCGATCACACTTCGAAAAGCGATGGGAAAAATTCACAAAATCCTCTACCAACACCTGTCGTATCGCCTGGAGATCACGCAACAACAATGCCGGCTGATGGAACAGATAAATGCCAACTAAGGGCTCACGTGCAAAACGCTCATTGAAGTAGAAGTCGCGCAACTGCAGCGCAAAGGAGTTCTGCATTTTGATGACATCCTTCAGATTGCCCAGCAGGTGGTGGGGCCGCACGAATTTCACTCGTCTGCGCTGCCAATAGACATAAGTACGCCGCGACCAAATGAACACCGCCGTCAATATGGTAATAACAATCAAGAGAATTGTAGTGGCATCTACCATGGCCACCGCCAAACGAGGAGGAAAATGTGATCACAAACAAACAAGAACAGCAACAACAACAGCTTTCGAATCACAACAACTCAAAGAGACAGACATAAAATTGGAGGGTAAAAACAAAGAAAGCACAATAGCTTTTCCTCTTTTTTTCGTATATTTTTATTTCTTTTGTTGTTGTTATTGGTCGGACACTTGTTTTCCACAGATTTTCAATTCAATTTCTTCTTCTTTTCTTAATTCACAATCTATTTTGCGGAATTTTTCTCCAATTTTGTTGTCGTCGGATGCTTCACGTTTTTTTTTTGGAACACAGCACACGAAACGTATAATGGGAAGAGGGTAAGAAATGTTTGGGGCAAAGGCAAAAAAAATAAAACAAATAGGCACGGCACGGAGCGGCGCGTCTTCGTCAACGAAACAACTGACCAAAATATTTTTTTAATTATTTTTAATAAATAATAAGAACGTCTGGTTCTGAACCGAGAACCACGCAGACTGTCAATTCTCTTTTGAAATTTGACAAACAATTGCTGCTGTTGCGGCTGTAGATCGCTTACGTACGACCGACATGCTCACACTCAATGTACGTACACGTCACGTCACAACAACATCGGTCGCCGTCTTCGTCAACAGCTTTTTTTATTTTAGTAGTAAAAAGCCAAGCATCGTTGTGTGGGCAGAACACAACAACAACAACAACAACACAGGCAAATAAATACCTACCACCACACGAACGACCGCAGAAACCGCAAAACTAAAATCTCAAAAAATAATATCACCAGCGGTAGCAACAACAACACCATCGCCAGCAATAACACGCCGGCAACATACCCAGCTCTCAACCGAAACTTTATCAATTGAAAATTAGTTCGCACACTGCCGCCACAAGTATAAACAATTTTGTAGATACGTTCTCTCTTCTCTTTGCTCACCAGTGCTCACTCTCACTTATTGCGAACCAGCGGAAAACCGGTCGTCTTGTTGTTGTGAGAACTTTAGTATAGTTTGCTTTGTTTTGTTGTCTTTATGGATCGAAAACAATTACTGGGCTGCCTTTGTTTGATAACGAATGAAAGCATGCTACGGAGACTTGGAATAGGGAAGTGGGATCACTTTCGCAGAAGAGAATATCAATTATATCCTATCCTATCTCTAATATCTTTGTAACAGATCTTGTGGAAATATAATTTTAATTTCGCGTTTTATGAGCTTCATGGATATTCAAAATGTTGAAACTTTGTGAAAGAGTTACAAGAAGGAGTGAACCGATATATCCCATTTTCTCTGCAGATCCTGTATTAGTAGAAATAATGGGATGTGTGAAATATGAAGAGAACCGGATGCTTATTTCGGATTTTATGATCGCTTTGTTTATTTAAAACTTTTACCCTTTTGGGTGGTACCAGCAAGCCAGACGAACGCATTTTTTCCAAAGAGACCTAGGGTCTAAAATCGTTAATTTGATGAGACACGTTTTCGCCGTATCAAATGATATATATCCTCTTCAGGTATATCGGGAAGTATCGTTGTATGGGGGCTTTATCAATTAGTGGACCAAGAACCTAAAAAGTTAAGTTTCAGCTGATCTGATCGGAAATTGTGGCAGAAACCCCAAAAATACCGAAAATAAGGACGTACCGTTATATGGGGGCTATACCAATTAGTGGACTTGTATTTTTTTGCAGGGAAAGAACAGACCTACATTGAACCCTAATGTCAAGTTTCAGCTAATGTGGTTGGAAATTGTGGAAGAAATCGAAAATCTAGAGTATCGTTATATAAGGGCTATACTAATTCTTGAACCAATACAGCCCACTTGCAGTATCAATCAGACTGCATATAATATAGCTTTGTAATAAATTTAATAGCTCTAGATTAATAACTGTGGACTCTATCGTGGTTTCAACATACAGACGGATATCGCTATATCTCATTTTATTCTTATCAGTATGTACATATACTTTTCGGGGTCTCCGACAATTATATCCAGGTGTTGAAAACAGAATGACAAATTTAATATACCCTTCATTTTCTTGTGGATGGTACGAAAATGCATCATATTTATTTAATTTGTATGCCCCCCACCATACATAGTATTGAGGGCATAATAAGTTCGTCATCCCGTATATTTTATATATTCTTCATCAGCGTAAAATTCTAAGCCGACTTAGCCCTGTCCGTCCTTCAGCTTTTTTAATTACGCTAGAGTCAAAACGAATTAAGATAGGATGCTACAATTTTGCACAGATCAGTCTTTTGTCTGCACTCAGGTCAATTCGGAGATTAGCTAAATCGGCCCAAGATATCGTATTGCACCTATATAACGGTACCTCCGATATACCGTACATTGATGATTTTATCCAGATTTTTCAATGGAATTGTGGGATATTCTACACAAGGGTTCGCTCTGAGTACTTTACCACCATAGAAGAGTATTGTCTGCAGGGTGAGATGAAAAAACTGCAACCAACTTCCGACTCTGTCATTTCTAAGCCAATCGTCAGACAGCTGTTAAAATTATTCCAGTAACAGCACATTATATTGTCTACAAGCGTTAAAAACTTTTTTGGTGAGAATTTTCCAGAAAAGAAGTTATTCGTGATGGAATTTAAGCGTGATAATGAGATTTCTCTATATATGTCTGGAAAACCACAACTGAATAAATGTTTTGTATCTCGTACCATCGCTCGTTACGGTGATACTGGTAGCGTAGCCCGACTATAAGGAAGTGGACGGAAGAAAACAGCAACATCAGCAGAAATTGTTCGAAAAGTAAAGAAACGACTTGATCTGATCGAAACCCGCGTTGCAATGGCCGAAAAATGGCTCGTGAACTGAAGATATCGCAATATTCCATTCGAAAAATATTGATAAAATGAACTCGGTGTAAAGCCATTGAAATTCCAAAAAGTGCAAGAACTTAAACCGCAACAGAAAGAAAATAGATTCAAAAGAGCTAAAGAGTTGCTTCGCTTGGCCGAAAGTGGTGAACTTCCGAATTTGGTTTTTCCGATGAGAAAACATTCGTTGTCCAGCAGTTTGTAAACTAACGAACTTATTGTGTTTACTTGCCAAAGAGGTCAGCTGAAAATGTGCACTTTCGGTTGGCCACCAGAACTTAAGCACAGGTCATGGTGATGGTTTAGACCGCCATAACAGCCGATGGTCGCTCTCCGCTCATATTAATCGACCGTGGCACCAGAATAAATGCCGAATATTATCACGAAAATATTCTGTAGGGTGTATTAAAGCCTTGGGCACGCAAACATTTTGGCCGGCTTGGACATTCCAACAGGACTCAGCACCATCGCACTCAGCACGCGTCACCAAAGAAAGGTTACAAAATGAGGTTCCACGCTTCATTTCCAATTCGTTGGACTATTGTTTCAGGAGTATTTTGGAAAGCAAGGTTGGAACTAAAAAATACCAACGTGTCCATCACCTCAAGTAAGCGCTTCGCCGAAAATGGGCCAAAATACGGCAGAGCAACATTCGGGCAGCGTGTGACGGTTTCATTGGCCGTTTGAAGACCAAAATTCGTGCCGAAGGTAACCGATTCGAACAAATCTAAACTTATTCTAAAAGTTTATAATATTTCCGACATTTTTTGCTTTCATTCAAAAAAATTACAAAAAATGTAAAAATTATGGCGTTTGATTTTGTTGCAGTTTTTTTATTTCACCCTGTATATGGGTCCACGAAATCGTATAGGCCCCATACAATGGTACCCCTTCATATTCGGTATTTTGATGGTTTAAACGACATTTCTACCGGTTTTGTTTTTCCAAATTTCGTATTTGTAGTGGGTACATCAGTCTATCACAAAAAATTGCGTATCCACGTCTTCGTATAGCCTCCATATCACGATACCTCCCGATATTCGGTATTTTGATGATTACATGGATATTGTTTACCGGAATTGTTTCAAATTTCCTATTTGAAGCACATAATGGGTACTACAACTTATGACAAAAAATTGTCTATGTAGGTCCACGTTTTCGTATTTAGCCCACATGTAACGAGGGAGGGAGGTACTTTTATTCGGCATTTTGATGATATTACCGAAATTTTTTACCGGAAACGTATTTCAAATTCGTAGTGGGTACTACAGCCGATAACGGAAAAATACTTATGCAGGACTTCGTCTTTCTATAGCTAATATATAACGGGTTTCCTTTGAGCGGTATTTTTCGACAAAATTTTTAGACATTTCTTAAGTTTTTTCATAATGGCGGAGGGTATTAAAAGTTCGGCCTGGTTGAACTTAGCTGCTTTTTTATTTGTTCCATGTTATATAGATAAAAAGTAAACAAGCTGTAAGTTTGGCCGGGCCGAACTTTGAATACCCCCCACCATTTCGAACGAATTTGGCAATTCTCAAAAACAATAAAGTCCGTTAAAAATTCTGTTAAAATCTTAAAAATTCCGAATGTAGCTGTTATATTAGGTTCTATACGAGGACATGGACCTGCATAGGTAACATCTGTCTTGAGCCATTACAATATTCAAATTTAGAAACTTAAAAAAAATGGTAACAATGTAGCTAAAATCGTCAAAATACCAAATATGGGAGATACGGTTATATGGGGCTATAAGAACACATGGACCGGCACAGACCATTTTCTGTCTTAGGCTGTATTATCCATTACGAACTTCAAATATCAAATTTGAAAGAATTCCGGTGAATAATGTCGCTAAAATCATCAAAATACCGAATATCGTTCGGAAGCTAGAGTAATTTCCACAGACGAATGGACATCGCTAAATCGACATAGAATTTTATGCTGTTCGAGAATATATATACTTTGTGGGGTCTAAGATGTATATTGCGAGGTGTTACAAACGGAATGACAAATTTAATATACCCTCCATACTATGGTGGAGGGTATAAAAAGGTATATCACCAACCTCGAATCAGTTATTTAAAAAAAATTTTTTTTTTAAATATCAAATATATTATTTTCTTCTTTAAAAAATCAGATATCATAAATTCTTATAATTTTTTGATGTGACCTTATGGTTGACAGACGTAAACATCTTGTTAGCAAAGGTCTCCTTATTACTCAGAGTACATTTTTGAGGCACACGAAGCTCTTGTGGAGAAATGAAATAATGAATGCCCTACACGAAGCATTTAGGACCTAAATTTTAGGTTCTACATTTTCGTATTTTATCTTCATCTCCTTCATTTTCAATAATTCGAATCGGCCGGTACCTATAGTTAAATAAAATCTGAACAAATGGGTGAGTTCTCATAGCACACTGCGATGGAGGTTCAGTACAGATATATAATATTTCTCAATCTTCCACCAATCGCTAAAGGGTATAATGGTGTCTACTCAATCTCATTTTTTATGTTGGCACCCAATTTATGTTAATTTGCTGATAACATTAGGGCACGTGCTCTCGAACCAACTAGAAACTCAACATAGTTCATGTTGATCTTTACACTTTCCAACTGTAATCTATGATTAGCTCGTATAAGTTGTTGTTTGCGGATGAGCCCACTCTAATTTGTTTTAGAAGGTGTGTTCGTATGTAATCAAACTTGTGGGCTTTACTCTCGGACTCTCACTTTCCCCCCAGGCAACAGTTATTGAGAGTATTGCAATTTGTACTTGGCTTTTATCACCTCTCATTACAGACAGCTGAGATCAATGCAAAATGTGCTTACTCATTTTTGTAATGAAATATAATAACAGCTCATTATTTGATGATGCTAAAAATATATAATTTATTTCGATTTAAATATAAATGCAAAATTTACTTAAAACTTTTTGCTCTTGAACACCTCAGTAGATTTTTTTATATTTTTGCAAACAATAAATAAGGGTAGGAACACGCAAAAAATAAAAATGAAAACCAACTGACTGACTGACGTACAAACACCAGGGGTCGCTTTATATATCCAAAAAGTGCATTGACATCAAGAGCAAAGTTCGGCTCAATGCGCCGCTTGTGGGTAGGTAATTGTCGAAGATCTTAATTGCATCATTCGAATGATGCGTCGTTGCAATTGTGTGGTTTATTAATTTTAAATGCGTCAATGAAAACACTTCATATTTTTTTTTGTTATTTAAATGCTTTTAAATGTTGCTCTTATCGAGCAGTAGCTCCGCTTTGTAAACACTTTTGACGATCATTTATTTGCCAATGACCACGAAGAGACTCTCGACTGGAAAGTGTTTTTGCGTCATTTTTTTCCTTTTGTTTGGTTCACAACAGCTCCGTGAGTTGGGCACGTAATTCATGCGAGCTTAAACATCTGTACACCACTGTCGCAGCATAAAAACACAAACAACAACGACTCACATATTTGTGGCGCATTAAATGTGAGTACACATTCAAAGCTGCAAACATGGGAACTGTATTTTATTTTTACGACTTGACGAACAACGACTCACTCTCACTGGGATACTTGACAGTGAGAGGGAGAGAGAGATTCAGAATTTTTATAGTGTGTGGAATTGTGAGCTTTTACTAGTGTGATCATTGAGTGAAGTACTAAAATGAGAACAAGTCCAGAGTTACCCCCAGCAAAATGTTCAGGTTTTGAAGTCAGTTTTTATTTAGAGAATATCAACTTTGTCATTCCGTTTTTAATCCTCGAAATACTCATTTCAGATCCATCAATGTGTATATTATCTTGATCAGTGTAAAATTCTAAGTCGATTTAGCGATGTACGTCTTTCTGTTGTAATCACGCTATCTTTGGAACGAATTGAGATAGAAGGGTATATTTTTTTCACACATTTGTATTTTGCCAGTAGGAAGGTTAAGTTCGTAAATGGGCTATGTTGGTCCAAGTTTTCATATAGCCACCATATTCGATATTTTGATGTTTTTAACGACAGTATTCACCGAAATTGTTTAAAAGTTCGTATTCGGCGCTACAGCCTTTGCAAAAAATTACTTATGAAGGACCATGTCTTCGTAAAGCCTCCATAAAAAGGGATTTATTATATAGGTATTTTTTCTCCAACTTTGCAAATCCTAATATTTTCATTAATTAATCTTTGTGAAAGACTTGATCTGTTGTTGCCACACATTTTGGCTTTATCAGACTTTCAAATACGCTTCTGGTAACGGGATCAAAATTTGACCCAAATTGTGAAAATACCGAATATCCGAAGGGGCTGTCATATAGGGGGTTATAGTAAAACGGGGGACCTGTATACCGAAACGAAAACGTGGACCTCAATTACAATACCAACCATCCTTGACACTATTGTGCTGTGGCCTGGATCTTGATTTCAACAAACTGATAAACATCGTTAAATCGACTTGACTTTGAGGCTTTGCCGATGCAGATACTCGTCGTTTAAAAACTATAAACTTTCGTAACATTGTACGCTGGTCCCATATATATGAGAAGGTGTGACAAACATGTTTCTATTCTACTAATCCACTACTATAATCTACTAAAAAATTGTGAAGAAAAATTGTGAATTGTGATTTTACCCCAAACGAGCCCCATTCAAATAAACCAAACTCGTTTCAGGACATTTGGAATTAATCTACGGGTGTCCGTCTGTCTGGGTCGTACGCACGATAACTCCCGAAGGGATTATCCGATTTTATCCAAAATTCGTACATCGTAATATTACTGTCAAACTTAGATCGAGTTCGGAGATGGACAATATCGGTCCACTCCTTCTGGACCTCCCCCATACAATGTTAATATTTTCAAAGAAAATAATTTACTGCACAGAAAGAGTAAGGATAATCCGATGTGGCTCCAACCAAAAATTCTAATATTTGCATCAGTTTTAGATCAGGTGCGAAAATGAACAAGATCGGTCCACTTTATCAAGTAACTCTCCCACAAAGGGTAAACATTTTGAATAATAATAACTCCTATAAAAGGTTATATAAGAGTCCGATTATCTTCAAATTATAAACATCACAATGTTTCTATTAACACAAGATCTGCTGTGAAGATGGGATATATAGGTCCACTCCTTCTAGTACTTTCCTCCAAAGGTTGAAAATTTTTAATAAATCGCGAAATTAACATCCGATTGCATTTAGACTTGTCAGCCACTAAATCGAGAACTACTCTTGATCGCAAGAAATCCCTCCTTGAAACACGTACACTTATTGAGCTTCTTTGGGTTCTAGAACATAGCAATTTAGTGGGGAATAAAGTGGCGGATCAATTTGCTCGAGACCGATTGATACTTTTACATAAGATATTGATAAGACTTACATAAGATATTACATTAGCTGGTTCATAAAATCTCTCATCGAAGAAGGTGGAAGAGTACGTCACTTGGGAAAGACCATCTGGCCGGTAATCTCGAGGAGAAGCACAAGTTCCCTTCTATTGGTAATAATATGATCTAAGAAGTTATGATCTAAGAATAGATATGGGAATACTCACTGGTCACTGCAGTATTAGATATATGACCTCAAGATGGGACGAACGAGTTTCTGACTACTGTAGACTATGTGAAGACGACGACGAGATATAGGTGACTGAACATTTACTGAACATACGTCCCATGTTATCCAACAATAGACATAGGCTATTTCGGTCCGAAGGTGTAAGATAAGGTGAGTTTTTGGAAATTCGTACAAAAACGGTACGAAAAGTAAAGAAAAGGTACTAAATACGGCAATTTTTTTATTTGACGAAACAGTACAGCTAGAACTCTTCAATTTGGAATGACCCCCACGGATGGAGTGTATGATGGATATAACAAATAATTTTTTTATGGAATTCGAAGTGTACGGAAAATACTAAAATGTTATACATTTTGTACCATTTCGTATCATATGAACGTTTAGAGCTAAAAACTTGAAATTTCGAATGGGAATCTAGGTTGATAAGTAGGGTCGATGTAAGTGGGTAGTCTTGATGGTGTATACTCATGTATACGAAAAAGTACTAAATGGAACTAAATTTGGTCCAAGTTGTACTTGGAGGAACGGAAAGAGCTGGAATCCTGTAATTTGAAATTAACATCATTGTTGGAGTGTAGGATTGGGATATGGAGGTAGTTTTCGAAATTTTTACTTATGTGCACGAAAAGTAGTAAATGGTACTAGAAGTACTAAATGTTGCAATTTCGATTTGGCTGAACTGATCTGATCAGAGCTGGAATGCTGAATTTTCGAAATAAGACTATTTTTGCATTGTAGGACTGAGGTATGTAGGTAGTTTTAATTGGTACAATTTAGATTTTGGGAGAACCGATAGAGCTGGAATCTTAAAATTTGGAATTAAGGTTAAGGTTGGAGTGTAGGATTATGGTATATAGAAAATTTTGGAATTTCGTACCTTTGTGTACCACATGGTACTAAATTTGTACTTAAAAAAACCAATAGGGTACAAATCCTGAAATTTGGAATTGGGTTTGCTGTGGGTCCTCAGGTATTTAGGAAGCTTTAGAAAGTCGCACTTATGTGTACTAAATGGTACTAAATTTGGTTTTTGGATGAACCGGTAAGGCTGGAATTCTGAAATTTGAAAACAAGATTTCTTTAGCCTTGTATGATTGAGGTATAGAAGTACTTTTGGACATTTGGAGTGTGGGATTGGTGTATTTAGGAAGTTTTGGAAAATCATACATACTTATGTGTACTGAATTTGGCATAATTTACCTTTTGGTATTTATTGATGCAGCTAAAATCTTGAAATTTGGTATAAAAATTCAGTTTGGGAAATAATGATGATATAATAAAGGGCACGAAAGGTACTAAATGTAAGATAGTGATGTGGCGGTGGTTTTGGGAATACGTACTAAAAATTACTAAAAGGTACTAAATTTACTATTAAGCTAAGGGATTGTATTGGAATTTTTAAATTTGAGATTAACGTTTTGTGCGATTTGGTTGATTCATGGCGGGGGATTTGAAAATACGTACCAAAAAAAAAAAATACGAAAAGTACGAAAAGTACTAAATAGTATTAACATTAGTGTTTGGGGAAGGAAGGAATAGATCTGGAAATCTGAAATTTAGAATGAGAATCATTGATGTTGTGTAAAAGAATTTTTCGGAATTCGAACAATATGTGTACCAAAATTACAAAAAATCACTAAATTTAGTACCATTCAGAATTATTTGAAATGTTTTATGTGAATAATGTAAGGAAATGTCTTCTAAATGTGCGCACAGTATTAAATGGTACTAAGTTTGCAAAAATTTGGTTAAGGGTGAACGGATGAAGCTGGAAGTGTGAAATATTGTTTTGGAGTCCCTTTTGGTGGTAGATTTGTGATAAAGAAGTGGTTTTTGAAATTCGTACACTACAAGTATACGAATTGTACTCAATAGTAATATATTTTTAAAAAAATTGGGTATTACGTGAACAGGTAGTGTTTGAAACCTAAAATTTTGAATTTAGGTCGCTGTTCGCATGTAGCCTGGACATATAAAGATGGTTCCGAAAATGTGTACTAGAATTGTACGAAATGTACTGAATGGTACTCTATTTGGTATTGGGTGAAGAGATAGAGACAAACTTCTAAGATTTGATATTTCGATTACTGATGGTAGCTGTGTTTGAGAGTTGAAGACGGTTTGAAAATGTGTCCGATATTTGTACGAAAAGTAGTAAATGGTAATCAAGGGATAGGCTCGGAATCCTCAAATTTGATATTGAGATCACTGTTGGTTTCTAGAATATAGATAAGGTGGTGTCCAAATTTTATTATGAATCAAACAGTTTTGACCAGACATTTTTTCTGTGGAATATACTCTGCATACAATTTGTGTATATGTTGTGATGTCCTTTGGAGTTGAATCGAATTTCGAAAAAAGGGAAATTTGTGGTGAATTGTGCTAGGTTTGTGCTCAATAGTGCAGATTTTTTCAAAATTAGAAAAAAATATGAGATATTCGAATTTTTTTTTTTTAAATTCGGAGTGAATTGCTATTTTTGAATTTCGAAAAAATTAAAGTTGTGCCGAATAGTACTTGGTTTGTGCTCATTTGTGCCGTTAACATTTTTTTCGATAACTCTTATCAAATTCAAAAAAAAAAAAAAAAAAAAAAAATAACGATAAATTCGAAGGTATGCCAGAATTGCATATTGGTTAATGTAAAATAAAATGTATTTATAAAATCCCTTTCGAATTTGGAACTGATTCGAGTTTATTCTGCCACATGCTGTTCTTTAAACTAAATTAGAATAAAGGTTATATGTATAGCTGCTGCTCCGTGTGATTTTTATACCCTCCACCTTGGAAAGGAGGGTATATTAACTTTGTCATTCCGTTTGTAACATCCTTAAATATTCGTCTTAGACCCCATAAAGTATATATATTCATAATCAGCATAAAATTCTAAGTCGATTTAACGATGTCCGTCTGTCTGTCTGTCTGTTGAAATCACGATACAGCCCACATTGTCTGACGTAGAGCGCCAAAATTTAGCAGAGCTATTTGCATTGTGTCTAGGATGGTTGGTATTGAAAATGAGATATATCGGTCCACGTTCTGGTATAGTCCCCATATAACGGTACCTCCCGATATTCGGTATTTTGATGATTTATGCCACATTTATTCACGGATTTGTCTAAAAATTGGTATTTGTGGGTCATAATGGGTCCCAGCTCCGGTGGCGAAACATTGCGTGTATGGGTCCATGATTTGGTGTAGCCCCCATATAACGGTACCTCCCGATATTCGGCATTTTAATGGTTTTTGCCACATTTCTTCTAATGTTTCTTTTACCCTAAGGTGGAGGGTATTAAAAGTTTGGCCCGGCCGAACTTTATGTTTTTTTACTTGTTTTACCTCAAAGTCCAGCCATTGGCCTCGAAGTCTATAATATGCATTTCATAAATTCCAGCCTTATCACACACCTCTGCAAGATAACCAAGTCTCGTGTATGTTATCAAGATGCTGGCTTCTGCCGTTTTCGCCTGAACTCAGATGAATTTTTTAAGCACTCAGCTTTTAGATACGTGTGCCAATGAAAGATCATTTTTTCTTTCACTACAAAACTATTAAAAGATTGTCGTACTTTGTTTTTGAAAGCGACAAATGAAATATTTAAATTATTTTTTATTTTAATTCTTAAAAATGCAACAACACAACTTGTCAAACGACCCGCATGACATTTTGACAAAGCGGTCCCATAATCTCTATTCTATCATTGCAATTTTTTTTTAGTACAATAATAAATGACGCAAGCCACATAGAGTAGTTTGTCAAAAAAATATGAATGATAATGAAATAAGTAAAGTAGCCTACAAAGAAATTATTGCGTTATATATTATTTCTACCAAATCTGTTCATATGGCACAGAAGTGGAGGACAAAGTTCATTAAAGCCCAAAAGATAACGCATACGAAAGTTCCTGAATTAAATGTAGTATTTTGTTTGATTTTTTAATGATTCGGAAAGCAATGGACAGATGTAGTAAATTAGAATATTTTTTAAAATTAAATAAACCCCTAAAAAAATCGAAAAAAATCAACAAGGCCGTTCATGTGACACACTAAACTGAAGACCTCTTGAAAATAAAACACACGCCAATTAATTATTTTTTATAGTTCGCACCTTATGCACACAAAAGTGTTTACACTTGCCTGATAACAGTTTCATAATAACAAATGAAAAAAAGTCCCCATTTCTTTCGACTTTGAAGGAGTGATTTAGATTGCATTGGTTAACCTAATTATATACCTATTTACCACTTTGCCTATTTTCATTGATTTGCTGGGGGTATAATATTTTTTTTTGCAATCGTTATCAAATTAAGGTCGTTCAGTATCGCCAAAAATTAAATGCCCACTTATATAAGCAAATAAACGGACAGACATATTCTATTTTGCCATCAAAACAAAAACAATATTTGTCCCCTTCAGTCAGTACCTGTGCGGCGTTGTGGCGTTGTCACAATAAACAAATAAATATATTTTCATTCTAATCCATGTGGGGTAAATTCTTTTCTTATCGAAATTAATTTCAAATCGCCAAAAAAAAAAAAAAATCAACATATGGTGCGGAGCTATATATTTTTAAAAAACAAAAGCCGATTTTAATGAGTCTCATAAAAACAAGCAAAAAAGCCTATTATCGCGTTACTAAGCATGTGATAAAAAACGGCACTGACAAATTAAATTAAAATGAATACTCACAGTTTGTCAATAAAATAATCATATTCCAATAAATTATTCTTTGCATAAAAAAGAGAAAATTTTACCCTAAAACTTAAGATTCGCACAATTTCAGTTTCAGTTTTACACAATTTGTAAATCAAAATTTCATACATCATACTAAATTTTCAAATTTGAAAGGTTTTTTACATAATGGAATATTTTCGATTTTCGGAAAGAATAATAGAAAAACAAGTAAAAAAAAAAAAACATTAAGTTCGGCCGGGCCAAATTTTTAATACCCTCCACCTTAGGGTAAAAGAAACATTAGAAGAAATGTGGCAAAAACCATTAAAATGCCGAATATCGGGAGATACCGTTATATGGGGGGCTACACCAAAACGTGGACCTATAATTACAATGTTTCGCCACACGAACTAGGACCCATTATGACCCACAAATACCAAATCAAATCCGTGAAAAAAAACTAAAATACCGAATATCGGGAGGTACCTTTATATGGGGGCTATACCACAACGTGGACCTATACATGCAATGTTTTGCCACACGCTCAGGGACCCGCTATGACCTACAAATACCAATTTTCAGACAAATCCGTGAAAAAATGTGGCATAAATCATCAAAATACCGAATATCGGGAGTTACCGTTATATGGGGACTATACCAGAACGTGGACCGATATATCTCATTTTCAATACCAACCATTCTAGACACAATGCAAATAGCTCTGCTAAATTTTACGTCAAATAATGTGGGCTGTATCGTGATTTCAACAGACAGACAGACGGACATCGTTAAATCGACTTAGAATTTTATGCTAATTATGAATATATATACTTTATGGGGTCTACGACGAATATTAATGGATGTTACAAACGGAATGACAAAGTTAATATACCCTCCTCTCCAAGGTGGAGGGTATAACAAGTAAGCAAAGGCTATAGTCGTGCGGGGCCGACCATGTGATACCCTACAACACTGCAATATGTTAAAAGCCCCCTTATGTCCAGATCGATTTTGGAACATTTCACTTTTGAAATTATCTCACGGATCACTGATCTGACTAGGGACATTCACCCAATATTTAATCACTCCGTCATGCTGCTAGTTGTTGTTGTCCATTTTCCATCCAAAATGCTAGAATCCTTCCCTGTCCTTAATGTTCTTCTCAGGCATGTCGATTGGCTTGAATTGTGTGATTAGGAATTTTTTTTCTCTTATTGGTTTATTTGAACCCCTAAATATTTTGCAATCATCTCCAAAAGCAAGAGACCCCTCTGTATCTCCAAATTTAGACTCATCTATATGATTTGCTTGTCTACGATATTTGACTATATTCGTCAACGAAATCAGCATAAAAAAGCCAGAAGTTCGCCTGTTGTGTATTTCGGATATCGCCTGTAAGTAATGTTGGTATTTTTTCACACAAAAATAGTGGTCCATTCTATTCGCTGTCTTAAATTTTCTAACTTCATGCGAGATTTCGTGTCCTTTGGTTTCTATTTGTGACCTAAATAACGGCTTCAAAATCAGGAACATTTTTAGTTTTTGATGCATTTCAACCTCCAAATATATTACGGAAATCTTTAAATCCAATAGGCCTATCCCTTCTGAGCCTTACTCTACCCTTGTGAAAATTTTCGTGAGGATCGGATAATAACTGCAATCTGTATATAACCCCTACCTGTGTTGTAAGGTGAAAAAATATTACAAAATGTACACTTCAAATTGAAAAAATCGCATGCGATAAAAATTATGAAAAAATAAAAAAATCTCACAAAATGCTACAAAATCTATATGAACATCATTATTCGCCTTTTTTTAATGCTTTTTGTAGATTTTATACTTTTATGCCAAGCCCTAAGCTCTAGCCCCATGCTAACTTTCGTTTGGATTGGTCTATAATTGTGACCTTAGGGCAACTGCAAAATGAGGACATTTTTCAGCTTTTGGTCCATTTCAACCCCTAAATATTATGCGATCATCTCCAAAATAAATAGGGTTCTATTCTGACCTTAACACCACCTACATTCTAAATTTCGTGAAGATCGGGCCATAACTGCGACCTGTAGAGTGATAACAAATTAACATGGACAGACGGACGGACGGACATACATAGCTAGATCGACTCAGCTCGGCGAGATAGGAAGATCCATATATATTTTCCTATGTGGGACACCAGTATTTCGAGGTGTTACATAATTTTTGGCCCAATCAAACTTATAATACCCCCAACACGTAGTGTTGTAGGGTATAAAAAGTCGAATATTGTGGAGAATATAAGTTGTAACGTGACAGTTTCAATCATCGCTTTTAAGACACATTTTGAATATACCCCATTCATAATATTTCCCACTTGTCATAGCAAATGTTAGCTTCATCACAGTCAACGACAATCCCATCTGATAATAATTCTCATTTACTTCGTGTGACTACCAAAATATGTATTTTGCTTTTATCCAACTTCCAGCGCTTAGCACGCTCCCAGCTTTTAAAAAGTTCCCAACTCTCAGGCACCTTAATGCACTTAGCCAACTCCCACTAAACGATCTATTTCCCTATGGCCACTCGATTACCCCGGACCGACAACAATCCGAGTAGCGCAGAGCCGAGCCACATACACGACAACATACACACACCCGACTACTCGAATCAGCAGCCATCGATGGGTACAGAACCGAACCAATAACATCAACGAGACTAGATAACTAACAGAACACCATATCCATGGCCCATTCCGGGCGAAGCGCTTGCTTGAGGTGATCGACACTTTGGTATTTTTTAGTGACAACCTCGCTTTCCAAAATACTATTGTGTCTTGTCCAACGGATTGGTATCCGGAGACTTTGGTGGCCATTGTGCGATGGAAATGAAACGAGAAAGCTCATTTTGTAACCACTATTGGGTGGCGCGTGTTGAGTGCGATGGCGCTGAGTCCTGTTGGAATGTCCAAGGTCTGCGGCCAAAATGTTTGCGTGCCCATGGCTTTAATATACCCTCCAGAACATTTTCGCTATAATATTCGGCATTTATTCTGATGCCACAATCGATTAATACGAGCGAAGAGCGACCATCGGCTGTTATGGCGGCTCACACCATCACCATGGCCGGCGCTTGAGTTCTGGTGGCCAACCGAAGGTGCACATTGTCAGCTAACCTCTTTGGCAAGTAGACACGATCATTTTGTTTGTTTACAAACTGCTGGACAACGAATGTTTTCTCATCGGAGAAAACCAAATTCGGCGGTTCACCACCTTCGGCCAAGCGAAGCAACTCTTTAGCTCTTGAGTCTATTTTATTTCTGTTGCGGTGTAAGTTCTTGCACTTTTTTGAATTTCAATGGCTTTACCCCGAGCTCATTTTTCAATATTTGTCGAATGGAATATTGCGATATGTTCAGCTCACGAGCCATTTTCGCCTACTGCGACGCGGGTTTCGATCAAGTCTCTTCTTTTATTTTTGAACCATTTCTTTTGATGTTTCTGTTTTCTTCCGTCCACTGCCTTGACGTCGGGCTACGCTACCAGTATCACGGACATAAAAGATTTATTCGCATTTAAATGCTGGAGTGCTCTAACGATAGCCACGTGTAGTTTTCCACCCAAATATAAAGAAATCACACTATTGTATTGTATTCCATTGCGAATAATTTTTTTCTAGAAAATTCTCACCAAAATGACAATATAAAAAAATTGTAACAGCTGTCGGACGAGTGTCTTAGAAATGAGAGCAGTCTGAAGTTGGTTGCAGTTTTTTCTTCTCACCCTGTATATGGACGGACAGACAGACTGACATGCATAAATCGTCTCAGAAAGTGATTCTTTGAATTTCCTCAAAAGTAACTATGGGTCTACCTCGATTCCTTCTCCATTTTACAAACAAATGCACAAATACCCTTACCACTATTGGGTGTAGGGTATAAACATTGCACCATGGCTCCACATACAATTTTTCAGTCCAAAACTTTTTCTACGTCTTCATATCTAACCCTAGAAACCGGATTTTAGCTCTATGTCTTTTTTTTCCTTTTTAGTACTCATTGTTCAATTATAGTACACATTTCCAAAACCACCTCCATTTATCAATTGCAGTTACCAACAGAGACCTAAATATCAAATTTGAGGAATCTAGCCCTATTCTTTCACCAAATACCGACTTTAGTACCTTTATTTAAAACTTTTCGGGCAAAAATGGGACTCATTTCCAAATCAACGCCAAATTTCAAACAATTAAAAAATTCTAGCTCCATCCCTTCACTCTTAACCAAACTGTTTCCATTTAGTACAGTTCGCACACTAAGCATATGTTTCCACAACTACCTTCGCATATCACACATTTTCTAACATAACACATATTCTAACCTTGATCCGCATACAGAATTTCAGGTTTTTAGCTCCATCCGTTCACATAATACCAAATGGTACCATTTTAGAAGTTTCGTACTATTTCTGAACTTTTCGTAACTTTAAAGTGTGGATTTCAAAAAACCCTACGGTACATCTACCCTGCCCTTCATTCATTCATTTCATTGCATTTTGATACAAAGTATTGAATTGCTAATGAATTTCAGTACTTTTTTGGAAATCTGGTCTGTTTGTCTGCCTGGATGGTGCGAACGATAACGCTCGAAGGGAGTATCCGATTTGGTCCAATATTTGTATATCGTAATATTATTATCAAATTTAGATCGAATTCGGAGATGGGCACCTCCCCCACAAAAGGTTGAAATTTCCAAAAAAAATATTTTACTGCACAGAAAGAGAAAGGATAATCCGATTTTGCTCCAACTTAGCAAATCCTAATATTTGCATCAGTGCTAGGTCAGGTGCGCAAAAGATTAATATCGGTCCACTACATGACCCACATCGGGTCGAAATTTTGAATAATTGTAATTCTTAACATCTGCTGTGAGATAATGAATATCGGTCCACTCCTTGTCGTACCTTCCCCACAAAGCGTAAAAAGTTAGAATTGGTACATCTCAATATTTCCATGCACATGATCTGTTTTAAATATATTTCATTAAATATATTTCATATTGTGTAAATTAAAACGCTCAAAGAAAGCGAAATAAGCATCCGACTCTCTTCTAATTTCACACTCACAAACATTTTTGCTAACACAAGATCTGTTGTGAAGATGATATATATCTGCAAACCCCTTATGGTACCTTAGCCACAAAAGGTCACAAATTTCAATACTTTCTTTTATAAAATTTCAATATTTTCTGGTAATTTTACCAATACAAATATTTGTATCTGTATTAGATGAGATATGAAAATGGGATACCTCGGTCGACTATATCTGGTACCTTACGCACATTTTCTAAAAATTATCACATATCTCATATAAAATAAAGGAAGAAGTCGAAATAGTTCAAAGCTGGCACGTCGCAATATTTATATTATATTTATTTAGGTCCGATACGAAATGGACAATATTTGCCCATTCCTTCTGAACCAACTACATAGAGGGTCAACAATTTGAATAATCATAACAGAAGTCAAAATATATTTAAATAATCGAACATTGCCTGAAGGTTTACATCTGCTGGCAAAACCGACTGATTCTTTTTGTTTATACAAAAATTAACCTGCCTTCCATTTATTTATGTAATTGCAATAGTCAGAAATGTAAAACATAAAGGAACCCCCGATACTCCTTGCAATTGACAAATTACCACACTGACACCTTATCCTTCAAACTCCTTCTAAATTAAATTATCCTACTCCTTAAACACTCACAATTACTTACAGGGCACTTCAAATGCTTCTTCCTATTGTTGCAGTATTTTCACTAAGCGTCTGTCTGTTGAAAAGCGTAAAAACGTTACAACTTCCCCGTCAACAATTCGGATGAGAACTTCCGGTTTTGAATGACACTCTGGCAGCGAGTGTTGTGAGTGCAGCCTGAAAATTGGTCTGAGGGCAAGACAACTGTGTAAGGCAAGTTCAATGCTTGGGCAATTAGAGCTCATTAAATTTAGTACGGCTGGTTCGGGCAACGTTTTCCATGCGAAGCGATCAATTTCGTGAGCAAGAGGCCGAGAATGTATTACAAAGCAATTTAATTTAATTGTTATTTGCATGAACTGTTTTTTCGGCCGTTGCATGCTCTCTCTCTTCCACCAAAAAAAAAGTGAAATGAAACGAAAGCCAGACCATAGGGTTTCAAAAACAATTTTATTATCTACCAATTTTCTTGTTGTCACTGTTGGTCGATTGGTGTTGTTTGGTGTCAGGTTGTTGTAGGCTAACAATTAAGCCATTGACATGGCTTGGTTGATGTTCCTTCCCTCAAATTTGATGGGGGGTTTGTGTGTGCGAGTGCGAGTGTGGGTCGTTCAACTGGCCAAAAGTGTTGACCACCAACGTTTTTTCGGTGTGGGTCTAAACAATAATCAACAACAGGGGTCAATAGTAAAAAAGAGCCATAGCAATAGCAACAACAACAACCATGACCGTAACCATAGACCATACAACATTTTGTTTGAACTCGAACATGTGCTCGTTGCATGGGGATTTTGTTTTTTTTTCTGGGTTTGAATGCACTTTGCCCTTTATTAGCCGGTTCAGGTTTATTTGTCTCTCGTGTTTTTTTTTTTTTTTCAAGGGGGGATGAATGGTTTTAGCCTGTGAATCAGCCCTCGTTTATGAAGTTGTTGAACCATCCGCTTAATTAATACTAAATGTCTATTGTTTGTTTCATGTTTAATTTTTCAATATTGATATATTTCAATTTTTTATGTATTTCGGAAATTATTAACAATAAATTTGTCCATGGCATTTAACGATGATCCTTTTTTTAATGGCCCATTGAAACATGTCTATTTTGAGTTCCCTCTCTCTCTCTCTCTATCTCTGTTTGAGATGTATTGCAACATATGGCTGTCTCCCAATTGAGTTGTGTTGAGATGATCAGGTGTAGCCTCACGAATTAATGGATAACTATAATATCCGGTATGTTTGGATGTCTAAATATGACATCAGTTCTAACAAGTGGCGAGATAAAGAAAATAAAATTTATCTTTTTACCCATAAATTTAATTTACTTTCTAATTATATTCTTTTTGAAATCGAACAGGCGCTAATATTTGAATGTGTCAGAACGTAACAGTTGTCATAGACTGAGCTCTCTTAATATTTTTATTTTCCATTAAAACCGGTCTCTCATATTGAGTTTAAGTCTAATTTTAGCATTTGAAAGTAAATATAACGTTTATTGTATTTTATTTTTTTTATTTATTTTATTTTAACTCCATTCAAAGAGTACTCAATGTAGACCCGTTGTTTCGTATAGTGTCCATATAATACCACCTAATCATTTTTGAAATTTCAATGGTCCCAATTTCGAACAAAATCAGCTGTAATTTGTTTTTCGGGTTCCCATTTCTTGTAAAAAAGATTTAATGTAGATCCGTCAGGTTGCGAAGGTTAGATAGGATTTTGATACTTGGCCATAAATCATGTTTTCACATGGAGGAGGGTATCCCAAGTCCGACCGGACCGAATTTATTCTCGTTTTGCTTGTTAAATATTTATATTTTCTGAGTCATTGAAAGCTCTAATTAATTTACATTCAATCCAAATATGAAGCAACTTTGTTTTTTGCGAATAAAAACCTGCTAACGAGCCTTTTCTTGAGAACATCACAATATCTTATTAACATACAGTCATTTTAAGATTTCGGTTTTCGCTTCTAACGGCAGAAGATAATCCGCGAACATTTGTAAGGTGTGTATGGTGAACATATGGTGTGAAGCTTGAAGAAAATATGGAAACATTTCGGATTTTATAAAACTTATGTATATTCAAAATGCTGTCCCATCACGCAAGAGGTACCAGTTGAAGGGGGCCTATATTGGTGCACTTTACCTAAGCCCAAGTCGAAGGGAGTGACACCTGAGTGACTCCTCGAAAGGAAGTGACACGTGAAAGGAAGTGACACGTGAAAGGAAGCGACGGGAGTGCGATCTGAAGGTGTGGAGGGGAGGTTTGAAGATTAGACTTTATCGGGTACTCCCTTGTCTTCTACGGAGGATATTTATCAATTTATGGACCAAATTTTGCTGCGTCGAAATAACAGCTTTATACACCATATCTCTTTGGACGACTTTCATTTCAGGATTCGATCTAGCAATGTCCGTCTGGCCTAAGTCGCACTCACATAAATTTATACGACTGAAAGCCTGAAATACTTAAAAAGTACGAAAAACTAAAAATTGAATACTAAAAGAGTACGAAAAGTACTAAAAATTGAATACTTTTTATTGGATAAATGGAACGAGCTGAAATTTGGAATAATAGTCACGGATGCAGTGCAGGACAGATGTAGCAAAGGATTTTTGGAAATTCTAATTTTTAGGTTTACAAAAAGTTCTAAAATTGTACTAAACTTCTAAAAAGGTACCATTTGGTATTATATGTACGGTTGGAGGTAAAATCTTAAAATTTGGTATAATACTTTGTGGTACTAAATTTTGAACAGTTTGGTTAAGGGTCAAGATATCAAACTGGAATTTTGATATTTTGTATTGGGGTTCCTGTTAGTGATAAGTTTGTGATAAAGATATGGTTTTGAAATTTGGTACTACAAGTGGATGAAAAGTACTGAATAGTATTATATTTGGTACAATTTGGTATTGGCTGAACAGATAGTGTTTGAAATCTAAAATTTGAAATTAAGGTCGCAGTTCGTGTATAGTCTCGACATATGAAGGGGGTCTCGGAAATTTTGTACTATAATTGCACGAAAAGTACTGCATGATTTTATATTTAGTATTTGGTGAAGGGAATGAGATAAAATTCTAAAATATCATATTTAGATGATGGATTGGAAATGCGTCCTATATTAGTACGACAAGTACTAAATGGTAATAAATTTGGTAATAGGTGAAGGGATAGTGTTGAAATCCTCAAATTTGATATCTGCAATTGAGATATGGATGTGGTTTTGGAAATGTACTATAATTGTAGAAAAGTACTAAATTTGCCGTTGTGTAAATGGATAGGACATGAATCCTGAAATTTGATATTAAAGTCGCTGTTTGTTTTTTTTTTTAGGATTTAGTTATGGTGGTGGCCAATTTTTATTACGAACATCCATTAAAATCGTTTTGGCAAGAAAAATTGGATGTGGAAAAATTGGATGTGGTGTTGAAAATGCTTTTTCAAAATTTTGACTAGTTGTGGGGAAGATACCAGAATTAGTGTTCCCTTCTTTATACGAGATCTTATACCTTTTATAAAATATGATGTTCGATTGTCTCCAAATTACATAGATCACTCCCCCACGTGGGGTTCTAGATTCTGAAACACATGTAAACATTTTTGGTAACGTAGGATCTTTTGTAAAGATGATATATATCTGCGAACACAACAAAGGATCACAATATTCAAGACTTTTATATGCCATAACTTGCAAAGCGAGACAGTGATTCTTTACAGCCTGCTATATCTTAATATTTCTCTCAACCAGAAATCTGACATAAATGTTCGATTTTCTTGTAATTTTGCCCATACCAATCTTTTTAGACACCACATAGTGGTAAGAGTATTATATCTTTGTGCATTTGTTTGTAACATGGAGAAGGAAGCGAGATAGACCCTTAGATACTTTTGAGGATCTCCATGTAATCACTTTCTGAGTTGATTTTATGCATGTCAGTCCGTCTGTCCATGTATTCTTGTGAACAAAATGCAGGTCGCATTTATAATCCGATTGAGATGAAATTTTCCAAACAATATTTGTTTGGCCTAAGGACAAACCCTATTGAAATTGGAGATAATCGGTCAAAATTTAGATATAGCTCCCATATATATCTTCGTCCGATTTGCCTTTTATTGTGCACCAAACGTGTAATATCAGCCCGAATAGTATGGAATTTTGCACATCTAATCAAATTAGGCCTGAAAATAAGTATGCCAAATTCGGTTCGGATATAGCTATAGCTCCCATATATTGTTCATCCGATTTGTTGTATTTGTTACCCACAGCCGTAATATGCACTCCGTAACAACGATATTCAGGGAAATATATTAAATACATCGCAGAAATATCTTTGCCAAATTTTATCGAGATCGGTTCAGATTTGGATATAGCTCCCATATATATCTTTATCTGATTTCAAATTAATTTTGCACCAAATGGACAATACAAGTCCGAGTTTAAAAGATACAAATGCTTCGGCATATTTAGTCCTTTGAACTTTAAATTATAATCATAATCATAGCGTGTATGATTAAATTCTCCCATAAAAACTTTTAATTGTTATGTGGAGCTCTACTAATTAGCAAAGTGGTGTAGGGTATCACAAAGTATACTATTTTTATCTTCACTATGAGCGAAAATCACAAGTCTACATTCCATAAACATTTCAGGGTTAAAATAGAACTTCATATGAGTTTTTGCACAATTCTCATAACCTTTCATACATAACCCTAATATAATAATTACTATCTCACTCCTGGACACCGTTCTCTCTGTATAAGATATAGATCTCAATCAAATTTGACAAAAAATGTATATACAAAATATATGACAAAAAATACGAAGTGCAATAACTGGACAAACTCGGACACTTCCCTTATGCAGATCGACTTCAAATATTAGGAAAATGGTTTCCTTAAACTCAGCAAATTATATCGTTATTTTCATAAGACCCGTTTGCTGCTATACTTTAAATTCGTCATTCTGCCTTTCCGAATACTTATATTTTTAAATTGATTCTCAATTGACCATTTTTTAAATGTCTCGCAATATTTGGGGAAACGGATATATTTTTTGCTGAGAACTATTAAACTCAACAACTAAGTTTAGAACTCCATTAAACTATTTTTTATTCCGATGCTTCGATTGAACCACAAAACCAATTAAAAAATTAAAGAAACAACCCTTGCCATAAAGGAAATTTAAACCACAAATATATTCATTTTATGGCAGCTGATTTGTTCTCATTAGTAAAAGTATTTTGTAAATTAATCCCAGGTATTCCTTTGATACAGATGAAGGAATTTAATTTTAAATCAGTTAAATTTTCTCAAATTGATTTCATGCCCATACAGTTCTATTATTTGAAATTATCATAATTCCATTGATGGGCTGACCGACGACCATTCCGTGTTTAGTTCTAGTAATAACTGTCAAAATAAGTCAAAATTTGGTTACACCTTCTTTGTCCGCCAAAGGCTACTTCAAAAACAAGAAACCGCCACAAACATCAAAAATCATTGAAATCAAACAGCCGACAGTGCATTCGTCGATAATCAACAAGCCAATGCAACAGCATTGCCCCCACAACTACAACAGTAACCTCCAGCTATATGGCCGCAAATTAAGTCATTAGATCTTTATCCGTCTCATTTGATTCCCCGAGAGCGATTGTTGAAAATTAGTCACACCTGTGATTTCGATTTCAATTTTGATCGTTATGGCCCGTTTTTTCTTTTATCAGAGGTTCCTTAGTTTGGTGTCGTTTGTTGTTATTGTTGTGTTTTTCCTTCTCAGTGATAAGCGTTACTTGGTTCTTTTTCTTTCCAATTTTTTCGGGCGTTAATTAATTGATATGCGTCGGTATGTTTTGTTAGTGGTTTGTATATCTCATCTCATCTATCGTTGTTGTTAGTGAGGAACTTTCTTATCAAAAGTTTGAGGTATCAGAAGTGATTATGAACGTCGTTTGTTGGGTGATTAACATGAATTTCAGTGGTCAACGCCTGTGGTTGATGTTTGATTGTTTTCCCCCGGTTATCAAAAACACACACCGACAAATCGTTGTCAGCGGCGCTTGTCATACAAACTATTTATGTAAATGTTCATGGAACATGTAATAAACGATAATGGTGGGCAGACACGTTCTTTTATAGGTTTCCATAACCCTAGCCCATTGGCTGCAGGGAATATATATAATTGTGTAGATCCCATATCTCTCTGGATGAAATAAGTTGCAGGATATCTCTTCCACACATTTTCAACAATTTTATAATTAGACTGTTCAAGGCGAAAAATATTTACAGGAAGAAGTAGGCTTAAAAATAGGAGACAGGTGTATCGGCGTTTTGAATGTTTATTTCGCAAAGATATCTGAATAGAGGTGGCTATTTTCTGTCTATCATATTTTTGGAAGGTTTCCTTGGAATCCATGCATTTCAGGGGCATAGTTTTCTTCGGAAGTATTACTGAACATATATTTGTTTCGCAACTTCTGGAACAAATTTTCCAAAAAAAAAAAAATGCATTAAACGTACTAACTTTTAAGCTGCATCAGTTCGACAACACTTTATTCATATTCAAGTTTTTATACCCTACAACACTATGTGTTGGGGATATTATAAGTTTGATTGGTTCAAAATTTATGTAACACCTCGAAATATTGATCCCCGACATAGGAAACTATATCTCGCCGAGCTGAGTCGATCTAGATATGTATGTCCGTCCGTCCGTCCGTCCGTTGTCCGTCTATCCATTTTAATTTGTAATCAAGCTACAAGTTGCAATTATGGCCCGATCCTCACGAAATTGAAAATGGAGGTGGGGTTAGGGTCAAAATACAAGGCTATTGTTTTTGGAAATTATCGCAAAATATTAAAGGGTTTAAATGGACCAAAAACAAAAAAAAAAATTGATTTTGGCGTTGCTCTACAGGACACAATTATAGACCAATCGACGCCTAATTTTGCATGGAGTTAGAGTTTAGGGCTTCCAATTTGAACGGTCATCGGACAATATTTTGCGAACAAAATGATGATAAATAAAAAATACGAAAATTTCCACTAAACCGCGAATATTTTTAATCAAGACGAAATCCGGAATACTTTAAAAGGTCACTTCTGACCATTACAGTGATGCTGATACCCAAGATATCGGAAATGTTGCGAAATATGTACTATTTTTATATAAATGAAATTAATGTTAGTTATTTCGCTTATAAGTCAAAAACCGCTGGACGGATTTTGACCATTTCAAACTTGAAATGGCCTCTTCCCAGAAAAGGGTAAAACCTATAAAAATCGCACAAAAAAGTTAATACTTTTATATTTTATTTTAAATCGCATGCGATTTTTTCAATTTGACTTACAATTTTGAATTGAAAATTTTCAAAGGTTTTTCCTCACACCGCAACTCTATTTGTAGAGGTTGTTATACACAGGTCGCAATTATCGCCCGATCCTCACGAAATTTTGCAGGGGTTTGGGTTAGGGTCAGAATTAAAGCCCATTGTTATGGATATGTATATTTAGGAGTTCAAATGGACCAAAAAAATTCAAATTTTCTTGAGTTTGCAGTCGCTCCACAGGTCACACTTGAAAACCAATCAACACGGAATTTTGCATGAGGAGAGAGTTAAGGACAGGGAAAAAGTCTAACATTTTGGATGACCATTGGATTATATTTAGCAGTAAAATTGACCACAAATTTCGTTAAATTTATTTTGAATACATAACAACATGGCGGAGTTCGTAAATAAGTATAACATCTGGGCAGTGCTCTGTAGCATTATTTCAAAAGCGAAACTTTCCAAAATGGATTTTGACATAAGGGGGCTACTAACATATTGTAGTGTTGTAGGGTCGACTCCGCACGACTATAGCCTTTGCTTACTTCTTCCTTTATCGAAAACGATAATGGCAAATGATTATTTTTTGACCTCAATCAATTTAATGACCTCAATATTACAGTTCAGGATTCAAGTTTTCTTTCGAACAATCATAGAACGTATTCCCATATCCACCTCTCAAAACTACATACCAACAGTGGCCTGCATATCAAATTCCAGAGTTCCAGCTCTATTCTAAGATCCAATCCCAAAATTTATTGCCATACTTTTCGTAAAGTTATACTATGAAAGTCCAAAACATCCTCCATCTCTCCACCCTAGACATCTACTTCTCGTACATCATACATTTTTCTCTCAACTACTGATACCAACAGTGATATCCATATCAAAATTCAGGATTTTAGCTCTATCCCTACACCCAATACCAAATTAGTAACATTAAGTTCTTTTCGTACAGTCAAAGTACACATGTACGCAAAGCAATCTCCATATATCAACCTCAGATACTAACAGTGACCTTAATATCAAATTTCACGATTTCAGCTCTATAATTTCCTCTTTGCCAAATTCAGTACCATTTGGTACAACTATAGCACGCATATCCAAAACCAGCTCCTTCTCCCAAACCACAGGCACCAACAGTGACATCCATATCAAATTTTAGGATTCCAGCTCTATCCCTTTCCTTAATACCAGCTTTAGTACTATTTTGTATTTTTCAAACAATTAAGTTCACATGTCGAGAAACATCTCCATATCACAACCACATACACCAACAGAGAGATCTATAAAAAAATTCAGAATTCCAGCTGTATTATTTTACCCAGTACAAAATTTAGTACTTTTCGTACAATTATAGTAAACATTTCAAAAATCACATCATTATCTTAATTCTAGTTACCAACAGAGATCCCAATATTAAATTTCGGAATTCTCGATCTATACCTGCAACCAATATCCAATGTAGTTAATACCACTTAGTACTTTTCGAACAATTATAGTACACATTAAAAAATCACCTCCATATCTCAATTCCAGATACCAACAGAGACCTCTATATTAAATTTGAGGATTCCAGTTCTACCCTTTCGCCCAATATCAAATTTTTTACCATTTAGTACTTGTCGATCAATTATAGCACACATTTCCAAAACCATCTACATATCTCAATTCCAGATACCAAGATAGACCAAAATATCAAATTTGAGGTTTCCAGCTCTACATCCTCACCAAACAACAAATTTAGTATCATTCAGTACTTTTCTTGCAATTATGGTAACATTTCCAAAACCACCTCTATATCTCAATTCCAGAGACCTCTATATTCAGGATTCCAGCCCTACCCCTGCACCCAATACCAAACTTTGTACTTGTACAACTGAGACCTCTAAATCAAATTTCGTACCAGTCAGGGCTTTTCGTAAAATTATACTACAAACCACCTTTATATGTCTAGGCTACACATGAACAGCGAATCTAATACCAAATTTAAAATTTAAAGCATTATCTGTTTACTCAATAGCAAATTATACTAAATATAGTACTATTTAGTACTTTACGTACGAATATAGGACGAATTTCCAAACCACAGCTAAACACAGATACCATCAGTAATCTCAACATCAAATTTAAGGATTTTTAATCTATCCCTTTACCTAATACCAAATACGGTACCATTCAGTACTTTTCGTACAATTATAGGATAAATTTCCAGGTTGCACATAAACAACGACCTTTATAACAAATTTCAAATTTGAATCACAATCTGCTTACCCAATACCAAGTTATTTCAGTACAGAAAGGAGCCATCGACTTGAAAAATACCAGAATAGTTTTCCGTACTAAAAATGTTATTCCGATTTGTCTGATGTAACACTACAATCTGAAGGAACACAGTAAAGAAACACCACAATTAACGTCTTAGAATTTATACATTTCGTTTTCGAATGTCACGCAAAACTTTTTAATTGTTAAGAAGCTCCCAAATAATGTCATAGCCTGAGGCTGAAAATGCCTACAATTTTAGGTTGTTTTTTTTAGAAAACCAAAACAAAAAAAAAAAAAAAAAAAAAAGAAATTGGTGTTCATATTTTGCTCTAAAGAACATTTCATTTCAAATGTCCTCTTCGAAGAAATCCCTTTTATACAATGCGAATGTTTAAAAAACATAGTGTGTCACCACTATTTTAAGGCCTATTTGCAGTAAAATGTCATAAAATGTCCAATTTTCAAAAGTGATCCTTTAACAACCCTACATTTGTACTTCTTTACCTTATGTACATTTTTTAGTTTTTTTTTTCAAGAAATGATGCACTAAATGTCCTAGAAAATGGAAACCAATGCAGTTTTTTAGAACAAGAATAACTCTTTTTTTATTGCTAACCCATTCTTCACTGCCAAAGGTCGCACTAGCATAGCAAGCGACTAGATATTTTCTATTGTCTCTTTTTCATGTGAGAGAGAGGGTGATAGTCATAAAGGGATTTTTTGTTAATTGTCATAAAATATGCTGGGCGGTAGGACTTTCCGTTTAAATATAAGCCAATATTGAAGTCAATAAAAACGACAAAAAACAACGATTTTTTTGAAACTCTTTCCAAGCCATTCGAAGGTCAGGATAACAACAAATGGAGTAAATATTTATCCATGATGTGACACTCTCTTGCCTGCTTTTCAAAAAAAAAAAAGAGAGAGAGAGAGAGGGAGTTACCCTAAAATAAAGAGCAGGAAGGTAGGGAAATTGACTAAAGTTAATTATAAAAATAACTAGAATAATAAGACGAAAATTGTGTCTGGGTTTGACTTTATGGTCGAGGTGTTTATTGACCTAATTATAACTCGAAATTAAGTCAAGGTCATAATAGAGCCATAATTGCGGATTGACTTATGGTATTTGACTACTTGTTTATTTTTAAGGTTTTGTGTCTTATTCGTATTCTAAAATCGAAAAACACGAAAATATTGATAGAAAAATGCGTAAATATTTTCAGTACTTTTTGGAAGTATCAACTGTGGAAACAGCAATAAATAATAACTAAAGGTTTTTATCCCTATTTCTCGTTTTTAGATGCATTTGAAAATTCTAGTTGCTCTTATGGACCTAAAGACCCCAATATTCAATACATACATTTCTAACTTTTTCTTTTTGTTAGAAGATTATTTAAAATTGTTTAATGCTCGAAATTCTTCCTTATGAACAAGGTATTTATTGAAACAATAATAGATCGGAACTAGTTCTAGGCAGCTTTATACCAGAATTTTACATTTTCTGTGTTCAGTTTGTGGTTTCCTTGAATTAACACTAAATCTCTCTTAAATTCGATTTGAAATACTTATGTAATTTTTCCAAATAGCTGAATTTAATGTGTTGGTTGATCAAGGATTATCAAATAAATCCAGGAGAAAATTTGTAAAAAATTCTAAAATATTATTTTTTATCAGTGAAATTTATGACCGACTAACTGGCCCAGAATCAACGCCCAGAAGAAATGTCAATAGCTAGCATCTTGAATTTTGCACGAGGGCCAGTTTGTTGCGTAGGTGTCCGATAAGGCTTGAAAATTCTTACTGAAAGGATACGAAAACTACCAAATTTACTTAAAATTTAATATTTTGTATTGGACAAGCGGAATGAGCTAAAATTCTGAAATTTAGAATAAGAGTTGCTGATGGAGTGTAGAGTAACAAAAAGTTTTTGGAAATTCGAACTTTAAAGTTACGAAATATTCTAAAACGGTACTAAACTTCTAAAATGGTACCATTCGGTATTATGTGAACGGAAAGAGGTTGTAACTTAAAATTTGGTATGATGTTGCAAAGTAAGTTTGTATACGAAGTTGGTTTGGGAAATGTGACTCAAACGAACTAAAAGTGTGCGGACTGTACTAAATGGTACTAAGTTTGATTAAGGGCAAACAGATGAATTTGGAATTTTGATTTTTTTTACTGCGAAATCTGTTGCTGGGAGATTTGCAATAAAGATGGTTTTCAAAATGTTTACTACAAGTGCACGAAAAATACTAAATAGATAATGCTTGAAATCTGAAATTTCGTATTTTGGTCGCTATTTATGTGTAGCCTGGCCATATGGAGGTGATTTCGGAAGAGTGTACTATAATTATACGAAAAGTACTAAGTTGTACTATATTTTGTATTGGTTGAAGAGATACAGATAAAATTCTGAAATTTTACCATAGGTTTGGTATACGTCCTATAGTTGTATGATAAGTACTAAGTTGAACTAAATATGGTATTGGGTGGAATGGTAAAATTAGATATTGAGGTCTCTTTAGGTATCTGGGATTAAGATATGGAGGTGGTTTTGGAAATGTGTGCTATAATTGTAAGAATTGTACTAATTGGTACTAAATTTGGTATTGGGTGAAGGGATAGAGCTAGAATCCCGAAATTTGATATCGAGGTCTCTGTTGATATCTGGGATTGAGATATAGAGGTGGTTTGGGAAATGTGTGCTATAATTGTAAGAATAATGCTAAGTGGTACTAAATTTGGTATTAGGCGATGGAATAGAGCCGGAATCCTGAAATTTGATACGGATGTCACTGTTAGTGTCTGTGGTTAAACTATCGCCGTGGCTTTGTATTAAGTGGTACTAAATTTGGTATTAGGTGAGGGGATAGAGCTAGAACCCCGAAATTTCATATTGAGCTTTCTGTTGATTGATTGATGTATGGGGGTAGTTTTGTATATATGTTCTATAGTTGTACGAAAAATACAAAATAATATTAAATTAAGTATTGGGTGAAGGAATATGGCTGGAATCCTGAAATTTGATATAGACATCACTGTTGGTGTCTGTGATTGAGAGAAGGAGCTGATTTATATATGCGTACTATAATTGTACTAAAGTTTGTACTGGGGAAATTAAAGAGCGGGAAATTTGATACGGTTGTCACTCTATGTGTCTAAAATTGGGAGAAGGAGCAGATTTTGGAAATGCTTATTATAAATGTACTTCATTTGGCAATGGCTGAAATTACAGAGGTGATTTGTTGCAATTTGACATTAAAGACACTGATGGTATCTGAGTAGGAGATATGGAGATTGTTTTAAGAATGCATACTATAATTGTTCGAAAATGCTAAATTGCAACTAAGTTTGTAATTGGATTTAAGGATAGAGCTGGAATCCTGAAATTTGATCTGGAGGCCACTGTTGATATACGGTTTTGAGAAAAAAATGTGGATTTAGGAAGTTTTTCCGAAAGTGCAAATGGCACTGAATTAGCCGTTGAGTGAATGTATACAGTTTGCATCTTAAAATTTGATATTGAAGGATCTAGGAGTAGCCCAATTTTTATTATGAAAGGAAGTTGAAAAAGTTTTGGCCAGAAAAATTATACGTAGAACCACTGCGCAAGGGTTTAACTAATATCATTTTCCGCAAACAAAAGACTTTAAAGACTTTCTTTTTCGATAACGGAATAACAGGTTAGTACGATATATGAAGTTGGCAATTTTGTCCAAGAAAAAATGAAAATGTTCAATTTCATTTTGAGTACAAAAATGAACGGGTGGAACGAATCTAAAATTTTATGGTGGACTTTATATGTATGGACTTTTCCCCGACGAAGTAGTGGACACTTGCTAGTAAAATGTATAATACATTTACTCAATGCGTCCGAATCAGATCCGATAGCCTTTCCTCTCCAAAATGCACCTTTATTACGAATTTTTGTATATCTTAGATGGACAAATTAATTGTTTAATTAATTCGTCCATAAATTAAGTTTTGAAATGTTTACGTTCCTAGTTAACATTTCCAATTCCAGGATTTTGTATATTTCGAAAAATTAAAAGAGTTAAAAAGACCATGACAGCATACTGTTTTTTTGGGACAATAATAAAAATATTTGTCAAGGATATATAAATTACCACAAGGCCAGGTATTGGTTAAAACATGGCATATGCACTAAATGTCCCAGAAAATGAAAACCAATGCAGTTTTTTAGAACATGGAATTTTTTTATTGTTAACCCTTTGACACACTAAGCCGTTGCAAAATACAAAACCTTTTTTACCTGATTTTACTTTTGCCCATGGAAGGCTCATAAAATCGGAAGGACACAGTAGATGTCAGATTTCTGAAAACACATTTCCATGGAAATATAAGTCAAAACTGAAGTTAATTATAAAAAAGAATTAGAACAATAAGGTCAGTATTGTCTTGGATGCTAGGGTTTGACTTTATGGCCAATTTTACTTCGAAATTAAGTCAAGGTTATAGCTCGGCCAGAATTGTGGTTTAACTTTTGTGGCAATGCTTTTTCTCCAGGTCTTTTTTAAAGTATCAAAATATTGATAATTATAAAATTATTATTTTTATAAAAACTACAATTACGGGATTAAGCCTGAACATTTCGAAAAAATATATAAGGTATACCGAACAAAAATCCCAACACTGTTCTGACAATTATAAGAAATAAGATTTTTTTATACAAGATGAAACGAGGCATAGAAAACTACTTTCGAAATTCGTATCTATATTAAACTGCTACTGATCTATTAGTTCTAATTTATATTTGTGTCGGTCATTGTATGATCATTATTGCTCTACTATGGCATAGTAATCGGCACAAAACGGTGGAGAGAAAATATACCCTAAGAACCGTAAGTCATTGTATTTTACTAACTTACAAGAATTGGATTCTCTCCGAAGTTATTTTTATGGGATTTCAAGCCATTAATATCTTCCAATTAATTGTAATATCTGTAGAATAATCTTTCAACAAAAAGTGAACTATTCATATCATATTCGACATCTAATTGCAGTCTAGACAAAGACGCCGACATATTGGTTTTCCAAAAATAATTTTTAATTTATTATAGCTCATTTAAATTTTGCAGGTACTGTTTATACACACCCTTCGTTTTTTTCATGTCACCTTTGAAAAAAAAAAATGCCCTTGAAGTTTTAATGTCAAGATCTGTCCGCTTAAAAGAGGCTGGGTACATGAACTGAATGTCCCAAAAAGACAAAGAAATTTAGTTTTTTAGAACAAAACTAACTCTTTTTTACAACGCCTCATCTTGTTTCAAGGTTTAGTGATGCAGAAAAATTCCAAAAACTGTCTTAATCCTTTTTTGCGAGTTTTCTTAGAAGAAGGGTTATAAACCATCTCAAAAGGCAGTTGTGTTTAGCTCTTTTTTGCTGAGTTCCTGTAAAGTCAAATTTTAATTTTTTTTTTATATTTTCTACAATAACAAGGGTCCGATTCTTTTTTTTTTTGAAAGAGGTTTGACTTTATGGCTAAAACATTTATTGAACTAATTTTGTCAAAAAAAATTAAGTCAAGGTCATTTTTTAGACCATTAGTGATTTGACTTTTAAAGATACATGTTTCTACGGCTTAACTAAAAGTGTGAACCATTTGTATACCAAAGAATAATATTAATTCTAATTGCATTAGTACCATATTTGGTACCCCTGTGATGCAGAAACACATTTCTGACACCAAAGTCATCGCAACATCTATTCATTACCTAATATAAACGGTACTCAATTGAGTAACATTTAGCCATTTAGCCATATATTGGTTGCTTAACCCATTTCGTTCAGAGATTTAATTTTTATTTTTGAAGGAATTACTTTTTTGGGGTAATTTGGACATACTAATAGCAAAAATTTTCCAATATTTCATGTTGCCAGAAACCTTAAATTTCAAACAGTCAAGTTAACGGTCTCTTTGGACCAAATCCATTTCAGGACATCTAGCGATGTCCGACCGTCTGGGAGTATCCGATTTGATCCAAACATGGTACATCGTAATATTATTGTCAAACTTAGATCGAGTTCGGAGATGGACAATATCCGTTTACAACTGCTGGTACCTCCCCCACAAAATGTCAACATTTTCAAAGAAAATAATTTATGGCACAGAAAGAGAAAAGACTATCCGATTTTCTCCAACTTTGAAAATCCTAATATTTACATCAGTGCAGGGTCAGATGCGAAAATAGACAATATCTGTCCACTCCATCAAGTATCTACCGCATAAGGGTCAAAATTTTAAATAATTATAACTCTTATAAAATGTGACTGTCTTCAAATTTCACACATCACAATATTTTCATTAATCCAAAGTCTGGTATGAAAATGAAATATATCGGTCCACTCCTTCCGGTACCTCCCCCACAAAGGGTCAAAATTTTGAATATTCATGAAGCTCATAAAACACGATATTAACATCCGATTCCATTCAAATTTACTACATCTCAATATTTCCATCACCACAAAATCTCTTATAAAAATGGTAGAGATCGGATCATTCCTTCTGGTACCCACCACCCCCCCTTCCCCCCAAAGGGCCAAACTTTTGAATAACCAAAACGATTAGAAACCCGAATTAAGCATCAGGTTTTCTTTATATTTCACACAACTCATTATATGCTGGAATGGGATATATCGGTCCACTCATTTTGGTACCAACAAAATTTTGAATATTTGAAGCTCATAAAACTCAAAATTAACATCTGATTCAATTCAGACTTGGTACATCTTAATACGTCCATCAACACAAGATTTGTTATAATGATGTTAGAGATCGAACCATTTTTTTTTATACCTCCACCACATAGGGTGCAAGATTTTGAAAACCACAACGCTCATAGAAAGCGAAATTAAAATTTTACGCGTCCAAAAATTTTTGCTAACACAAGATCTTTTTTGAAGATATATATACCTGCGAACTACTTCTGATACCTCACCCACAAAATATCACAATTTTCAATACTTGGATCTGTCATAGCTTGCGAGACATGTCAGCATTTCTTCTACAACAAGCTATATCTAAATATTTATCTCAACCAGAAGTCTGAGATGAATATGGAATTGATGATTTCACATACAATTGAATATAAATGTTAGATTTTCTTGTAATTTTGCCCATACCACTATTTTTTCTGTATTAGATCAATTATGAAATCGGTCAACTATATCTGGTACCCCATTTTTTAAAAATATCACATGTGTCATGTAGTGAGTAGTGATGGAAGTTACCAACCTGTTACCAAGTTACACCCATATTTATATGCAATATTGGCCCATTCCCTCAGAAGGTCTACAGTTTGAATAAGTCAAAATCAATTTAAAGTCATGTCAAAATATATTAAAACAATCGAACAATGTCTGTCGGCACCTTTTTTTTACCTTTTTCGTACATAAATTTTATTTTGTTAAAAAGTGTTTTTACTGTTTGAAAAGTCGATCGATCAAAATCGAATCGATTCAATTCTTAAAAACAGACATACCTATAGTAAAATATATTGCCTATGGAGAATTTTGGAATTTTTTAGGATGAGAGTCACTGGTGGAGTGCAGGATAGATGTACCAAAGGTTTTTTGGAAACTTTACGGTTGCGAAAAGTTCTTAAATGGTACTAAACTTCTAAAGTGGTACCATTTGGTATTATGTGAACAAATAGATCTAAAAACTTGAAATACTACCGTTTTTATCGAATTAACGTTGTTAAGTAGTAGTTTGACATATGAAAGTGGTTTTGGAAAAGAGCACTAAGTATGCAAACTTTACTAAAGGGTACAAAGTTTTGGTTTAGGGTAATGAAGTTGGAATTTTGAAATGATGTCCCTGTTGGTGATAGGTTTGTGATAAATTGGTGGTTTTGGATATGTATACTACAAGTGCACCAAAAGTACTAAATAGTACATTGTTACAATTTGGTATTGAGTGTTCATGTGTAGTCTGGCTATATGGAGTTTTTTCGGAAATGTGTACTGCAATTGTACGAAAAGTACTGAATGGTACTATATTTGGTATTGGAAGAAGGGATAAAGCTAATCCTGAAATTTAATATAGATGTGACTTTTGGTGTCTGTGGCTAAGATGTCGAGGTGGTATTGGAAATGTGTACTTTCTAATTGTTCGAAAAGTACTAAGTGCTACAAAATTTGTTATTGGGTGAAGTGATAGAGTTGGAATCCTAAAATTTGATATTGTGGTCTCTCTTGGTATCTGGAATTGAGACATGGAGGTGGTTTTAGAAATGTATACTATAATTGTACTAAAAGTACTAAATAATATTACCTTCAATATTCGGTGGAGGAAATAATCTGGAAATCTGAAATTTGAATGGATATTACTGTTGGTGCCAGAAATTGAGAGAAGGATCTGGTTTTGGAAACTTGTACTCTAATTGTACTACATTTGGCAATGGAGGAAATTACATAGCCCTAAATGTTGCAATTTGATATTAAGAACACTTGGTATCTGAGGTTGAGATATGGAGGCTGTTTAAAAAAATGCATACTATAATTATTCGAAAAGTGTTAAATGCTACTGAATTGGGTTTGGGGGTAGGAATAAAGCTGGAATCCTGAAATTTGATAAAGATGTCACTGTTGGTGTGGAGGTGGTTTTAGCGTACGAAAATTGCCAAAACACGTCCCGTTAGGAGTTGGGAAAGAAATGGAAGTCTGAAATTTTGTACCGAGGTCACTGTTGGTGTCTAGGGTGGAGAGAAGGAGCTGGTTTTGGGCATGCGTAGTATCTGCGCGAAAAGTGCTAGAGCTTGTATTTTGAAATTGGATATTGAGGCCACTGTTTGGGGGCAATTTTTTTTGCGAAAATACGTTGAAATAGTCTTGGCCAAGAAATTGGATGTGGAACTATTGTGCAGGTATTTAACTCATATCCCACTCGGTTAATTTTAAAGCGAAGGATTTCGAAGAATTTGGTGCAAAAAGTAATCGAATCTAAAATTTTAAGGTGGACATTTCGCCAACAAAGTCGCGAGCACTAGGAAGTTGCTTATATATTTATATTTGATATTGTAATTTTAACTTCTTTAGATATTTTATGCTGATACGGTATTATGTATATTTTTCAGGCACCACACAACCATGGCATTTCATTGTGTAAACTCAATATTCTTCAATATAAGAAGTAAGTAAATCTAAAAACTAATATTCTTTTGTTAAACGTATGTTTTTCCAAATTGGTTTTTTCAAGCAGTATATATGCCTTCTTCCCGGAAACATAGTGCAAATTTCATACAAAAAGTGATAATCTAAATTACTGGATGTGACTTCTTGGTCAAAAGTCATTGTCATTTTGTAAAAATGAGAAATCAGTAATTTTCGTAGAAATATTTTTTTTAACCCATATAACGGAGTTTACCCTAATTAAGCGAAACTAAGAGGCAAAAACTCATAAAACATGGTGGTAGCAGAATTATCTGTATGCAAAGGACAATGGACAATTTCTTGGCTACAATTAAAAAAAACTGAAATATTTTTTAACTCTTTAGCGACTTTAAAATAATTCCTTGAACAAGGATGTGTCTCCTTTTTTAGATGAACTAAAAATCCAGAAACTCTAAATACTCACAAACATTTCACATTTTTTACAATGCGTTACAAATGTTTCAGCCGAATTCCAACAATGAAGAATAGGAATATCTTTAAAAAATACAAAAAAAAACTCATCTCTAAGGCCATCATAAAGCCTATTGTCCCGACAGTGGCCACGAATGTCGATCGTCGTTTTCCAAGGAATAAGCAATGCTTTGACACAGTCCACCAAGTAATCCTTTCCTACCCCTTTTTTCCTTGATCTATTTTTTATGAAGTCGTTTAGGTAAAAAACACTCATTGTCCTTTGCACACGCAGACACACACACACACAACTCTAATTTGCCACATCATCTGTTTCCAGGATATAACCCGTTAACACAGTTTTCACATCGTCTTCACTTAGTTTCATTTAAAAAACAATTGCAAATTGTATTTGTAGGTCACCCAAAAGGGCCATAAAAATCGAGCTCACACGAATAGCAGCAAAACGAAGGGGTTAAAAAACCGGAGATGACTTTCATGTTTTACCAAAACTACCAAAATCATAAAACAATAAAATTGTAAAAAAATAAATACAAACGAACAACAAAACTGTTAAAGGGGTGCGAGCCAGACCTTGAATGGGTTAAATGATGGCTGAAGTCGCTTTATGACCGTCTCGGCAGACACGGGATATGATCTGCAAAATTAAAGAACAATTATAGATTTGTAAAATAGAATCTGTTGGTTTCCTTTTTGTTGTTTGTCGTTGTCCGTATTTTTAAGAATTTTGAATTTTTAACTCTTTTTTAGAAGATGTTTCCAAGAACTTGCTGTAGTTACAATTTAACATATGTATGTATGCTACGGAAATTTTACTGAGCTGGTTTTCTAACGAAAATTGATATTTTAAAGGAAAAAACTCATTTTGACTTTAAAGAGTTGACTTTGAAACCAAAGATTTTTTATTGAACCAATTTCGTTTGGAAATTAAGTCAAGGCCAACAAAAAATTTTGGTTTGACTTTTTTGGCCAGAAAAATACTTCTGTGCGTTAGTTTATTTAGACTTTTTTGAGAATAGAAAAATAAGGGTATGGAAGCGAACATTTTGATTGCAAACGGAGTAAAGAAAAATATCAGTTTTTCCGTTTTTCAAAAATACAGCTTTTAAAAATGTTGGATATTCTGTTGGATGTGTGAATGATGCCTTGAAAATATCACAATAACAGGAACTGTTATATGAAACTTTTGGACCATTATCTGAGTTTGGGTTAAGCTTTTGTTATACCCTTCATCACATAGTATGGAGGGTATATTAAGTTTATCATTCCGTTTGTAACACCTCGAAATATACATTTTAGACCCCACAAAGTATATATATATTCTTGATCAGCATAAAATTCTATGTCGATTTAGCGATTTCCGTCCGTCTGTGGAAATCACTCTAGCTTCCAAACGAATTGAAGTAGATTGATAAAATTTTACTCAAATGTATGTTATGTCTGCAGGATTTTTGGTATTTAAAATGGGCCATGTAGGTCCACGTTTTGGTATTGCCCAGCGTTTGGTACCTCCCGATATTCGGTATTTTGATGATTTTAGCGACAATATTCATCGGAATTGTTTCAATATGTTTCAAATTTGGTATTTGAGGTTCGTAATGGATGCTACAGCCTAAGACAAAAAATTGTCTGTGCAGGTCCACGTCTTCGTATAGCCCACATATAGCGGTATCTCCCGATATTCGGCATTGTCATGATTTTAGCGACAATATTCATTGGAATTGTTTCAAATTTGGCATTTGAAGTTCACAATGGATGCTACAGCCTAAGACTTCGTATAGCCCACATATAACTGTATCTCCCGATATTCGGTATTTTGAGGATTTCAGCTATATTATTCACCGGAATTTTTTTTCAAATTTGGTATTTGAGGTTCATAAGTTTCGCATTTGAATATTGTAATGACTTATGATAAGTGTTACCTAATGCAGGTCCATGTCGTCGTATAGACCGTAATATAACAGCTACATTTGGAATTTTTAAGATTTTAACAGAATTTCTAACAAATTTTATTGTTTTTGAGAATTGCCAAATTCGTTCCAAGTGGTGGGGGGTATTCAAAGTCCGGTCTAGCCGAACTTACAGCTTTTGTTACTTGTTTTTATTTATGTATGTACGATTTTTGAAATTTTACAGTGAGGGTCAACCTTAGAGTGAAGGTGCGAAACAAATACGAAAAGTACTAAATGATACTTTATTTTGTAAAAATTGTAGAGGGAGAGCTAGAATTGTAAATATTCATGTAGTGGGAGGTGGATTGACCCACTTCGAGGAGCATAGCTGATTGCAGACGGACGCGCTCACATGAGGAAACCCCAGTAGATCTGTCGGGCGAAGAGACACGGCTTAAATACACTACAGTGACAATGATCCTTAGACTGTCAAGGTGATGTTTTGGCGCCCCTAAAATGGCCAAAGGTCAGTGCTGGTCCCCACATAAAGAGGACCGACTAACACTGGGGTGTTATGTGACCTATGATCTTCAGTGTTACATTTTTGCAGTCAGGGGACCGACTGTATTGTAACGGAGCTTCTTTGATACCTGGGCGGTTAAGTTACAGAGTACCAACCATGGTACTGAAGCAATGCCATGGAGGCAAACGCATGGAAGACAAAATTCTTAACCTCAGAATATTTGGTCGGATGTACTAAATTGAAGTCATTTGGACTGATATTGGCAATTTGGGGCACAATTTACTCGAAATTGGTTAAACATGAAGCTATATCTTAATTTGAACCGATTCTCACTAATTTCAATAGGGTTCGTTCTTGGGCCAAATAAATATCGTTTGGAAAATTTCACCTCAATAGGATAACAAATTCAACCTGCATTTTGTTCACAAAAATACATGGACAGACAGGCGGACGGACAGACGAACTGACATGCATAAATCGACTCAGAAAGTGATTCTATGAAGATCCTCAAAAGTAATCTTCTCCATGTTATCTCACATTCTTCTCCATGTTACAAACAAATGCACAAATTCATAATGCCCTTACCACTATATGGTGTAGGGTATTAAAAATATCATACCTCGACTGATGCTGGTATGGCCGCCTTACCACCCTTATTCAGAAAAAGCTACAACAAAAATATCTAACGATCGGACTCGGACAGCGATACAGAATCGTCTACTTGAACATGTTGACGACAAGATTAAAAGACACAGCAGGCAATCCGCTAGATCATTGCAGATATGGGGCCGTTAAAGCTGATTCAGGATAGTATACCTGCTAATATTTGGAAAATCACTCAGTCTGACAAGGATATAGATACAACGGTAGTCCAGACCTCTACCTCAAGTCAGGGTTGACTTCCAAGAAAGTCGACCTGAATAGTCCTAGTGGCCCAACACCAACTCCTTGATAAATACCGACAAGTCCAAACACGCATGGCAGAAAGCTATCTGGGTGGAGGGACACCAATAGCGCCAAATTAATGGAGCTGAGGAGCTGGAAATGCTGATGGGCTCTCACGACATCAAAAACGCCAAATCAAAGGATCTGAGGATATGGAAGGGCTGCTGGGCTCTCACGACACCAATAGCGCCAAATCAGAGGAGCTGAGGGATCCATCTAAGCTCACGGAGAAGGAGCTGAAACTTATCAGGACGAACCTAACCCTAGAGAACTCTCGATAAGCAGAATCCCCACATGTAGAATAGTGGTAAAACCAGACGAGACGATGACTGTGGGTAACCCCTGCTTTCAAAAAAGGCCACTGATGCGCCCTCCAACGGGGGAAAGACGAAGCTAAGGTTAAATCTTCGGAACTGCAGACGACAAAAAAGGCTGAGAAGAAGAAGAGGAAATTAAAGCCTGCCAAACCTTCGAAAACCTGCCAAACCTACGGAAAAGGTGGTGGAACAGAAGATGGATAGGGCGAAGTTAACCACGAAAGCTAAAACGAGCGGACACAAGGGTGTCTTATCTGCTGATTTGAAAAGCATTCGGTCACCTGAGAAGCAACAACCCAAGGAGAAGGAATCAGTGGAGGTCATTCGCTTCTGTTCGATTGGAAGATTCTACCTGTCGCCTCTCCGTAAGTCTATAACTTACCACTAATAACCAACATATTATTCGAGGGTTCCCGAAAATGGTCCACACCATTAATTCAGTTGCACGTAGCACTCGGATACAGTCTATTGGGATTGGCTAAAATTGATAAACACCATTAATTCGATTCCAATCCTCGTTATTTAAAATTTAGCAGCGTTTTTATTTAGGATCATGCCGTAAAACATTAAGGTTTTTCGAGGCTTGATAAAAAAATACTGAATCGTCATAAATGGTAAAATGATTCAGAATGATTCGCCGATTCCGTCGAAAAGTTTGAGATGTCGTATTTGAAGTTCGTAATGGATGCTTCAGCCTATGACAGAAAATTGTCTATGCTGGTCCAGGTACGATACCTCCCTATTTACGATATTTTGATGATTTTAGGTACAGTATTCACCGTTTACTTCAAGTTGCGAATTTGAATATGGTAATAAATTATGACAAACAATGCCAACGAATTGACGTGGACCTACACGTCGTATAGACACCAACGGCTATATTCGTTATTTTTAAAATTTTAACAGAATTTTTGAGGATTTTATTTCCAAATTCGTTCCAAATGATGGAGGGTATTCAATGTTCGGCCCGGCCGAATTTACTGCTTTTTAACTTGTTATATTATTACTAGATCTAGTGAGAAGGTGGTCTACTCCTTCGGCTACCTCCCATAAACAGATAAATTTTTTCAAAAAGAACAGTGTAGGAAGTTCTCATCCATATGTAAACGTAATTAATGACATGGATTTTAGATTACCAAAACTTGTTAAAATGTTATATTTTTCCTTTTAGAAAATTTAATAAATAGTAACATCCCTATTTATTTTTATACACAGAGGTCAAGTCGCGTATTAATGAACATTAAATTTGTCAATTTCTGGTGGCATTTGCACAAAAACATTAAACAAAGTATTGAAAAATTCAGCCTGTTAAAATTGAAAAATAATTTTTTAGCTACCATCAAGTACAACTTTTCTCCAAAACTAAAAAGTTGTTGTCATCGTCGTATCATATTGTCATATTTTAAAATTCTTTGAATCCATGCCATTGGGTTAAAACGAAAACCAAGCAGTCTTACAAAAAACTAAGTTTGTTGTTACATTTCATGGACATTTAGTTCAAACATATTTAAGGAATAACAAACCTCTATGCCGCCTACATAATTTAGAAGGAGCCTAAGTCCTTTACACTCAGGTACTATTATTTTTTTGTAAAGAAGGATTTTATTACTTTATGACCAGTTAAAAAAAAATATTTTGGAATATTCCGGTCATTTCCTACAAGGGCGTGAACTAAATGTCCTAGTAAACGAAACGAAAGCAGTTTTTTAGGTTAACTCTTTACTTTCGAACCCTTTGCCTTTGTGTTTTATGACGGTCAACAATATTCATGTTTTTTATTGCCTTTTTTTATTTCGAAGGTAGGTTCACGGTTTCCTAGAATAATACAAGGAACCTAGATTTTCCGCGAAAATGAAAGTCAACCTTGCAGTTAATTACAAAAAATATGTAAAACAATAAGTGCAGATGTCTTTTTAAATGTCAGGTTTGACTTTCTGGCCAACGAAAATTATTGAACCAATTTTGAAGAAAAATTAAGTCAAGGTCGGAAGTAGCTTGGTTTTGTGGTTTGACTTGAGTCGAACATCGAAATTTTGTTGTTTGAAAATTTTATTAAGCCGATGTCTTATCTTATATTCCCTTCCAAGATGTTTCCTATATGTTTTTCATACCAAATGTTTTTGTAATTAACAGAACCACTCATAGATAGGCCTTCCAGGTCTTCAATAGACAATGGAAGACCTCCAGGTCATCAATAGACCATAGAAGACCCTAAGGTCTTCTATAGACAATACAAGACCTCAAGGTCTTCTGTGAGACCTTTAGGTAATCTATAGAATCTCAAAGTCTTCTTCAAAGATCTCAAGGTCTTCTATAGACATTAGAAGCCCTCAAGGTCTTCTTGAGACATTAGAAGACCTCAAGGTCTTCTAGAGACATTAGAAGACCTCAAGGTCTTCTAGAGACATTAGAAGACCTCAAGGACTTCTAGAGACATTAGAAGACCTCAAGGTCTTCTAGAGACATTAGAAGACCTCAAGCTCTTCTATGGCCCAGAGAAGACCTCAAGCTCTTCTATGGCCCAGAGAAGACCTCAAGCTCTTCTATGGCCCAGAGAAGACCTCAAGCTCTTCTATGGCCCAGAGAAGACCTCGAGCTCTTCTACAGCCAAAAGAAGACCTCAAGCTCTTCTACAGCCAAAAGAAGACCTCAAGCTCTTCTACAGCCAAGAGAAGACCTCGAGCTCTTCTACAGCCAAGAGAAGACCTCGAGTTCTTCTACAGTCAAGAGAAGACCTCAAGCACTTCTACAGCCAAGCGAAGACCTCAAGCTCTTCTACAGCCAAGCGAAGACCTCAAGCTCTTCTACAGCCAAGCGAAGACCTCAAGCTCTTCTACAGCCAAGAGAAGACTTCAAGCTCTTCTATAGCCAAGAGAAGACCTAAAGCTCTTCTATAGCCAAGAGAAGACCTCAAGCTCTTCTATAGCCAGTAGAAGACCTCAAGCTCTTCTATAGCCAAAAGAAGACCTCGAGCTCTTCTACAGCCAAGAGAAGACCTCGAGCTCTTCTACAGTCAAGAGAAGACCTCAAGCACTTCTACAGCCAAGCGAAGACCTCAAGCTCTTCTACAGCCAAGCGAAGACCTCAAGCTCTTCTACAGCCAAGCGAAGACCTCAAGCTCTTCTATAGCCAAGAGAAGACCTCAAGCTCTTCTATAGCCAAGAGAAGACCTCAAGCTCTTCTATAGCCAAGAGAAGACCTCAAGCTCTTCTATAGTCAAGAGAAGACCTCAAGCTCTTCTGTAGCCAAGAGAAGACCTCAAGCTCTTCTATAGCCAAGAGAAGACCTCAAGCTCTTCTATAGCCAATAGAAGACCTCAAGCTCTTTTATGGCCAATAGAAGACCTCCAGCTCTTCTATAGCCAAGAGAAGCCCTCCAGCTCTTCTATAGCCAAGAGAAGACCTACAGCTCTTCTATAGCCAGTAGAAGACCTCCAGCTCTTCTATAGCCAGTAGAAGACCTCCAGCTCTTCTATAGCCAAGAGAAAACCTCAAGCTCTTCTATAGCCAAGAGAAGACCTCAAGCTCTTCTATAGCCAAGAGAAGACCTCAAGCTCTTCTATAGCCAAGAGAAGACCTCAAGCTCTTCTATAGCCAAGAGAAGACCTCAAGCTCTTCTATAGTCAAGAGAAGACCTCAAGCTCTTCTATAGCCAAGAGAAGACCTCAAGCTCTTCTATAGTCAAGAGAAGACCTCAAGCTCTTCTATAGCCAAGAGAAGCCCTCCAGCTCTTCTATAGCCAAGAGAAGACCTCCAGCTCTTCTATAGCCAGTAGAAGACCTCCAGCTCTTCTATAGCCAGTAGAAGACCTCCAGCTCTTCTATAGCCAAGAGAAGACCTCAAGCTCTTCTATAGCCAAGACAAGACCTCAAGCTCTTCTATAGCCAAGAGAAGACCTCAAGCTCTTCTATAGCCAAGAGAAGACCTTAAGCTCTTCTATAGCCAAGAGAAGACCTCAAGCTCTTCTATAGCCAAGAGAAGACCTCAAGCTCTTCTATAGCCAAGAGAAGACCTCAAGCTCTTCTATAGCCAAGAGAAGACCTCAAGCTCTTCTATAGCCAAGAGAAGACCTCAAGCTCTTCTATAGCCAGGAGAAAACCTCAAGCTCTTCTATAGCCAAGAGAAGACCTCAAGCTCTTCTATAGCCAAGAGAAGACCTCAAGCTCTTCTGTAGCCAAGAGAAGACCTCAAGCTCTTCTATAGCCAAGAGAAGACCTCAAGCTCTTCTATAGCCAAGAGAAGACCTCAAGCTCTTTTATGGCCAATAGAAGACCTCAAGCTCTTCTATGGCCAATAGAAGACCTCAAGCTCTTCTATAGCCAGTAGAAGACCTCAAGCTCTTCTATAGCCAGTAGAAGACCTTAAGCTCTTCTATAACCAATATAGGACTTCAAAATCTTCTATAGCCAATATAGGACTTCAAGAGACAGTAGAATACCTCTATAGATAATAGAAAATCTCAAGGTCTTCCATCGACAATAGTATTGCCTACAGTTCCCTACCCATGTTTTCCTCTTTTTTAAATATATCCCCTAAAAAGCAATCGAATAAATTATATGTCTGCCAAAATGTGTTGTTGTCATGCAACGTTGTTTAAACAAACTTTAAGGTCAACCATAATGTACGGTGACCAAGTGTCCAAGCATTTATCCAAGTACCCACACATTTGGTCAATTAATGTGGCCAAATCATGAGGGCAACTGACTGCTGGCCTGAAGTGTCGGTAGGCATTTGGGATGTTATTGCTGCTTTAGATAAAGCCAGAAAATCTTCCTTAAGTCCCAAGTTTGTTTGTGGTAACAAAGTTCTTCATAGACAGGCATAGATGCATGTAATGCTCTCCGGTACCCTCCGGCTCCGGCATAGTTTATTTTGCATTAAGGGCCAGTGATTCTTCTTTTTTTTTTTTGCCTCGGCTAGCCAAAGCAATTTCCAAAGGCATATCAATTGAGTTTTCAGTTTGAATGCACATCACAGCAGAATGCAGGATGCTAAGGAAGTTTCGACCGAAACCGATAAGCACACAGAAATGTGTGTGGCACCACAACAGACGAAGCCGACGAACCGACCAAGCAAACAAACCGAAACAAAAAGTTTTTCTTAATTTAAGGCTTTATTAGGATGTTGATGCACTTTGACTCCTGGTCTTGGGTGCACTCAATGTGTTCTTGTTTTCATGGCTGAGGGTTTTTTGGGAAACCGGGGGGGTTTGATACGGAAAGTATAAATTCCCAAGATTTCCTGGTGTTTACTAGAGGCAATAGTAGGAAACATTCACATTTGCATTCAGCAACATTCTGACCATATGCATTTTGCGGATGTGTTTTTGTGGCCAATTTTTGGCATTTTAGGCTTGGCCAAGTGAACAACAAGAACAACAACAACAACTACAGCTGTTGCAAGCACACCACTAGGGTAAGAAAGTTGGTCAAATCTTGTGAAAATTTGTTTTGTTTTTTGGATTGCATCATTTGAATTGCATTCGTTTCGATTAGGTCTTCCGATGTGTTTTGCTGTTTTTTTTTTGCTTCCTGGTCCAAAGACCACATACAAATTGTAAATGAATTGTTTCACTTTAACACACACCCACACATGATTTGGTGTTAAACACTTAAAGCAACTTGTTTTCACAATGTTTTCATTTGTAAAAAAAATGTACTTTTGGTCTGTCCGAACGAGGGAAGCAGGTTGTGATTTATGATGGAAAGGAGTTTTGGAATATAACATAAAACAGTGTTTGGAAAAAAAAAATTGAAAAAGGTGGAATGCGGACCAGAGCTAGTTTATAGGTGGAAGTCGTTGCAGAGTTTTTTTTTAGAAATAGAGGCCTTCACTGGATGAAAGGCCTTCTGAAGGCCTCCTATCGATGAAATATATTTCAGAGGAATATGTTTTTATGAAATTGCTGGAAATTCTTCTAGACATTGTGTAATTAAAAGGGCCTAATATATTCCAATTATCCACCTGGATTCTTCGAAAGATTAGAGGCCTTCTATAGATAGCATCCTTCCAGAGAACCGGAGACAAGGAGAAGACGTTTTTAAAATATTTTTCTGATAGAAAAAGAAGAAGATAGATAACATAGGTTTTGAGACCATTGTAAAATAGAAAAGACCTACACAATTTTCCACACATGGGAAATAATTATTTACAACTCTAATTTAGTAGAAACTCTCGCATTTTCTTTAAAATTCTTTACCGTGATTCCGATAAAATAACTTCGGTATAAAAAACCCTCTTATAGCTTACACTCTTACCTTTCCAAAAGTCTACAATATGAGATATTTTCTTTAATAGATTCAGAGATATGGGGTTATGGGAGTAGTACATCAAAGTTTTTCTAAATTGTATGCTGTTTTTGGTAACCAGTCTTCGTTAGGGGTTTTATATTTACTCTGGGTATGTCCAACATCGGCTACGCAATCCAAAGTTTTTCTAAATGTTTATATCACTTTTAAGTGGCCTTTAAGAATTTCTTCTGTTAGTATGTCTAACATCGGCTTTGTGAACCCAAATTTCTTAAATTTTATGATATTTTAGGTAGCCGGTCTTTGGCTGGGGATTCAGATTTTCTTCCATGGGTATGTCCAAAACCGCGTATGCGAAGTTAAGTTTTTTGTATTAAAATATAGTGTTAATGCACTAAATTGTATAACGACCCCTAAGAAAGATAATAACACAAATTGCAGCATTTGCTCCGGATCCAAAATACATCTCCGAAAATCCTAATCCTAAAAATACTTATCCTAGTTTAGTGCACTCGGGCACCCGGGTCGGAAACCCGGATTTTTTACTGGGCGGGAGTTTTTTCTGGGAGAGTTACGCCAAACAATGTTTTCCGAGATCTTCTAGAGGGCTCCAGTGAAAAAATATCGATAGATAACTTTCTTGAGAGAGTTAATAAATAAAAGACGGTCCAAATGAAAGGCCTACCAGATATTTTTAAATATGAAAGACCTTCTTAGGTTCTTTCGAGAAATAAGACATTCTAGAGATTTTTAGAAATGGTCGATGGCTTTCTGTGGCAATAAAATCCTTATCTGTCTTTTATAATTTGGAGACATTGTATAGTCCTTCTGTAGATAAAATACATTATAAATAATTTCCACCTTCTGGGTGTCCTCTGTAGAAGAATGCCTTATATTCAACAGTCATTTATTTTTCCGTTTGTAACTGCTCGAGGTACTCATTCGGTATTTTAATAATTCTAGAGACATTATAGACAGGAAATGTTCCAAATTTCGCATTTATAGTTCGTAATGTGTACTACAGTCTATGAAAAAAATTACACATATATCGGTACCTCCCGGTATTCGTTATTTTGATGATTTAGCGACATTATTACGAGAATTGTTCACATTTGAAGTTCTTAAAAGGCGCTAAAACCTATGAAAAAAATACGTGCAGTCCCAAATCTATAGGGTGAGATGATAAACTGCAACCAACCAACAGACTGCTGTCATTTCTAAGCCACTCGTCCGACAGCTTTTAAAATTATTCTAGTGACGGCTCATTATATTGTTTACAAGCGTACAAAAGCATTTTGGTGAGAATTTTCCAGAAAAAAATTTATTCGTGAGGGAATTCAAGCGTGGTAGTGTGATTTCTTTATATTTGGCTGGAAAGCCACAAGTGGCTATCGTTAGAACACTTTAAATGTGAATAAATCTTTTGCGTCAAAATGGCTCGTGAGCTGAACCTATTAAAACATTCCATTTGGCAAATATTGAAAAATGAGCCTTGAAATTTCAAAAAATGTAAGAACTTACAACGCAACAGAAAGAAAATAGTCTCAACAGAGCTAAAGAGTTGCTTCGCTTGGCCGAAAGTGGTGAACTGCCGAATTTGGTTTTCTCCGTTCCGATGAGAAAACATTCATTGTCCAGCAGTTTGTAAAGAAACAAAATGATCGTATTTACTTGCCAAATAGGTCAGCTGAAAATGTGCACCTTCGATTGGCCACTAGAACTCAAGCGCCGGCCATGGTGATGATGTGGACCGCCATAACAGCCGATGGTCGCTCTCCGCTTGTATTAATCGATCGTGGCCTCAGAATAATTGCCGAATATTATCGAGAAAATATTCTGGAGGGTGTATTAAAGCCTTGACCACGCAAACATTTTGGGCGCAGATCTTGGACATTCCAACCAGACTCAGCCCCATCGCACTCAGCATGCGCCACCCTAGAATGGTTACAAAATGAGGTTCCTCGCTTCATTTTCAGCCCACAATGGCCACCAAAATCTCCGGATACTAATCCGTTGGACTATTGTTTTTGGAGTATTTTGAAAAACAAGGTTGGCACTAAAAATACCAAAGTGTCGATCTCCTCAAGTGAGCGCTTTGCCGGGAATGGGCGAAAATACCGCAGAGCAACATTCGGGCAGCTTGTGACGGTTTCTTTGGCCGTTTGAAGGCCATAATTCGTGCCAAAGGTGACCAATTCGAACGAATCTTAACTTATTTTGAAATTTGCTGCTATTTCCGACATTTTCTGATTTTTTCTTATTTAAGCTCTATTTCTTCAGCCAATATTAAATGTAGTACTATTTAGCACTTTTAGTGCAAATATAGTACACATTTCCAAAACCACCTCCATATCTCTATTTCAAATGCAAACAGAGACCTCAATGGCAAATTTGAGGATTTCAGTAATATCCCTACAGCCAGTTTCAAACTTGGTACCATTAAGTAATTTTCGAACAAATATAGGACGCATTTTCAAACCACAGCCAAAGCTTAAATGCAGATGCCAATAGTAATCCAAATATAAAATCAATGATTGTACGTCTATCCCTTCACTCAATACCAAATATTGAGTACTTGAGTACCAAATATTGAGTACTTCCATATGTCCAATATGTTACAAATCAACAGGGAACCTAATAAAAATTTTCAGATTTCAAGCACCATCTGTTTATCCAATACCAAATTTTACTAAATATTTTACTATTTAGTACTTTTTGTGCACTTGTGGTACAAATGTTGAAAACAGTTAACAGGGACAAAATTTCGAATTTCTACCTTCAACCGTTCACCATAATCCTAAATGTTCCAACTTTAGTACAATTTAATACAGTTCACACTCTTAGTACACATTTCCCTATCCACCATATCAAACTTACTTTCCAGCCTTGATCCTCATACCAAATATCAGCGTTTAGCCCTCAATTCACATAATACTAAATGGTACCATTGCAGAAGTCTAGTACCATTTAGAACTATTCGCAACTTTAAAGTTCGAATTTCCAAAACACATTGGTACATCTACCCTGCATTCCACCAGTGACTCTCATTACAAATTTCAGAAATTTAGATCATTCCGTTTGTCCAATACAAAGTATATAATTTTTAGTCTATTTTAGTACTTTTCCTACCCTTTTAGTACGATTTTTTTTAAACAGCCTTTAGACAACTTTAGAGTAGTAATTAAATCTAAAAATTATATATATTTTTTAGGTAATTGAAGAAAATCGGTGGACCCGGAGTTTCCATTTTTTATTGTAACTGTATAAAGTTTTTTCCCTCGACTACGTATCCCTATTTAGTTCTATGTCCTGCAATCATAATTTGCCAATTTGTACCATTGTTTCAGAACATTTGTGCAGCTGGCACCTCTTTCATTTTGGTTTGAAGTAAACTACTAATATTAATGGCTAGTTCCAAACAAAAATACAATTTTTAAAGGCCTGCCTGCCAGCTTGGAAAAATGATAAATCTACACACACATACACCCAAACACCCATTTGCCCAACATTCAACTCTTTCAAATCAAGCCATTACCCCCCCCCAAAAAAAAAATCCAAGGAACATTTGCACATAATTTACTGGTGAACATGTAAGTAACCCCTTCTGTAACCAATCAGTCTGTGTTGGCCAAGTTAACAAATACAATAGACAGCTAAAACAAACACATGCACTCTTGGGACCATAATATGAAGGCATTTGGAAAACTACTCCACACACAATGTGTCATGCACGCACACACATATACACACACGCAAACACACAACCATAAGTGGCCAAATTTTTTGGCTAACCATGTTCAAAGTTAAGTCCTATATCCTAAACGTCATGGTCTACACGCATGATGTAGTTGTGGATACGTGTGTGTGTGCGTTTGGTTGGATGTTTGCGTGCCCATTTGTTGGCCATAAGTGACGGATCTTTGTCTGGTTGTGTGTGTGTGTGTGCGTGCGTGTGTGTTGCCGGAAATGTAGGAAATTTGTACAATTTTGTAAGTTCTAGTCGGAGAACATGATTAAGGAACAAATGTCGGTTGGTCATGCCATGTTGACGTGTTGCTTGCCATGTCCCCAACCTCCCTCCGCTCTTTGTTCTTCAAACTGAAACTGTTTTATCAGAAAAGGCCCATAATTTATGTTCAGTGATTTTTACGAGTGGATAATACGGAGATTGGAGCACTCCTTTTCGGGAGATTTCCTAGAGGATTTTCCTCATTTCGTTTGGGGAGTAAATTTGTTAACACTTTAGTTAAGTTCGAGTGATTTGTAAGGGGAGAAAGCATTTGGGGAATTCTGGGCGAAACAATGATGTTTTCGAAATTGATAACAAAAGAAAAAAAAAAAACAATTTAGTTAAAATAGTGTTAGAAGAATGCTTTTGGGAATTGTTTTGGCAGATTTCTTTTTTTTTATTTTGAAGTAAGTGGGCAGATTTGAAAGAATTATTTCACTATACTTATACCACATAAGATATTATCACCAATAAAATGTGTATAAGCGGCTTTGTTATACACAGCGCAAAAATGGGTAATATTGGTCCATTCCTTCTTACCTATTCCTCCATGATTTAAAAACTGAGTTTGGTTGAGAGAAATTTTCAAGGAACACTATTTATGTGCTCTGTCAAAAAGATATCTTTAAATAGTGATTTTTTTAGACTATTTTCCAGGAACTTGCTAAGAAACAATCTTTTGAATATTTTACAGATTTTCACTTAACTTTAGTTATAGGTTGTCCGGGTTCAAAGACCCATATCTCTGGCTTCAGGAAAGATGAAAGTATTTGGGAAAGATTGGAGTGGTAGCTATAATTTGGTATAAATTATATGGACTCCCATAATAGCCTTTTTTTATACCCTCCACCATAGTATGGAGGGTATTTTAATTTTGTCATTCCGTTTGTAACACCTCGAAATATACATTTTAGACCCCACAAAGTATATATTCTTGATCAGCATAAAATTCTATGCCGATTTATCAATGTCCGTCCGTCTATCCGTCTGTGAAAATCACTCTAGCCATGTAGGTCCACGTCTTCGTATAGCCCCCATATAACGGTATCTCCCGATATTCGGTATTTTGATGATTTTAGTGACATTATTTATCGGAATTGTTTCAAAATTAATATTTAAAGTTCGTAATGGATACTACAGCCTAAGACATAAAATTGTCTGTGCAGGTCCAAGTTTTATACCCCTATATTCGGTATTTTGATGATTATAGCTACATTATAAACATATATTTTTTTTAAGTTTCGCATTTGAATATTGTAATAGCTTGTGACAAAAGTTGCTTATACAGGTCCACGTCGTCGTATAGACCCCAATATATACGGCTAAATTCGGTATTTTAAAGATTTTAACAGAATTTTTAACGGATTTTATTTTTTTGAAAATTGTTAAATTTGTACCAAATGGTGGAGGCTATTCAAAGTTCGACCCGGCCGAACTTACAACTTTTTTACTTGTTTCATTTTATGGGGTTATAATAAATTACTCTTGAATAGTTTTGAATAATGTAACCACTTGTGTCAAATATCCAAATATCCGGGTTCGTCCCCACGAAAAAAAATACTTTCCCACCTCTGAAAAAAGTCCGAGAGTTTCTTTTTCTTCAAGACTTCATTCATGAAAATAGTCGATTTTTATAAGATTTTCTCTAACATTTTTTTTTTGATTTAAAGAAATTTTAGTTCAAAAAAGGACATAAACTAGCCATAATCATAAAAGGCAAACAAACAATATTTTGGGGCGGTATCTCACCAATAAATGCTCCTGCAATGCGTCAATTGAAGTGCGCTCTTCAGAATAGACATGAGCATTAATATAACTCCACAAAAGACAACCTAAAGGAATAAAATCACACAATCTATTGACCGGTCTCGAACGTGAATTGAAATATTCACCGAACTCTCCTTTCAATAAATCCATATTTACGCGGACTATGTAACATGTCTTACGATCTTGTTGAAACCATATCTTTGCAAGTCAAGCTCTTGCATTTTGAACAAAAAAGTTGGATATCATCTCATGGTAGCTCTTACCATTCAAAGTTACTTCAGTATGTATTGGTAGCTTTGCCATGCCTCTGGCTGATTTTCATGCCAAAATTTACTATTCTGCTTATTTATGTACCCATTGATCCAGAAATGAGCTTCGTCGCTTCGACTGACCATAAAATGGAAGAAACGCGCGATGGAATTTTTTACAGGCACGCCTTTCTATAATAAAGTTTAATAATTTGCTAGTGGTGTTCGGCTCATAGTTAAACCAAAAGTTCGTTTGAAGGATATCCAAATAGTCTCGGTATTTTTGGTAGTCTTTCGTATTCGTACTGTGTGGAGAACAATTATGTCTCAGAACAAATTTAATTATTCTCTTTTAATGGTCTTACAATTAAAAGCACACCAATGTATATTAAATAAAAATATTTTTTCAAATTAATATGGTACAATAAACAAGCCAGAAATAAAAATATTTGTAGCGACATCTAGAAGTGTTGTCAGATAATCCCTATTACACCTGTAAAGTACTGTACAGCTTCTTGTAGAGTACAGTATCAACTTCTTTTTATTCGTTTCTTACTCTTCTAAGGCGAGTAGATGTCGCTCGCTATACCATGTAGAACAAATTACACAGACTTCATCACGGAACGTCCAAAACTCTTCTACTTTGAAATTTTTAAGTTTTTTTTTAAACTTCCTATCCAATAATCGTGAGTTTGTCAAAAGTAGTTTCTAAGGATTTATGATAAATATATATTATTTAAATATATATTATTTATATATTTCATGCATTGTCCTCCTTTCACCAGTGTTCAAGTTAATCACATTAATTGACCTCTCAATGCGAAAATTTTCTCTGATTCTCTTTTAGAAAGCTAAAACTCTCTTTCGCACTTTCTCCTAAAAGTCACATCTCTCAGTTCGGAGACAGAGAGACAATTTCCAATGCTGCAGTCGTCGATAAAGTCTTGTTTCCTAGGAACTCTCACACTTTACATAAATGTCTGGGGGGTTCTTGAAAGCTCTGTTGTCTCCTGGCGGAAAATGGTCGATTAAGGTCCATTAACTGGTATAGCCCACATATCGTATAACGATAGCTCCCGATTTTCGGTGGAGGGTATATTAACTTTGTCATTCCGTTTGTAACATCCTTAAATATTCGTCGTAGACCCCATAAAGTAGACCCCATAAATAATCAGTATCAATTTGTATTGTGTCTAGGATGGTTGGTATTGAAAATGAGATATATCGGTCCACGTTTTGGTATAGTCCCCATATACAGTGCCTCCCGATATTCGACATTTTGATGATTTATGACACATCCTTTCATGGATTAGGTCCACGTTTTGGTATAGTCCCCATATAACGGTACCTCCCGATATTCGGTATTTTGATGATTTTTGACACATTTTCTCACGGTTTTCTCTGAAAAGTTGTAGTTGTAGGACATAATGAGTCCCAGTTCGTGTGGCGAATCATTGTAATTATAGGTCCACGTTTTGGTATAGTCCCCATATAACGGTACCTCCCGATATTCGGTATTTTGATGATTTCTGCCACACTTTTTCACGTATCTGTCTGAAAATTTGTATTAGTAGTTCATAATGGGTTCTAGCTCCTTTGGCGAAACATTGTATGTACAGGTCCACAATTGGCATAGCCCCCATATAACGGTACCTCCCGATATTCAGCATTTTAAAGGTTTTTGCCACATTTCTTCACGGATTTTTTTGGCCAAACACTGTCTGTATAGGTCCACGTTTTTGTATAGCCCCATATAGCCCTATTTCCTGATATTCGATATTTTGATGATTTTTCGGCATATTTTCCCATGAATATGTCTAAAAATTGGTATATATGGGTCATAATGGGATCTAATGTTTCCTTTACCCTAAGGTGGAGGGTATTAAACGTTTGGTCCGGCCGAACTTAATGTTTTTTTACTTGTTATTTTAATAAAACGATATTCTAAGTTATAATATCTTCCTCTTTTCATTATTTCATTTTACTTTGATAAACGTAGTTGCAGAGGGTAAAAGAAGGCTCGAAGCGGTCGAACTTAAAGCCCTTTTACTGTTTTTTTTTTAAGAATTTAGACATTTTGTTAAAGCCTTTCTACTTATTTTCCTTCCGCGGGCTAATTATATTATAATATTATGTAAAAAAACTTCCTGGTAATAAGGCGACGTCGATTATAAATAATTTGTTGGCAATGTCGCTGCTATATAAAAATCGAGAATTTGTAGAGATTATTTTTGAAATCTCTTTCAGGACATGGTGATTTCCAAGATTCAGAAAATTGTTTAATAAAACCTTGCCATGAATTTTGAACGTTTTGGCGCTTAAAGCGTTTGAGTCGATTTCTTTTAGAATTGTTTCCAATTCTAACCTTTGAGAAGAAACATTTTTGATGTTATATCTAATCAAGATGTAATCACTTGAATTTAAAGGCAATTTCTTACACCCTAGTCCCAAGAGAAAGGTCAACGTTCACATTTAAATTAACAATAACATTTCTTCCTTATCGGTCCACGTTTTGGTATAGTCCCCATATACAGTGCCTCCCGATATTCGACATTTTGATGATTTATGACACATCCTTTCATGGATTAGGTCCACGTTTTGGTATAGTCCCCATATAACGGTACCTCCCGATATTCGGTATTTTGATGATTTTTGACACATTTTCTCACGGTTTTCTCTGAAAAGTTGTAGTTGTAGGACATAATGAGTCCCAGTTCGTGTGGCGAATCATTGTAATTATAGGTCCACGTTTTGGTATAGTCCCCATATAACGGTACCTCCCGATATTCGGTATTTTGATGATTTCTGCCACACTTTTTCACGTATCTGTCTGAAAATTTGTATTAGTAGTTCATAATGGGTTCTAGCTCCTTTGGCGAAACATTGTATGTACAGGTCCACAATTGGCATAGCCCCCATATAACGGTACCTCCCGATATTCAGCATTTTAAAGGTTTTTGCCACATTTCTTCACGGATTTTTTTGGCCAAACACTGTCTGTATAGGTCCACGTTTTTGTATAGCCCCATATAGCCCTATTTCCTGATATTCGATATTTTGATGATTTTTCGGCATATTTTCCCATGAATATGTCTAAAAATTGGTATATATGGGTCATAATGGGATCTAATGTTTCCTTTACCCTAAGGTGGAGGGTATTAAACGTTTGGTCCGGCCGAACTTAATGTTTTTTTACTTGTTATTTTAATAAAACGATATTCTAAGTTATAATATCTTCCTCTTTTCATTATTTCATTTTACTTTGATAAACGTAGTTGCAGAGGGTAAAAGAAGGCTCGAAGCGGTCGAACTTAAAGCCCTTTTACTGTTTTTTTTTAAGAATTTAGACATTTTGTTAAAGCCTTTCTACTTATTTTCCTTCCGCGGGCTAATTATATTATAATATTATGTAAAAAAACTTCCTGGTAATAAGGCGACGTCGATTATAAATAATTTGTTGGCAATGTCGCTGCTATATAAAAATCGAGAATTTGTAGAGATTATTTTGAAATCTCTTTCAGGACATGGTGATTTCCAAGATTCAGAAAATTGTTTAATAAAACCTTGCCATGAATTTTGAACGTTTTGGCGCTTAAAGCGTTTGAGTCGATTTCTTTTAGAATTGTTTCCAATTCTAACCTTTGAGAAGAAACATTTTTGATGTTATATCTAATCAAGATGTAATCACTTGAATTTAAAGGCAATTTCTTACACCCTAGTCCCAAGAGAAAGGTCAACGTTCACATTTAAATTAACAATAACATTTCTTCCTTTGCTATCAAATGTGAACAACTTATGCAATACCAGATTGTATGTTTGGCACAGATTGTCACCAACTTGGGTCGGATTAAGGAGAACACAACAGAGCCCCGCTACCACCACCAAATAATCAGTGAAGCGTGCATGCGACCTGAAAAGATATGTCAACAAATGCAAATAAACTTTTCTCCCATTCAAAAGGTCTTAAATGTTTACTTTAAATATTTGCTGAACTGAAATGCTTAACGCTTACGACGGACGGGTGAGTGAGTGACATATGATGATTACACACATTGAGACAAACCGAGAGACAGGCAGGCCGGGCTGGCAAATATTTAAAACGACAGACAGCCAAAGATCATTTCAAAGTTGAACAATGCCGCCAACAGTTCGTGGCGTTTTTCATTTGATTTGTCTGTTTGTTCAAACACTTAAATCATTACGAAACGAAGGTATGCAAATAATTGAAATTAGTGAATGCTCTTTTTTTTGGTGGGGTGAAGTGCTGGGGATGAGGGTTATCCAGGTAGGGTGAGTAATAGAATGAAATCTCACAGCTTTGATGACGAAATAAATACGAATACTACAGGGTGAGATGAAAAAAACTGCAACCAATTTCAGACTGCTGTCATTTCTAAGCCACTCCGACAGCTGCTAAAATTATTCCAGTGACAGCTCATTATATTGTTTACAAGCGTACAAAAGCATTTTGGTGAGAATTTTCCACAAAAAAAGTTATTCGTGATGGAATTCAAGCGTGATAGTGTGATATCTTTATATTTTGCAGGAAAACCACAAGTGGCTATCATTTGAGTACTCCAGCATTTAAATGTGAATAAATCTTTTGTGTCTCGTACCATTGCTCGTTACCGTGATACTGGAAGTGCAACCCGACGTCAAGGAAGTGGACGGAAGAAAACAGCAACATCAGCAGAAATGGTTTGAAAAATAAAGAAGCGACTTGATCGAAACCCGCGTCACAGTGGCCGAAAAATGGCGCGAGAACTGAAAATTTCGCAATATTCCATTCGGCAAATATTAAAAAATGAGCTCAAGGTAAAGCCATTGAAATTCCAAAAAGTGGAAGAACTTACACCGCCACAGAAAGAAAATAGACTCAATAGAGCTAAAGAGTTGCTTCCCTTGGCCGAAAGTGATGAACTGCCGAATTTGGTTTTCTCCGATGAGAAAACATTCGTTGTCCAGCAGTTTGTAAACAAACAAAATGATGGTGTTTACTTGCCAAAGAGATAAGCTGAAAATGTGCACCTTCGGTTGGCCACCAGAACTCAAGCGCCGGCCGTGGTGATGGTGTGGGCCGCCATAATAGCCGGTGGTCGCTCTCCGCTCGTATTTATCGCCCGTGGCATCAGAATAAATGCAGAATATTATCGCGAAAATGGAAAGTGGAAAGTGTATTAATGCTTTGGGTACGCAAACATTTTGGCCGCAGACCTTGGACATTCCAACAGGACTCAGCACCATTGCACTCAGTACGCGCCACCCAAGAATGGTTACAAAATGAGGTTCCTCGCTTCATTTCCAACGCACAATTTCCACCAAAATCTCCGGATGCCAATCCGTTGGGCTATTGTGTCTGGAGTATTTTGGAAAGCAAGGTTGGCACTAAAAAATACCAAAGTGTCGATCACATCAAGCAACCGCTTCACCGGGAATGGGCTTAAATACCGGAGAGCAACATTCGGGCAGCGTGTGACGGTTTCATTGGCCGTTTGAAGGCCATAATTCGTACCAAAGATGACTAATTCGAACAAATCTGAAATTAAAATTTGATGCTATTTCCGACATTTTTGCTTTCATTCAATAAAATTAAAAAAAAAAAACAAGATAAAAAGCTGTATTTTCAGCCGAGCCGAACTTTGAATATCGTCCACCACGAACAAACGAATGTGAAAAATTTAAAAATATAAAATTCTGTTAAAATTTTAAAAATACCGAATACAGCAGTTATATTGTGTCTTTGAGACGTTGAGGCATTGTTCGTCATAAGCCATTACCATATTCAAATTCGAAACTTGAAATAAACGGTGTCACAGGCTGTAGCATCCATTACGAACTTCAAATACGACATCTTAAAAAGTTTCGGTGGGTTATGTACCTAAACTCGTCAAAATACCGAATATAGGGAGGTACTGATATATGGGTCCTATACGAAGACCTGGACCTGCATAGACAATTTTCTGTCACAGACTGTAGTTCCCATTACGAACTTCAAATACCAAATTTGAAACAATTCCGGGGAAAAATGTGGCTAAAATCATCAAAATACCGAATATAGAGAGGTACCGTTATATGGGGGCTATACGAAAACGTGGACCTGCACAGATAATTTTCTGTCTTAGGTTGTAGTATCCATTTCGAACTTCAAATTCCAAATTTAAAACAATTCTGGTGAAAAATATCCCTAAAATTATTAAAACTCCGAATATCGTGACGTACCGTTATATGGAGGCTATACGAAGACGTAGACTTGCACAGACAATTTTCTGTCTGTAGTATCCATTTCGAACTTCAAATACCAAATATGAAACAATTCCGGTGAATAATGTCGCTAAAATCATCAAAACATCGAATATCGGAGGGTACCGTTATATGGGGGCTATACGAAGACGGACAATTTTCTGTCTTAGGGTGTAGTATCCATTTCAAACTTCAAATACCAAATTCGAAACAATTCCGGTGAATAATGTCGCTAAAATCATCAAAATATCGAATATCGGGAGGTACCGTTTTTATTGGGGCTTTATGAAAACGTGGGCCTACATGACCCATTTTCGAACTTAACCTGCCTACTGGTAAACTATGCATGTATGTATTTAAGCCTTCTATCTCAATTCGTTCGAAAGATAGCGTGATTACAACGGACAGACAGACGGACATCGCTAAATCGACTTAGAATTTTATGCTGATCAAGAATAATATACTTTGTTGGGTCTGACATGGTTATTTCGGGGAATTACAAACGGAATGACAAAATTAATATACCCTCCATAGTATGATGGAGGGTATAAAAATGTAAAAATTATGGCGTTTGGCTTTTTTGCAGTTTTTTATCTCACCCTGGACAGGGTTGTTTGTAACTAAACATGTAGATAAATATTTGCAAGCGGCTTGCTTTGCTGTTTTGTAAAGGAAAATAAGCAAAAACCGTTTAAAATTTTACATCACCGAGATTTAATGGACCGGATAAAAATTTTTGAAAATCCTTGCGATTAAAACCCAGAAAGTGGCCAGCCTACGGGAACCTAAATACATCCGAGGAAACAATGGCATTTATAGGGTTTTTAACATACATTACAACACGTAATAACACACGCACTCATACACACACATCGATGATGTGTAATTTCATTTAGGAGTATGAAATCCAAATTATATATGTGTTGCCTTTTTTATCATCAATTTAGATCGACACATGTGCCTTTGATTTTTTCGTTTGAGCCGGCCACTCTCATCTGGACAGACATGCAAAACAAAAGACTTAGGCAACAAGCGTGACCTATTTAAACCCCACACAAACTCAATGCAAAATCCAAAGGCTCTCTTGTCTTTTTATCTCTCTCTCCCTCTCTTACACACTCCTTTTGAGTGGAACCTACACACATGCCCAGGATGTGTAACAATATTCGTATGGGAAAACACCTCGGCTTCTTTTATCCGTTGCTTTGTTTTTTTGTTGTTTTCGCCCTGTTCATCCTTCTTGTCTTAAGTAGTTTAAATATATCTTTTTTGCTCTTCATCATCATCACCATTTTTTATCGAACTCATATGATCTCCTTTTTTTGTAGTTATTATCATTGTCATCAGTTGAGCGTATCAAGATTTATGCTATGCTTCAGCTTCACATCCATCAGCATGGCAGCATTGCTAATTGAAACTGACAGATTATTATTGGCGTAACATTAATGTCAAATTACGTATGTATTGTTTGCACCTTTCTTTAGGTGTGTTTTTTTCTCTTTTGGGATGGATATTTGTTTTTAATTACAACAAATATGCCGACAATCTTTTGTTTTTGTCGGCTCATAGGTGAATGGCATAATTTTTGCATCATGTTTTGTAATTGAAGGGGATGTGATGTTAGTTGAGAGACAATGTTATAAATATTTAAAAAAGAAAAAAAAATGAAACAATTCGTTACAAAAAAATTAGAACCTATGATTTGGTTATACCACCTACCAAAACGAGATAAATATACTCAAAAATCCTGCGAGCCCTGTTTGAAGTTTAAAAAGCTTAAATATTCTGGCCAACTAAAAATTTAGCTTAAAAATTTCTCAATTTTTCGGTCAAGAAAGTTTATGAAATTCATTAGAAAGTCCTTAAAAAAGTATGTCCCAAAATCTACGATTCTTAAAATTAAAATCTAAAAATGAAAATCTTGAAGAATACACAATTTTTTGCAAATAAGTTTTTGGTAAACATATGTTTCCCAAATATTTGCTTTTTTACTAAGACATCCTTACAAAATTTTATAAAAATTAAATATTTTTGCTCGGTATTACTTGAAAAATATTTCTATGAAATCTCTGATTTTCACCAAGATCTCCTTAAAATATACATGATTTGCAATTAGATGGCCCTAGAGAACAGGTTCTCAAGAAAATCAAAGCTTTTGTCTATCAAAACTAAAAAAGACAAATAATGAGTAAGCACATACTATAGTCGTGCGGTGCGGACCCTGTGATACCCTACAACACTACAATATTTTATTACCCTTAGCATTTTGACCTGGGACATTTGGCGATTTTTTACGCACTCTGTCGTGCTGTTAGTTGCTGTGAGCCATTTTACAGCTAAATATAATCCAATGGTCATCCAAAATGCTAGAATTCTTCCCTGTCATTAACTCTCTTCTCATTGGCTTCAATTCTGTGATTAGGAGATTTTTTCTGTTTTTGGTAATTGGAACCCCTGAATATTTGGCGATCATCTCCAAAAGGAAACGGCCCATCTATATGATTTGCTTGTCTACGATGTTTGGTTATATTCGTCAACGAATTCAACATAAACGAGTTAAAAAGCAGTAAGTTCGACGGGGCCGAACTTTGAATACGAATTTGGAAATTTAAAAAAAAATAATAAAATCCTTAAAAAATGCAGTTAAAATTTTAAAAATACCGAACATATCCGTTATATTGGGGTCTGTACGACGTGGACCTACATAGGCATTGTTTGTCATAAGCCATTACCATATTCAAATTCGAAACTTTAAATAAATGATGAATAATGTAGCAAAAATCATCAAAATATCGTACATAGAGAGGTACCGTTATATCGGAGCTGTGCGAAGACCTGGTCCAGGACAATTATAGGCAGTAGCATCCGTTACGAACTTCAAATGCGACATCTCAGACAATTTCGGTGGGTATTGTAATTTCGGTGGTAATGTAATTGTAATATAGGGAGGTACTGACATATGGGACCTATACGAAGACCTGAACCTGCTCAGACAATTTTCTGTCACAGACTGTAGTTCCCATTACGAGCTCTAAATACGTAATTTGAAACTACTACGGTGAATAATGACGCTAAAATCATCAAAATACCGAATATTGGGAGGTACCGTTATATGGAGCTATACGAAAACGTGGACATACATGGCCCATTTACGAACATAACCTGCATACTGGCAAAATAAACATGTCTGCAAAATTTTAACCCTCTATTTCAATTCGTTTTAAAAGTAGTGTAATTACAACAGATGGACGGACATGGCTAAATCGTCTTAGACTTTTACGCTGATCAAGAATATATATACTCTGTTGGGTCTAAGACCATTTTTTCAATGAGTTACAAACGGAATGACATGATGAATATACCCTCCATAGTATGGTGGAGGGTATAAAAACAAGTCAAAAAGTATCAGTCGGATTTTCCGACAGATGTATACCTTCACCCAATGTCCGTCTATTTAAATATATTTTGACGTGTTTTATGATTATTCAAAATATTAAAATGTTGAGGTAGACCAACATTTTTTATATCGTATCTGATCTAAGGTTAATATAAATACGGGTGAGATAAAAAAATTGCAACAAAGTCAAACCCAATAATTTTTACATTTTCTTTTTAATTTTTTTGAATGAAAGCTAAAAAGTATCGGAAATAGCATCAAATTTTGGAATAGGGGTACATTTGTTCGAATTGGTCACCTTTGGCACGAATTATGGCCAATGAAAGCGTCACACGCTGCCCAAATGTTGCTCAGCTGTATTTTGTCCCATTTCCGGCGAAGCGCTTGCTTAAGGTGATCGACACTTTGGTATTTTTTAGTGCCAAAACACTCCAGGCCCAATAGTCAAACGGATTGGTATCCGGAGATTTTGGTGGCCATTGTGCGCTGGAAACGTCATTTTGTAACCATATATGGGTGGCGAGTGCTGAGTGCGATGTTGCTGAGTCCTGTTGAAATGTCCAAGGTCTGTGGCCAAAATGTTTGCGTGCCCAAGGCTTTAATACACCCTCCAGAATATTTTCGCGATAATATTCGGCATTTATTCTGACGCCACGGTCGATTAATACATCGACTGTTATGTTGGCCCACACCATCACCATGGCCGGCGCTTGAGTTCTGGTGGCCAACCGAAGGTGCACATTTTTAGCTGACCTCTTTGGCAAGTAAACACGATCATTTTGTTTGTTTACTAACTGCTGGACAACGAATGTTTTGTCATCGGACCGGAGAAAATCAAATTCGGCAGTTCACCACTTTCGGCCAAGCGAAGCAACTCTTTAGCTCTTTTGAGTCTATTTTCTTTCTGTTGCGGTGTAAGTTCTTGCACTTTTTGGAATATCAATAGTTTTCCAGCCAAATATAAAGAAATCACACTATCCCACTTGAATTTCGTCACGATTTTTTTTTTCCTGGAAAACTCTCACAAAAATGGAGTATTTTTAACAACTGTCGGAGGAGTGGCTTAGAAATTACAGCAGTCTGAAGTTGGTTGCAGTTTTTTCATCTCATCCTGTATGAATTAGGCAATGAATAATTTCTAAGAACTGCGAAGTATGTTTATTTCAATGACAGTTTCCAATCTGATAATGGTAGTATTGGTGGTGGTGGTAGATTAAAATATCGTTTTTTAAATTTTGTGGTAAAAAAACCTCATCTATGTCTTAAATTTGGTATCAATTTTGACAATTTTATACATCCTTGCGATTTTCTAGCATTTTTTTATTTATCAAATCATATTTGACCATATGTTATATAAATGCATGACATCTAATTCGGACAAGTGTAGAAAAATCAGTAAATATTTATACATCTATTTTGACACAATCAGTTGTAGATTACAGCTTTATGCAATTTAGGAACGCTGAAAAACAATTACCAACCCCTCATAGCATATATCGATGCTCTAATAGTAATGACCATAATTCTAAGCTTACACCGTCTCTCCACCCCGTCTGGGTAGAGATGTAACCCACATAACCTTTGCGGTTATGCATTTGCCCTTATCCTCACCGTCTACCGGATTAAAGCAATGTTATGATTTAATTTTCTCTTTCTCTCTCCTCCCTGCGATGCATAGCAAACAATTTTTAATTGTTAGCAAATAATCGTCCAGCTTGTTTATGACGGGGCATGGCGTTTTGGAATAGTTGCACATTTTCATGTTTTTATTTTCGCATCAGCGGATTATCATAGATAATGATGACAAACACAAGTTCATGTTCACGGTTATTGTATGTTCCAGCCGCCAATTGCCAACAACATATGTGTGCGAGAGCGTGTGGGAGTTTAAGCAGGTGGTTTTGTGGGTGGTGTAGTTTCCGGTGGATGGTGGTGAAAATCCTTTGAATCAACAAACCATTGAATTACAGTGGTTTTCCATTAAAAACCGTATGTTTAAGATTAGACGGTGTAGTGACAACAGGATTTTCATTCAAATCAGTGTTGGAGAAAGGAAATAATGCCTAAAAATAATAAAAATAATATTGTGGTGGTTGGTTTATTACGAAAAATTATTTGTATCTTGTGTGTTTAGCTATGTTGTGTTTTCAAATCTAAGAGAGTCTTAAGAGAGACGGAATAAAATTCTATGGAGGTTCTACATCAAAAAAATATTAAAAACAATTTAGAACGTATTATTAGAGTTTTTATAAGGCATGTATCCACAGCCTTTGACCGCATTTTACTAACCATATGTGAACCATCTTGGCTTGGCTTGGCAACGAAGTTCTTAAATAGTATCAGGCTACCGACAATAGTCTGTCTTCAAAATTATTTTACAAAAACCACCATTTTTGGAGCCCTTACAAGTTTTATTCAAAAATCAATCGTTTTGATCATTAAGTCCTTAGAAATAGCCTAGAAGTCCAAAATCTAAAATTTTTGAGCGAAAAGTTTTTAAAAAATGTCCTTACAAAATCCATAATATTGAATACTGTCATTGTCTAAAGTGATTAGAAAATTAAATAAAAGCGTTTTTTTTCTGAAAGTTCTTAAAAATATGTATTCTTAAATTCCTCGTAAAAAGTATTTTGTTCCGGTCTTGGAAAAATATTTTTAAAAAAAGAGAAATATTCAAACTATTTTAATAACATATGTTCGATGCTTTTAATGATACAATGAAGTTGACGATGACCAACAGTAAATTATAATATTTTTTGATAACTTTTTCTTTTGAGTTGAGATTATCAGATTAACAAGTGTCAGTTACTTCGTTAGCGAAAAGTCCACTATCACATTTTAGATTTTGTACCACAGTTGGCTTTAGGCATTTTTAGTACACAATTTGTTCAGTTTGGCACATTCAAATTTTCTATCCAAAAGTATTTCAACGTAAACCCTAGGAACCAATAGTGGCCTCAATACCAAATTTCAGATTTTGTACCCACGTCCAAAACATTTTACATCGCTCCATACTGGACACCAACAATGGTCCAAAAACAGTACCATTATGTACTTTTTGAACAACTATAGCACGCTTTTTCAAACCCATCTCCAAAACTCAACACCAAGAAAGACCTCAATATCGAATTTCTCTTCATCCAATACTCAATTTAGTACCACTCAGTAAATTTTGAACAGTTATAGTACACATTTCCAGACCCACCTTCAACTATCAACACCAGATATCAATAGAGACATCAATATCAAATTTTGGTATCCCATTTTTATCCCTACACCAAATACCAAATTTAGTACCATTTAGCACTTTTCGTACAATTGAAGAACATATCTCCAAAACAACCATATTTTAACACCATACACCAACATTGACATCCACATCAAATTTGAGGATTCTAGCTTTGTTTCTTCACCCGATATAAAATATTGTACTATTTTGTACTTTTCGCACAAATATATTTTCAACCAAAACCATATCTATATCTCAAAACCACATCCATATGTCCATATCTCTGAAACCACATCCAAAGGAACATCGATCTAATACCAAATTTCCGCACTATCTGTTCGCTCAATACCAAATCGAACCAAATAATAGGGTGAGATGATAAAACTGCTACCAATTTCAGACTGCTGTCATTTCTAAGCCACTCGTCCGACAGCTGTTAAAATTATTCCAGTGACAGCTCATTATATTGTTTACAAGCATACAAAAGCATTTTGGTGAGAATTTTCCAGAAAAAGAGTTATTCGTGATGGAATTCAATCGTGATAGTGTGATTTCTTTATATTTGACTGGAAAACCACAAGTAGCTATCGTTAGAGCACTCCTGCATTTAAATGTGAATAAATCGTACCATCGCTCGCTACCGTGATACTGGTATCGTAGCCCGACGTCAAGGAAGTGGACGAAAGAAAACAGCAACATCAGCAGAAATGATCCGAAAGGTAATGAAGCGACTTGATCGAAACCCGCGTCGCAGTGGTCGAAAAATGGCTCGTGAGCTGAACATATCGCAATATTCCATTCGGCAAATATTGAAAAATGAGCTCGGGGTAAAGCCATTGAAATTCCTAAAAGTGCAAGAACTTACACCGCAACAGAAAGAAAATAGACTCAAAAGAGTTAAGGAGTTGCTTCGCTTGGCCGAAAGTGGTGAACTACCGAATTTGGTTTTCTCCGCTCTGGTGAGACAACATTCTTTGTTCAGCAGTTTGTAAGAGGCCAGCTGAAAATGTGCGCCTTTGGTTGGCCACCAGAACTCAAGCGCCGCCCATGGAGATGGTGTGGGCCGCCATAACAGCCTATGGTCGCCCTCCGCTCTTATTAATCGACCTTGGTATCAGAATAAATGCCGATTATTATCGCGAAAATATTCTGGAGGGTGTATTAAAGCCTTGGGTACGCAAACATTTTGGCCGCAGACCTTGGACCTTTCAACAGGACTCAGCACCATCGCACTCAGCACGCGCCACCCAATTAATTTCCAGCGCACAATGGCCACCAAAATCTCCGGGTAGCAATTCGTTGGAGTATTTTGAAAAGCAAGGTTGGCGCTAAAAAATACCAAAGTGTCGATCACCTCAAACAAGCGCTTCGTCGAGATTGGGCTAAAATACCACATAGCAACATTCGAGCAGCGTGTGACGGTTTCATTGGCCGTTTGAGGGCCATAATTCGTGCCAAAGGTGACCAATTCGAACAAATGTAAACTTTTTCTAAAATTTGATGGTATTTCCGACATTTTCTGCTTGCATTCAATAAAATTAAAAAAAAAAAAAAAATTAAAATTATGGTGTTTGACTTTGTTGCAGTTTTTTATCTCACCCTGTATATATCAGATACGCTTTCAGATGCATCAATATCCAACATTCAAAATACTTTGTCTGAAATATGGAAAGTTTTGGAGATATGTCCCCCTGTCATGACGAGTTACAAGTAAATCTTACTAATTATACCCCATTTTTAACCAGAATAGATAAAATCATTAAAAACCCATCTTCATCTCCCCTTATATTGTTTACACTATAACACTTACTCCCAATAAGTGTGTTTCCGGAAGTGGAGATATCTCCCCATTGCCTTGCCATAATCACAGGGATATTTAAAACATGAATATATGTTTGTATCCGTGTGTGCCCACAACAACCACATATACATGGTCGGAGAAAAGTAACATCAGCGCATCTGTGGCAACAAATAACATTATGGCTGTGAAAGTATTACCATCATGGCCGACAAAATTATCAGCCAAGGTCTGTTTGGTGATGTGGAGGTTATGACGACGATGATGATGATGATGCTATCGATGTTGCAAAATCACATAACTATTTATGGTATGTTCGTATGTTTGCAAGCGAAAATTGCATGTTATTTTCCCCTCCCCCTCCCCCTGCCATCAATCCATAAATATGTATGTGCAATGTAGATATATATGAATTTGTAATACATGATGCTTTGCGCGTTTTCATTATTACCAAATGCTGCCATGCCGCAAGTGTGACTAAGGTATTACTATGTTACACCATTATTGGCATAGCAAAGATGCGTTTTTAACGCGCACCCAAATGAAGTTTATGAATATTTTTAATTCTCTGAATACATTTTCAGGGAGTTGGGAAGTGGGTGCCGATGTTATTCGCCTGGCCGCGAAACCGTTTAATAATGTTGAAAGCATTTACCCTGGAGTTTATTTTTGCGGTAGATATTTATAACATTTTAATTAATTAATTTAAGATGCAAAGGTAATTTATACGATGATGCGATTATGCGTATGACGGTCATCGGAGCCAATTAATTGATTATTTTTGTAGCATCCTCCAGTGTATGCGATGTATATTTAACTCATGGGCATAATAATTTTATGATTCATATGAAATTATAGAAAAATTTGAAATAGCTATGCCCATTTCAAAAAAGATAGACGTTTCAATTTCTAAAAATTTGAAAAGCAGCTTTTTCAATATTTATGCGTATTTGATCCTTGTTCCCCGTACCTAAAATTTTTTGAGCAACATTTTTGGAAAACATATTAACGATATAAAATTCAAAATTTAAAAATTAAAAGAAATAAAAAATTCAAGGATAAAAGACGAAAACAATAATGGAGTTAAAGGAAGGGATGAGATTTTGCAAAAAATTGTATTTTGATCTGATCTCAAAAATTAGCTACAAGCAGATATATAAGCCGATTTCATGATGCACTTCGGTGTCGGAAACACAAAATTTCCCACCCCATAATTTGGATGTTCGACATACGGGGAATTTTTCTTTCGATGTTCTTAATATGCTCACCAAGGCCTTCCATACCAAAAAGAGTTTTCAAACCTCCCAAATTGTTTGTTTGAATTTGGTTACTTTTTTATAGCTCAACAATTCTATGGAGGGTATATATATTAACTTCGTCATTCTATCTGTACCTACTAGAAATACTCCTCATAGACCATACAAGGAGTATGTGTTCTGGATCAGTGTAAAATTCTTCGATTCGATTTAGCGATGTCCATCTGTTCGCTTGTGCACAGCTTCCGCAGAAAATGAAGTACAGGGTTACCCATATTCGACGGACCCATCTGGCAACACCATAACTTTTGACATACTGCGTTTGAAGCGTCAGTCTAAGCTGATTTTTACCATGAACCAATACACGCCACGCGAGCGCTCTGAAATAGTTGATTCAACAGAAGAAGTCAATTGTGAAAAAAAAAAATAATGTGAGAAGTGCGCCTTCTAAGAACACCATTAAGCGTTTATACGAAAAATTTTCGACTGGTAAGGCTCTTTCTAATCCGAAGAGGCCATATAAAAGTCGAACAAGGCAATCGGCCGAAAATATCGCTGCCGTACGAGCCAGTGTTGAGACGTCTCCAAGAACATACCCAAAAACGCCGTTCTCAGTATGGGCATGGCTCGGTCCACTTTACAACGGATTATTCGCATTGATTTGCATTTGTTCCCGTACAAAATTCAATTGACGCAAAGAATGTTGCCTGCGGACAAGCCTCGTCGATTGGAATGGGCCCAAAGGTCCGTCGAATTTGGGCAACCTTGTAAGTTGATACAATTTTACTCAGAAATGGTTAAGGCCTGCAGATCTATTGGTATTGAAATTGGGCTATGTAGGTGTACGTTGTAGTATGGACCCATATAACTACTCCTCTCGATATTTGGTATTTTATAATTCTTGAGACGTTATAGATCGGAATTGTTTCAAAATTTCGTATTCCAGTTCGTAACAACTGTACTTAACTATACTTAGTCCGATGCGATTTTGTTTTTATGGATTGATCTGTACATTTACAATGTTGGTATTGGGATATCTGCTGGTGGGTAGGATTACGATGAAGTGTTGGGTTTGAAAATACATTCGAAAGGAACTACATGTGCTTTTACTCAAGGGATATTGCTTGAAATCTGAAATTTGGTATTAGGATGACAGCTAGTGTGTACTACTGATATTTGGAGGTGGTTTCGGAAAAAAGTTCTAAAAACCACTAAATGGTACTAAATTTGGTATTTGGCTAAGGGTATATGTTGGAAGTCAAAAAATTGGCATTAGGATCACCTTTTATGCGATTTGATTGAGGCGTGACAGGAGATTTGGAAATACATTCTAAAAAGTACGAAAATTACTAAATAGTAATAAATTTGGTATTTGGGAAAGAAATAGGGGTGGGAAAGAAATGGGGTTTGGAGTGAGAGTCTTTTGTTTCGTAGGGTGGACAAACTAAAGGGGTTTTCGAAATTCATACAATACGTGTACCAAAAGTACTAAAAATCCACTAAATTTGGTACAATTTGGAATTATGTGAACGGATAGAGGAAAAATCCTAAAACTTGACATAACGGATTGATGTAAGGAGGTGGTTTTGAAAATGTGTACTATAATTGTTCAAAAAATATTAAGTGGTACTAAATTTAATATTGATTAAAGGGATGGGGATGTAATCCCGAAATTTTCATATTGAGGCTTCCGTTGGTATCTGAAATTTAGATATGGTGGTGGTTTTGGAAATGTTTACTACATCTGTACGAAAAGTACTATATGTAGTACAATTTGATGTTGGGTGAACTTCATGTGTAACCGGGACGTATAGAGGAGATTTCGGAAATGCCTATTATACAGGATGAGATAAAAAACTGCTGCGAGGTCAACCGCCATAATTTTTAATTTTTTTTTTAATTTTATTAAATGAAAGCAAAAAATGTCAGAATTAGCATCAAATTTTAGAATAAATCCAGATTTCTTCGAATTGGTCACCTTTGGCACGAATTATGGCCTTAAAGCGGCCAATGAAACCGTCACACCCCGTCCGAATTTTGCTCTGCGGTATTTTGGCCCATTCTCGAAGCGCTTGCTTGAGGTTATCGACACTTTGGTATTTTTTAGTGCCAACCTTGCTTTGCAAAACACTCCAGACACAATAGTTTAACGGTTTGGTATCCGGAGATTTTGGTGGCCATTGTGCGCTGGAAATGAAGTGAGGAACTTCATTTTGTTACCATTATTGGGTGGAGCTTGCTGAGTGCGATGGTGCTGAATCCAGTTGGAATGTCCAAGGACTGCGGTCAAAATATTTGCGTGCTCAAGGCTTTAGTACAACCTCACAATTTGGTAATGGGTGAATTGATAGCGCTTGAAATCTGAAATTTTTTTTATTAGGATCGCTGTTCATGTGTAACCAGGACATATAGAGGAGATTCCAGAAATGTCTGCTATATTTGTATGAAAAGTACTAAATTTTGTATTGCATGAAGGAATAGAGCTGAAGTCCTGGAATTTGATATGGATGTCACTGTTGGGTCTGTTGTTAAGAAATATAGCAAAGATCTTGGACCCATAGCCAGCCTATGACATAAAATTGCGTATTCAGATCCAAGTTTTCGTTTAGCCCAATATTCGGTATTTTGATGATTTTAGCCACATTATTTACCGGAATTATTTCAAATTTCGTATTTGAAAATCTTAATGTGTGCTACAACCTATGACCCCCCAATACCTTCCAATATCTTTTATTTTGATGATTTTAGGCACATTATCCAACAGAATTGTTTAACATTTCGTTTTAGAAGTTCGGAATCGGTACTACCTACATATTTTAAAAAAAGCATGTCCGGAGTTTTTTCGACGGATTTTTTTTATACAATTTTTAAAGTTCCTTCCAAATGGTGGGAGCATTAAAAGTTCGGCACTAAGCTGATTTTTTACTTGTCCTTCGAGGCCAAAATGTGCCTCATTGAAATAACGGACCCTATGTTTCTTTGGACCAAATCCGTTTCGAGGCAGTTTGAGTCGATCTAGGGGTGTCCGTGCGTCTGTTTGGCTGGTGTGATCGATAATTCTCAAAGGAAGTATCCCATTTGATCCAAACTTGGGACATCGTAATATTACACTGAGCAAGTAGAGCAGAGCTAAAATTAGCAGGAATGTGTATCAGCGTTTTGAATCTTAACAACGCAAAATAACCAAAATAGAGGGGGCAAGTTCCATAGTTTTTCACACTTTAGGAAATTTTCGGATCTAGATTACTCGAAATCCGTGCATTTTAGGTATATGGGGTCTTCGGCAATATTGCAGTCTAAAATACGAGGAATGTTGACAATGTTAACCCTCGGGCGGGTCAACAAAGGCCTCTTTTTGAATGTTTTAAAAAATATGATTAAAAACTCCCTTTAAACGGAATCGTAGCGAGTAAAAATATTCCACAAAATTCTACTATGGGTCGTAGAAGGCGTCAAGGGTCTAAATCTTACCTTAATGCCAGGACTTCATCTATATTAAAAACACAGTTTTGGATTAAAGCCGACGTTTGTGTAAAAATCTACAACAAAGCATCATTTTAGGAGAATGAGGTCGAAGAAAACAATATTCTTCATCAACTTGAAGAACGTGTAACAAGTTCAAAATTCATAACCCGGAAGTGCTCAACAACGATTTTCACCCAAAGAGGATTTTCTAAGTCGATCTAGCAATGTCCGTCCATCTGTCTGTCTGTTGTAATTACGCTATCTTTCGAACGAATTGAGATAGGGTACAATTTTGCACACATATGTATTTTGCCAGTAAGCAGGTTAAGTTCGTAAATTGGTCATATAGGTCTACGTTGTCGAATAGCCCATATATAAAGGTACCATCGAATATTCGACATTTTTATGATTTGGAGACATTATGGACGGGAATTGTTTTAAATTTGGTATTTAAAGCTCGTAATGGGTACTACAGTCTATGGCAAAAAGTTACACATTCAGGCCCACATCCTCGTGTAGGCCCCATTTTTCGGTATCTCCCAAGATTAGGCATTTTCACGATTTTAACGACATTGGTCGCCGAAATTGTTTCAAAATTCGTATTTGAAGTTCGTTTAGGTACTAAAAGCCATGAGAGAAATTTGCCTGAGCATATTCAGGCCTTCGTATAGCCCACATATAACGGTAAATTCATTTATTCGGTACTTTTATGATATACGCGACTTTATTCACCGGAATTTTTTCAAATTTCGTATTTAAGGTTCGGAATCGGTACAGCCAATGGCAAAAAATTGCTTATGCAGGTTCCCGTCTTCGTATAGCGCCAATATAAGGTACCTCCCTATATTCGGAATTTTGATGAGTTTCGCATTTGAATATTGTAATGGTTTATGACAAAAGTTGCCTATGCAGGTCTACGTCGTCGTATATACCCAAATATAGCGGCTACATTCGGTATTTTTAAGATTTTAACAGAATTTTAATCGTTCCAAATGGTGGAGGGTCCGGCCGAACTTTCTGCTTTTTTACTTGTTTTTTTTTTAATTTTTCAAGTTTCTTTCAAATGCTGGAGAGTATTAAAAGTTCGATCCGACCGAACTTAGGTGCTTTTTTACTTGTTTTTCCCTAAATTTGCGTAATATCGCCCCACTTTTCAAATATTTTGAAAATCATTTTACTGTTATGACTCCATCAACGTCATAAGAATGTGGAGCAATTATCAAAATAACGATTAAAATTTCAGCCAACAACATTTTTTATTTATTTATGGCGCCCAATTGTTGTATAAATATTTTCCATTCACTTTGGTCTAATGTTTAGATTAAAAGGTAACCAAGAAAAAAGAGTATTGAAAACAAAACAGTTTTTTTATGATTTGTTTCTGTTTTCACAACAACACATGGGTCATAAAAAGAAGGGGGTGTCTGGATTACTGCAAATAAACTCTGCACTTTGGAAATCAATTTTACTGGTTGAAGATATTTCCGCAGGTTGATAGACAGATACCCTGTTAGTGTGTGAGTGCGTGTGTGTGTGAAAATTTATATCTTCAACTCATTATAAAAATTTTATAGTTTATTTTGGAAGCTGGTCGTAAAACATTTAACCCACAGCCATGATTTGTGAACACCTCCAATTTGAAATGCCAACATTATGGTTAGAAGTATTCAAATAAACATTAACTGAAATTTGTTTTCTGGCGACTTTATTAGGTTCACCTAAACTAAGGGTCTTATCTAGCCATATATCATGAGGATATATTGTGAAGTTGGCGAGACATGCATAAACACAAAAAATACAAAAAAATCTCCAACCTAAATTTTTTGTTAAAGGAAATAATCTACATATGCCAGAGTCGAGGGAAGTGAATCAGGGACCATAAATCAAATTCAATTTTATTTATTTTCACACTTTCTCGTATGTTTTCAGTGTTAACCATAATGAAAGTGCAAGATGTTGGAATAACATTGGTTAATTCAATTTTAATGTGATTAGGAGAAATTCCACAAAAAGCTAAAAAAACATATTTGAATCTCATGAAAGTCAATGACCTTCGCAGGGGGTAAGCTCAAAGATTAATTATCCTTTTTGTAGAATTTGGAGAAACATAACGACATGATGGCAAACATAGATTTCGAGAACAAAACAAGTTAAAAAGCAGCAAGTTCGGCCGGGCCGAACTTTGAATACCCTCCACCATTTGGAAAGAATTTGGAAATTTTAAAAAAATTAAATCCATTAAAAATTCTGTTAAAATATTAAAAATACCGAATATAGCCGTTATATTGGCATTGTTAGCTATAACCCATTACCATATTCAAATACGAAATTTGAAATAAACGGTAAATAATGTAGCAAAAATCGAGCTATACGAAGACCTGGATTTTTATAGACAATTTTCTGTCACAGGCTGTAGCATCTTTTACGAACTTCAAATACGACATCTCAAACAATTTCGTTGAGTATTGCACCTAAAATCGTCAAAATACCGAATACAGGGAGGTACCGTTACATGGGGGCTATACGAAGACCTGAACCAGCATAGACAATTTTCTGTCATAGACTATAGATCCCATTACGAACTCTAAATACGTAATTTGAAACTACTCTGGTGAATAAAGACCCTAAAATCATCAAAATACCGAATATTGGGAGGTACCGTTATATGGGGGCTATACGAAGACGTTGACCTGCACAGAAAATTTTCTGTCATAGACTTTAGTATTCATTACGAACTTCAAATACCAAATTTCAAACAATTCTGGTGAATAATGTCGCTAAAATCATCAAAATACCGAGTATTGGGTGGTACCGTTATATGGGTGGTACACGAAGGCGTGGGCCTGCACAGACAATTTTCTGTCATAGGCTGTAGTATTCAGTACGAACTTCAAATACCAAATTTCAAACAATTCCGGTGAATAATGTCGCCAATATCATCAAAATACCGAATATTGGGAGGTATCGTTATATGGGGGCTATACAAAGACATGGACATGCACAGACAATTTTCTGTCGTAGGCTGTAGTATCCAGTACGAACTTCAACTGCCAAATTTCAAACAATTCCGGTCAACAATGTCGCTAAAATCATCAAAATACCGAATATGTGGAGGTATCTTTATATGGGGGCTATACGAAGACTTGGACCTGCTCAGAAAATTTTCTGTCATAGGCTGTAGTATCCAGTACGAACTTCAAATACCAAATTTGAAACAATTCCGGCGAATAATGTCGCTAATATCATCAAAATACCGAATATCGGGAGGTACCGTTATATGGGGGCTATATGGAAACGGGGACATGCACAGAAAATTTTCTGTCTTAGGTAGTATCCATTTCGAACTTCAAATACCAAATTTGAAACAATTCCGGCGAATAATGTCGACAATATAATCAAAATACCGAATATTGGGAGGAACCGTTATATGGGGGCTATACGGAGACGTTGGCCGGCACAGAAAAATTTCTGTCATAGGCTGTAGTATCCAGTACGAACTTCAAATACCAAATTTGAAACAATTCCGGTGAATAATGTCGCTAAAATTATAAAAATACCGAATATCGGGAGGTACCGTTATGTGGAGGCTATATGAAAACGAGGACCTACAGGGCCCATTTACGGACTTAAACTGCCTGCTTGCAAAATAATTTTACCCTAATCAAGATTATATATACTTTGTTGGGTCTGACATGAGTATTTCGAGGAGTTTAAAATGGAATGACAAAGTCAATATACCCTCCATAGTATGGTGGAGGGTATCAAAATGCTACCGAATGAAAAAATATTTCAAATTTCCAATTGAAAAATTTACAACAAAAAAATGTTCCTTTCCTTTTCCCCAACATGTCAATATATCATTACAATAATGCCATTTAAAGTGAACACATGTCACAATATCATGGAAACAACCCCCCCCCCCCCCCCTCCTCTCATCAATTTACTCCACACATTGAACGCTTTCATAGAAAATGCTTACTCCCACCACTACCACCCACTTTTCCAAGCAATTGATTTTGATGTTGTCTGTTCCCTAAACTGTGACGTGACATGAAAACAAAAGCTATTAGAAGAATTCGCAAAAATCAACACGCTCCCAAAGTTTTCTAAAACGCGCACAAAAAAAAAAACTGAAAAGGGGAAGCAAAAAAAGGAACAGGCCGCAAATAAGGCGTTTCGTTTGTCACTCACACGTCAAAAAGACGTCCTTGGAGAGATCCTTTTTTTTGCGTATGCTATTTTTTCTTTTTTTGCAGAACTCGGTTAATGATGTTTACAGGCATCAGGGGAGCACATGTGTTTGTAACTGTCAGTATTACATGCAAATTGTCATGTTCAATCAGTGATGTAGGATTTGTGATTAGCCTCATTGGAAACATTAGGCAAAGGATATGTAAAATTTGCTCTATTCCCTTCTTTCAGAGAGCAAATATTTGAAAATTAAATTAATGTTGGATACATGTATAGATAAACAAAAAAAAAAAAAAAAAAAAAAATAAATAAATAAATAAAAAAATAAAAAAAAAACATATAAAAATTGTTCATATTTAGGAATTAAGGGTCATTTTTAAATATCCTGTGTTTCAGTAGAAAAAAATCAATGAAAAGCATGCTAAAACTCCTGAAATGTCAATTTTTAAAAAGTTATGGCCATCTTAAATACCCTATTTTTTCTTTTTAAAAAACTCAATGAAAACCAGTAAAGAAAGACATAAAGTCGGGCTGGGCCGACTTTATGATACCCTATACCACTTTTCTAATTAAGTAGAGCTCCACATAACAATTAAAAGATTTTATGGGAGAATCCAATCATACACGCTATGATTATAATTATAATTTAAAGTTCAAAGGACTAAATATGCCGAAGCATTTGTATCTTTTAAATTCGGACTTGTATCGACCATTTGGCGCAAAATTAATTTGAAATTAAATAAAGATATATATTTATTTCCAAATCTGAACCGATCTCAATAAAATTTGGCAAAGATAATTCTGAGCTGTATTTGATATATTTCCCTGAATATCGTTGTTACGGATTGCATATTACGGCTGTGGGTAACAAATATAACATATCGGATGAACAGTATATATGGAAGCTATAACTATATCTGAACCGATCGTTAAACATATTTGGCATACTAGCTTCGAGACTCAATTCGGTCATAAGTGCCAAATTCCATCCCATTTGGACAAATATTATACGTTTGGTGCACAATAAAATGTAAATTGGACGAAGTTATATATGGGAGCTATATCCAAATCTGAACCGATCTCTATAAAATTTAACAAATGAATTTCTGAGCTGTATTTGATATATTTCCCCAAATATTGTTGTTACAGAGTGCATATTACGACTGCGGAGGACAAAAATAACAAATCGGATGAACAATATGTATGGGAGCTATAGCTATATCTGAACCGATTTCGATCAAATTTGGCATACTTGTTTTCAGGCCTAATTTGGTTGTATGTACAAAATTCCATACTATTCGATAAAACCCCGAAATGTCAATCTTTAAGGAGTTATGGCCATTTTAAAATACACCATTTTTCCTCTTTGAACAACTGAATGAAAAAGATGTTAAAATCCCGAAATGTCAATATTTAGGGAGTTATGACCATTAAAAATACCCTTTAATGTTCGTTCGTTCGAATGTTAACATCGAAAAGTAACGAAATTTTCTGATTAAAATTCCTCGGAAACAATACATTTAAGGTATATACAGGGTGAGATTAAAAAACTGCAACAAAGTCAAACGCCGTAATTTCTACATTTTTTTAAATTTTATTGAATGAAAGCAAAAAATGTCGGAAATAGCATCAAATTTTAGAATAAGTTTAGATTTGTTCGAATTGTTCAACTTTGGCACGAATAATGGCCTTCAAACGGCCAATGAAAGCGTCGGTGATCGACACTTCGGTAATTTTTCTAGTGCCAACCTTGCTTTCCAAAATACTCCAGACACAATAATCCAACGGATTGGTATCCGAAGATTTTGGTGGCCATTGTGCGCTGGAAATGAAGCGAGGAACCTCATTTTGAAACCATTCTTGGTTGGCGCGTGTTGAGTGCGATGGTGCTTAGTCCTGTTGGAATGACCAAGGTCTGCGGCCAAAATGTTTGCGCGCCCATGGCTTTAATACATCCTCCAGAATATTTTCGCGATAATATTCGGCATTTATTATGATGCCACGGTCGATTAATACGAGCGAAGAGCGAAAATCGGCAGATATGGCGGCTCACACCATCACCATGGCCGGCGCTTGAGTTCTGGTGGCTAACCGAAGGTGCACATTTTCAGCTGACCTCTTTGGCAAGTAAACACGATCATTTTGTTTGTTTTTCAAACTGCTAGACAACGAATGTTTTCTCATCGGAGAAAACCAAATTCGACAGTTCATCACTTTCGACCAAGCGTCTATTTTCTTTCTGTTGCGGTGTAAGTTTTTGCACTTTTTGGAGTATCAATAGTTTTACCCCGAGCTCATTTTTCAATATTTGCCGAATGGAATATTGCAATATGTTCTGCTCACGAGTCTCTTTTTTTGGCCACTGCGACGCGGGTTTCGATCAAGTCACTTCGTTACTTTTCGAACCATTTCTGCTGATGTTGCTGTTTTCTTCCGTCCACTTCCTTGACGTCGGGCTATGCTACCAGTATCACGGCAACGAGCGATGGTACGAGACACAAAGATTTATTCACATTTAAAAGCTGGAGTGCTTTAACGATAGCCCCTTATAGTTTTCCAGCCAAATATAAGGAAATCACACTATCACTCTTGAATTCGATCACCAATAACTTTTTTTCTGGAAAATTCTCACCAAAATGCTTTTGTACGCTTGTAAACAATATGATGAGCTGTTACTGGAATAATTTTAACAGCTGTCGGACGAGTGGCTAAGAAATCACAGCAGTCTAAAGTTGGTTGCAGTTTTTTCATTTCACCATGTATGCATTCGACAAATATGATATTAGGTTCCAGATATGTTATAGAGCTCGGAAATACCTTTGCCAAATGTTATCGAGATCGAGATTAGATATAGCTCCTATATATTTCCGATATCCGATATCAGGTTTCATTGCAAATAATGGCTAATATCAACCTGAATGGAGTGAATTTCGGGACGTAGGTTTCGATTTTGTAGAACTCGGCTCCCATATATATTTTTTTAATATAATCCTTCTCGAAGTGATATTATGCACTCTGTAGTAATGTTATTTGGTATAAAAGATTAAAATGTCTCCGTCAAATTTAGTGAAAATCGATTCAGAATTGAATATGCCTCCCATATCTAAGTTCCCTCTGAAACCAAATTATAACTACTCTAAAGCCAAATGCTGATAGGTAGTATGATCTACTTTAAATTATTTTTTTTTTTTTTTGTTACGGGAGCTCTACTGAATATGCATAGTGGTGTGGGGTGTCATATAGTCGGCCTCGCCCGACTTTTGACATTACCTTAGTGGTTTTCTTAAAAAAATACAAGTATGAAAAACCATGCTAAAAACCCCCGAAATGTCAATATATAAGGAGTTATGGTCATTCTAAAATAACCAATTTTTCCTCTTTGGAAAACTGATTGAAAAAAACCGAACACCCAATATTTAAGGTGTTCTGCCTATCTTGACTTAAATATTATAACAATATTATGATTTTTAATGTTTCAACAAAATAGTCTGAACGATGTATTCTTAAATATTTTCAATTTTTTTGATGGAGGTATATATTTGTCCCATATTTAAAGTAATAGATTTGGTGGTATCAAAGGAAGTGATTCCGATCTCGCTCGAATATGAGTGACCATATTTTCCTCGATTTTGAATGGGAGCAAATTTTTTTTTTTTTTTTTTTTTTTTTTCAAAATCGAGCAGGTTCTACTCATTTCGATCACTCTTTCTAATTTTTTTCATGCCGCTGTTAGGTTTTTATGTATGCGTATTTTTCTGCACAAGATATAAGATATAATATATAAAATATATATAGAAGATATAAAATTATATAAATTGTATGTAAATATAAATTGTATGAAAATACGTTTACTAACTTTCTAACAATAACTCTTCCCTTATACTTTCTCAAAATTTATCTCTAACATCTTAATTCAATATCCTACCCCCATTCTCCTAACTAAGACCTCCATCAAATTCCCTATTTCAATTTATTCAAAGTAAAACTAAATAGATTTCCATTTATTCTCCCCCATTTGGCTGTCTTGCCACGACTGGAGTTGTGTCAACCCCGATTGGCTTATTTGGGTTAACCATAAGGATACCAGAAAATGAACCGATATTTGAATATAAATTGCCTCAAATGTGAACATAAATTTCCAAAAGGATTTCTGTTTTGTTCTATCTGATTTTTTTTATCACCGTTGCCAATGTCTCAATTTAAGGCCAAAATATAACAATACCCAAACACACACTCACTTTCACGTATATCCTTGTCAATATCGAAACTTAACAGAATAAAGATAAACAGCTGGCAATTGCCAAGCCAATCGGAAATCTACCCAAAATCTATACCAAAATGATGGGGTTACACAAAGACGTCAATATTGGCAAATTCGTTCTGGTTGCTTAAAGAAAGAAGACAAATTTTGTTGCAATTTTTTTCGCAGCTTCTAAGGGGGTTGGGCTACAGCAAATTCATTGCTTACCTCCCTTCCTGGCTGCCTGCCATTATATGAGGCATAGAAAATTTGCAAAAATTTACTCTAAACGAAAGCGTAACCAAAACCATTAAATTTTCAATAAAAAGAGGCCTTCCTTTGCCTTGAATTGCTACGAAGATGTTTAGTTTCTTCTGAGATGGGTTTTACAGGCAAAAAGGCTAATGGCTGGCTCATAATGGTTGGAAGTAAAATAAATTGAGACAAATTTGCAATAAATTTGTTATGCCCTATAATTAAGAAATCACGGAACAAATAATACGTCGATGAATATTGCATTAAATCGAACGTGGGAATTTATGGGCAATCGAGAGTATTGAAGTGGAGTAAAGATTTTCAGTATAAGAGTAAAAATGCGTTTTACAATGCGTTTATATACAGGGTGAAATGAAAAAACTGCAACCAACTTCAGACTGCTGTCATTTCTAAGCCCCTCGTGCATTTTTGTGAAAATTTTCCAGAAAAAAGTTATTCGTGATGGAATTCAAGCGTGAGAGTGTAATTTCTTTATATTTGGCTGGAAAACCACCAGTGGGTATCGTTAAAGCACTCCAGCATTTAAATGTGAATAATTTATCGTACCATCGCTCATTACCGTGATACTGGTAGTGTAGCCCGACGTCAAGGAAGTGGATGGAAGAAAACAGCAACATCAGCAGAAATGGCTAGAAAAAGAAAGAAGCGACTTGATCGAAACCCGCGTCGCAGTGGTCGAAAAATGGCTCGTGAGCTGAACATATCGCAATATTCCATTCGGCAAATATTGAAAAACGAGCTCGGGCTAAAGCCATTGAAATTCCAAAAAGTGCAAGAACTTACACCTCAACAGAAAGAAAATAGACTCAAAAGAGCTAAAGAGTTGCTTCGCTTGGCCGAAAATGGTGAACTGCCGAATTTGGTTTCTCCGATGAGAAACATTTATTGTCCAGCAGTTTGTAAACGAACAAAATGATCATGTTTACTTGTTAAAGAGGTCTGCTAAAAATGTGCACCTTCGATTGGCCACCAGAACTCAAGCGCCGGCCATGGTGATGGTGTGGGCCGCCATAACAGCCGATGGTCGCACTCCGCTCGTGTTAATCGACCGTGAATCAGATATAATCATCAGAATAAATATCGCGAAAATATTCTTAAGGGTGTATTAAAGGCTTGGGCACGCAAACATTTTGGCCGCAGACCTTGGACATTCCAACAGGACTCAGCGCCATCGCACTCAGTACGTGCCACCCAAGAATGGTTACAAAATGATGTTCCTCGCTTAATTTCCAGAGCACAATGGCCACCAAAATCTCCGGATACCAGTCCGTTTGACTATTGTGTCTGAAGTATTTTGGAAAGCAAGGTGGGCTCCAAAAAATACCAAAGTGTCGATCACCTCAAGCAAGCGCTCCGCCGGGAATGGGCCAAAATACCGCAGATCAACATTCGGGAAGCGTGTGACGGTTTCATTGGCCGTTTGAAGGCCATAATTCGTGTCAACGGTACTCAATTCGAGCAAACCTAAACTTATTGAAAAATTTGATGCTATTTCCGACATTTTTTGCTTTCATTCAATAAAATTTAAAAATAATGACGTTTGACTTTGTTTCACTTTTTATCTCACCCCGTATACCGAAAATGCACGTATTCCGAGGAATCTTTATTTTAACATTTCCAAAAATGTGCAAGAGGGTGGAACTTGCCCCCTCTATTTAAATTACTTTCGATGTTTAGCTCTACTTTCATAATTTGTCGGATTTTCCCCGTAATTACTTTTTGTCGGTCTCACTTTTGGTAGAGCCCTCATATAATGAGTACCACTCACTTCAGTTATTGCAAGGGTCTGGACCATATTTTCCATCTTACAACAGTCCTGTTCTTTTACTTCGTTAGCTTGATTTTATACCTTTACCGACGCCTACTTCTAAAGTCGCACCCTCCGGCTTTCTGGTCAAATATACCCAACAATGTATATATATTCTGGATCAGCATAAAATTCTTTGTCGAGTTAGTCTATCCGTCTGTGGAAATCACTCTAGCTTCTGAACGAATTGAAGTGGGTCTATAAAATTGAACTAATATATGGGTTTGGTCTGTAGGACTTTTGGTATGAGCTATATAGGTCCACGTTTTGGTAAAGCCCCCATATAACTGTACCTCCCTATAATCAGTATTTTGATGATTTATTATTCACCGAAAATGTTTCAATTTCGTATTTGCAGTTCGCAATTCCAGGTCGTTGTGTAGCCCCCATATAACTGTACCTCCATATATTCTGTATTCTGATGGTTTTAGCTAGATTATTCACATGATTTTTTTTCGAAATTCCTATGTAATGTACCTAATGTGTACTACCGTCTGTGACAGAAAATCTTCTATGCAGGTCCGTATTGCTCCCATATAACGTCACCGTTATAACGAGATTATTCACCGGAATATATCGCAATTGCCTGACAAAAATTGAAATTCCTTCGAATTTAAAATTTCCGGCCCGGTCGAACTTTTTCATTTTTTAAATGGCCCCTTCATGGTGATATATTGTTTTTTTTTTTTTTTTTTTTTTTGTGATATTAACCTCAATTTAATAGTTTTAAGCCTTGGTTACATTTTCTAACCGATTTGGATAGAATTTAAATTTTCGCAGTTTTATTGGTTTATTTTGTTGACGATATTCCGAAATAATAAGATTCGCTTGCAAACCAATTATAATATTTGCAATATTAGTATCCTCACTCCTGCTCGACACATGCTTATTCTGTTTCATGTTTGCTGATAGCATTACAACATTTTCCATCCTCTTGAATTCTGAATATTTTTTTTTTTTTCATGTAAATTTGTTTACTTAAATGTTTGTGTATATACTACTCCTCCGCTCGAAACGAAAATGACTTCAGAGGATATGCAAAATTACATTCACGTCTCTGGCTTATCTTTAATGTCTTTCTGGTTGGTAATGTTTGGCATGAACCATGGGACTGATTGAAATTCGCGGATAACCTGTAATGGATTTTTCTTTTCCACAATTGCTTTGGTGGCAATATAATACGCAACAACAACAACAACGACAGCAGCAAACAACAACTTAACAAGGACCCTGGCGAAGTAAAAGAAGACTGGCTGTCTTTCAAAGAGAATACATTTAAGTGATGGCATTTAAAATGAAAATATCATTTCTCAGGCCAATTCAATGTTGAGATTGGTTTCATTCGAATTTCCTCGCTCTTCCTTCTAATGGTGGCTTTTCCTTGAGGAAACGTGTTCCTTTAGAGACACCCAGGCATATTTGCAGTAGCAGAGCAGTTAAATAAAAACCCCCAGTGGTAAAATGTCATCGCAAGACCTCCTTCTGGCTGACATTGTGGCCTATGAATCCAAATGCCAATAGCGGTAGATGTTGTTAAATAAAGCTTTATTTTAATGTATTGTTTTCTAAACAAACGACCGGCATAAAAGCTGGAAAATCATAAGACGCGCACAGCAAACAAGGATGGATAATGTATGCGTCGTATTCGTAGCTGTTGTTGTATATAAAAAAGGTCATAACAAGGATATGTGTGTGTGTGTCTGTAAAGCAACGTCTCCACTGTCATCTCATCAGCAATGCATGAGGGAGTTCCCTTGGATTTGAATAGAATTTTTTATGTTGTTTTTTTTTTTTTTTGGCATTCTGCTGAAATGATACATCATCACATCGAAATGATACCCATATAAAATTTATGTCCTAACTGATATATGATGTTAAAGTCTTTGTGTGAAGGAGGAAGGGGCAAAGACGACTTTGATTTTCTTTTATTGGTAAATCAATTCCCGGCGCGAAGACATAGATTTAAGTCAAATTTGCAAATGAATGCTTTAAAAATTCGTTGATTGAAAAATATTGAAATTTCGGTTGTGGACTTTAAGAGAAATGAATTGGAAATACAAGGCAATGGGGTAGTCTGTTAAGTAGAAGTGAACTTTTGAGGGCCTTTGATCTGCAAAAGTTTGTCCTTGTTTTTTTTTTTTTTTCTGGTTACCATCTCTACATAGACTTCAAAACCACCTTCATTACTCCAAAAAAAAAAAAAAACATTGTTTAAAACAATGTCACAAAACGATTACGAACTAAAAAGACGTTGTAAAATGTTGTTGAGCGAATTATCTATTAATAATTAAAAATGGACCTTCAAACATTTTCCTACCGAAGGCTATAGCGGGAAACCATCTGTCGTGATGTGATACATTAATTAATAAGGCTTATATAGGAAAGAGCTGGCATATTAAAGGGTAAATAGGGTGAGACCTAAGAGTCTATTCTATAGGGCTAGGGTTATAAGTTATTAGGGTACGAAGAGAATAAAATGGTACCAAATTTGTTCTCTTGTGATATTGAGCGATTGAGCTCTGAATTTTTGTATAGATTGGTCCATGATTGGGAATTTCGTACCTAAAATATAAGGGAAGTAATAAAAGGTACTACGAGTAAATAATTTACAATTCGTATAGAGCGATCGAAAAGAATTATATCTCCGATACACAAAAATGTGTTTGGAGCGACCGTTCTGAATTTTTGTAACGTTTGGTAATGTTTAATAAAACGGTGTACTGGTAAAGAATTTGAAAATTCTTACAAAAAAAGAAAATACAAAAAGGCGCTAGGTAGGTAGTGACTGACTGATTGAGACAACACCGAAACAAAACGGCTGAAGCTGAAAATTTTGTACGGGGGACAGCCTTGGTTCGTAGGAAGGAAGTGTACTAAAAATTAAATACATTGTATTGCACAAACGGAACGAGGTGAAATTTGGAATGAGAGTCCCTGATGGGGTGCAGGATAGATGTGCGATAGGGTTTTTGGAAATTGGAAATATAGGGCGAATATTGAGGTTTCTGAAATTGAGATATAATATCTGGATTTGGATTTTGGAAATGTGTACTGGAATTGTTCCAAAAGTACTAATAAGTACTAAGCATGGTATTTGGTGTAGGAATAGATTTGTAATCCTGCAATTTGATATAAATACTAAGGTACTAAATTTGGTTATGGTGTAAAATTCGGATATCTGATGGTTAGATAACTGTTGCTGTCCGTGGTTAAGAGAAGGAGCTGGTTTCGGATATGCGTACTATAATTGTACTAAATGGTACTGAATTTGGTAATGGAGGAAATTACAGAGCTGAAATTCTGATTTTTTTATATTGAGGTCACTGTTTTTATCTGAGATTGAGATATGTAGATTTTTTTTTTTTTTTGAAAATGCGTACTTATGTTAGACAAATAGTACTAAATGTTACTAAATTTGGTATTGAATGAAAGTTGAGAGCTGGAATCCCGAAATTTAATATTAATCTGTTGATATCTGGTGGTGGTGTTGCAAATGCGTACTATATTTATTCGAAAAGTATTAAATAGTACTTATTTTGGATTACTAGTGGGATGGAGATATATAGATTTTTTTTTTTTTTTTTGATAAACGTACTAAATATTACAAAATGTTGTATTGGGTGAAGGTATTGCGAAAAATTTGGGATTATGTTTTAAGATAGAGCTGGAATTCTGAAATTTGATATGGAGGCCACTGTTTGTATATAGTTTTGAGAGAAGAAGGTGGATTTGGGAGTGCATACTCGATTGTACGAAAAGTGATCAATGGTACTAATTTCGCCTTTAAGTGAATAGATATAGATTGAATGCTTAAGTTTGATATTAAGGTCACTGTTGGTTCTTAGGATTTAGATATTTTGGTGGTCATTGCTTTTGCTAATATCCTTCTCCGTAAACTTAAAAATGAAAGATTTTGAGCGTTTGTGGGAGAGGTACCAGATGGAGTGGACCGATATGTTCCGTCCTAATGTTAGATCTTGAGTTCATAAAAATAGTAGCATGTGTGAAATTTGAAGACAATCGGATTCTTACATCATTTTTTTTTTTTTTGAGAGTTATAATTATTAAAAATGTTGACCCTTTGGCACTTGATGGAGTGGACCAATATTATCCATTTTGGCACGAGACCTATAACTGACGCAAATATTAGGATTTGCAAAATTAGAGCAAAATTATATTAATGCTTCCCTTTCTGTGCAGAAAATATTTTGTTTTTGCAAATTTCGACTATTTGTGAGGGAGGTACCAAAAGGAGTGGTCCGATTTTGCCCATCTTAACACCAGACCTTGGGTTAGTATAAATATTGGGAAGGGTGAAATTTGAAGACAAAATTTCAAAATTTTGACAATTTGTGGGGGAGGTACTTAATGGAGTAAACCAATATTGTCCATTTTCACTCCAGACCTAGCACTGACGCAAATACTAGGATTTGCAAAGTTGGAGCAAAATAGGATTATCCTTTCTCTTTCTGTTCAAAAAAAATATATATTTTTTGAAAATTTCGACCTTTTGTGGGGAAGGTACCAGCAGTAGTGGATCGATATTGCCCATCTCCGAACTGGATCTAAGTCTGACAAAAATATTACGATGTACCAAGTTTGGATCAAATAGGATACTCCCTTCGAGAGATATCGTGCGCACCAGCCAGAAAGACAGACGGACGGATGGATGGACATCGCTAGATCGACTCCAAATGTTCTGAAACGGATTTGTTCCAAAGATACCTTGGGTCTAAAACAGTTATTTCGATTACGCACGTTTTAAATTTCGTGAAGCGATTGTAGTTTTTGCAACGAAAATTAAATCGTGCTTGAATGTCGCACAAGAAAGTGTACGAAATACTGTATAAAGCGATCGGAAAGAGCTTTTTGATTTTTTACGTGTGATGCTTTTTATTTATAACAATAAAAATGAAAAACTCGATTTTGGATATTCAAAGGGTACGAAAATTACAAAAAGGTGCTGTTTATTGTTTTTGTAAACAGAAAAATATTTTGGAAAATCGAACAAAAAGTATAAAAGGTACTAACTATGGTACGTGGTAGCGATTAAGTAATTCTTTTCTCAATAATGGTTTTAATCATTTTGGATGTACTGACATTTCATAACATTTCATTTGTAATTCGAGAATTCCATTTGTAACTCGATCGGTTTGTAATTTGTAATTCAAATTATGCCAGTTGTAACTGTAACTCCTAACATTTTATTTGTAAATCGAATTATTCAATATGAAATTTGAAAATTATTCAGTTTGTTATTAGGATGTGGGCTGATATCTATCGTTTTATAACGAACATATAAATATAACCTCATTTCTCTCTTTATAGTAATTTCTTATATACGAGGTTTCCTACGTAAATTTTGAGATATATTCATATACTCTTTTGTACATGGGTTGAGAGATCTATACGTAATGACAAATATTTACGATATTCATTTTGCTAAATATTTGAAATATTTATAAGGGAATTCCCAGTTTTTTGTAGTTATATCCCCACGTTCTCAAGGGATACTGACATAACTTTATTGACTGAGTGCTCCTGCCTGAAAGACGATTAAATCCACTCTGAAGATGACAATTTAAATAATATCTTCAACATTTGATTTAACATCTTCTTCACTGAAACGAATGACAATGTCTTGATACACAAGACAATTTTCTTCTTGTTATATCTTAGCATAACCAAGGCATTCGCGAAGATTTATAACCCCAATGTATCCAAAAGACACCACCAGAATGCATACGAAACGGGCACATACGTTCGCTGCCATTAAGGAAAATTGATGACAATTTTTGCCAAGTTGATCACAAATTTAACTCTATCCCAGAAATGAATACAATAAGAAGCAGTTTTCCCCCTCACAAAAAATTCGAAAGCCAAACCAAAGCGACCAAACCGATACGCCCAATAAATGCATTTGGTATGGGAAAACAGCGGGAAAAGCCTCAGCAGCCTCAATGGCCCGGAGATGAAAGAGTTATTTTTAGATGTATCTTTTATTGGATTTTTGTTCCAAAACAAATTGAAACGAATTGAATTGCATTGAATCACCTTAAACTGGGCCATAAATCTTCTATTAGCGAATGTACGTACGCACACACACACACACTCACACATATGCACTGATGTGGCACCCACACTTAGGCAAACACAAACATTTTAGAATCATTTGCTTTGAATTGCCTTTGTTTAGATTGCTTAGAGGCAACCAAATTGGGTTGCTGTTGTGTTGTTGTTTAGAGAATTTTCAGATTTAGCCACCATTTGCCCATTTATTGGAGGCTTTTATGGTTTCTCCACCAGATGCTGCTACTGCAAATTGTTGTATTTTTCCTTTTTTGCTTATTCTTATTGCTCTGCCATCATTCTCAGCATTAGCCCCTCCATCATCCTGATTCACACTCACTCACTCACACCCATAAAGGGTAGCTAATTAAAATCCATTTGTTTAGCCACTGGCGCCTCTCCTTAGTTGGCTATAAAAAATAATTAAATCATTGTGTTTGCTTTTCTTTAGCCGGCATTAACGTTTACACCATTTGGCGCTTGTTTTATTATAAACTAATTTTTATTGGCAAACGGAGAACTGGGCATGTAAGGCAGAATGTAGTTGCCTATTCTGCAAATTTCTGGTTCTCATGATTGCAATGATTTCTAGATTTGTTTATTTAAAACTTGTTACACTGATCGTATTTACACATCGTGGGATAGATAGTTTTATGAGAAATAGGAAATTATTTGACATCATGTATATATATTCATTCCAAGATGTAATGGAATGCAGATTGAAGATTTTAGTGACACTTAACTATCGGCTCATCCATCATCACCATATCATCTATATAATAAAAGCAAGTGTTGAACCTAAGTCCTCCTCCTTTTAAATAATTATCATAGATCTGAAAGCAATATTTTCCAAAAGCAGAGATCTCTAAAAATCATCGATATGTTCTGCTTTTTCGGGATGAAGAGACGTTTCACATTCAAAATCATTTTTCATGCATATAGAAAATTTTATTTTACTTCATTCTTTAAATAATGTCACATAGTTCTGCAAAAGTTTTGTCTTAGCTTTTGACCAAAACCATATTTACTCCCTATATTGTGTTAATGGGTATCTCCGATACTTGGCTTTTTTCGTCAATAACATCAGCATCACTGTAAAGATCAGAGGTGCGCCTTTTATGAATTTGCGATTTTGGTAATCATATGGCTACAGAGGGTATATATCATTTGATACGGTCAAATAATGGTTTTAGACCCTAGGTCTCTTTCTACCAAATCCGTTTCAGAACATTTGGAGTCGATCTAGCGATATCCGTCCATCCGTCTGTCTGTCTAGCTGGCTGGTGCACACGATAACTCTCGAAAGAAATATCCGATTTGATCCAAACTTCGTACATCGCAGTATTATTATCAAACTTAAATCTTGTTCTGAGTTGGTCAATATCGGTCCACTCCTTCTGGTACCTCCCCAAACAAAATGCCAAAATTTTCAAAAAAATATATTCTACAGCACAGAAAGAGAAATGACAATACGTTTTTGCTCCAGTGCGTCAGTGCTATGTCAGGTGTGGAAATGGACAATATCGGTCCACTCCATCAAATACCTCCCCACAAATGGTCAAAATTTTGAATAATTATAACTCTTATAAAATGTGATGTAAGAATCCGATTGTCTTAAAATTTCACACAACCCAATATTTCCATACCACTCCTTCTGGTACCTGCCCCACAAAAGGTCGAAATTTTGGATATCCATTAAGCTCATAAAACACAAAATTAACATCGGATTTAATTTACAGTTGGCACACCTAAATATTTCTATCAACACTGGATCTGTTAAAAAATGGTACAGATCGGACCATTCCTTCTGGTACCTCCTCCACAAAGGGTCAAAGTTTTGAATAACCAAAACGTTTATAAAATCCGAAATAAGCATCAGGTTCTCTTTATATTTCACACATCCCATTATTTTCACTAACAAAAGATCCCCTGTAAAGATAAGATATATCAGTCCACTCTTTCTGATACCTCCCCCACAAATGCTCACAATTTTGGATATCCATGAAGCTCATAAAAATTGAAATTGACATCCGATTCCATTCAAGACTTGGTACATCCCAATATTTCCATCAACACAACTTTGTCCAAACCTAGCACGTCGCAATATTTATATCATTTTTATTTAGGTCCGATAGGAAATGGCCAATATTCCCTCGGAACCTACTGCATGAGGTCTTAAACATTTGAATAAAAGAAGTCAAAATATTTTTAAATAATCGAACATTGGTTGAGGGTATACATCTGTCGCCAAAAGCGATCGATACTTTTTTACTTGTTGTTACTCGAAACTATGAACCTTTGTGGGGGCGGTACCAGAAAGAATGGTCCGATCTCTACCATCTTTATAACAGATCTTGTGTTTATAGAGGTTTGAAGATGTGCCAAGCCTGAATGGAATCGGATGTTAATTTCGTGTTATGACCTTCATGAATATTCAACATTTTGACCCTTTGTGGGGTAGGTACCAGAAGGAGTGAATCGATATATTTCATCTTCACTCCAGACCTTGAATTAATAAAACTATTGTGTTAAGTGTAATTTGAAGACAATCGGACTCTTGCATAACATTTTATAAAAGTTATGATTATTCAAAATTTTGACCCTTTTTGGGGAATGTACTTGATGGAGTAGACCATTTTCGCACTCGACCTTGCACTGATATTTGGATTTGCAAGGTTGGAGCAAAATCGGATTATCATTTCTCCTTCTGTGTAGAAAATAAATACCAAGTTTGGACCAAATCATATACTCCCTTCGAGAGTTATCGTTCGCACCAGCCAGACAGATAGACAGACGGACATCGCTAGATCGACTCCAAATGTTCTAAAACCGTTATTTCGACTAGGCTCGTTGTGACCGTATCAAATGATATATACCCTCTCTAGCCATATGGCTGAGGGAATAACTACCCGTATGCCTGAGGGTATAAAAATACCATAGTGTCGATCACCTCAAGCAAGCGCTTCGCCGGGAAAGGGCCAGAGCAACATTCGGGCAGCGTGTGACGGTTTTCATTTCATTTCGTGCCAAAGGTGACCAATTCGTACAAATCTAAACTTATTCTAAAATTTGATGCTATTTCCGCCATTTTTTGTTTTCATTCAAAAATACATAAAAATTATGGCGGTTGACTTTGTTTCAGTTTTTTATCTCACCCTGTATTGTAACATTATAGAAAGGTTAAATTTATTTTTTGCGCACCCCACAGTAAACCATTTTTCTACTTTTAGGGCTTTCTCAAAAATTTCAAAATCGACTTAAAAACCTTCTTAATGCGACCAAATTTTGGAAAGGTATTCATAAGCTTTTAACTTATATTTATATTGTCTATATAAGTAAAGTTGAAGATGGATTATGAATCGATTCCAAATGTGAACAATTGAGAGGTTGTAGTACCTATTAATATCTTCAAATACGAAATTCGAAGTTATTCCGATGTATAATTTCGCTAATATCATAAAAATACCGAATAAAGGGAGGTATTGTTAAATGTGAGATATAAAAAGGTAAGGTCTTGCATAGACAATTTTCTGTACCTATTACGAACTTCGGCTACGAAATTTGAAACAATTCCGGAGAATAATGTAGCGAAAATGGGGGCTATACGAAGACGTGGGTCCGCAGATGTAATTTTTTGTTGTAAGCATTAATATGGAAAAAATCTTAAATCGTTTTTGGCATTTAAATTTCCATTCCCCTGCTGTTTTACCTTATCTAACACATAGCAGATGTGTGTCCTTGTTAACGTGGACCAACATTGCGGAGTGACAACCTGTTTTAAAAAGAGCAGGAGTTGAAAAATATGATACATCGAACTGTAAAGAAGACAGTGCGATATGACCAAATAATATCGATGAATTGGTTTGTATTCTATAAGATTCGAATGCCTTTGAAAAAAAATTACACCGACCAACAGCCTTCCGTGTCATATCTTTCTAATAATTTCATATTTTGGTGGGTTTGTCGTAATAATTTCAAGCATGTGCCCTCTATTTCTACTCGTGACAAACATCTGCCTAGTAATGCTTTCCTACGCTAACCTCTTGATTTCTCAATATTTGTACAAAATAATCGCTTGTAATAATGGCTACGAAAACTACAAACTTCTTAAACGAAACTAAAATCGAAAATATTTTGATAAAAAACTATAAATCAATGTTAAACAAATACAAGCGACAACAATGTGATCCCCCCACTCCTTTTCGATGATCCTGAAACGCTGCTAAAACAATGAGAGAATTTCTGAAAAAATGTCATTTATTTTATGCCGTCTAACAGAGAAAAGGCAAACAAAAAACATCCATTGACTTCTCCCTAACGAGCGAGAGAGTGAGAGGGAGACATTAAATATTTCAATAAACTTATGAGCCGAACAATGCCAGGACCAGCATTTGGTGACAAAAGGATAACAACAATAGCGTTAGGGCTCAAACACAACACAGAAAGAAAGAACGAAAAGACGACTCCTTTATGTCTGGCGTAGCAAGACGACCGAGAGCCTTAAAATTGATTTCTATGAAATTGTGCCAGGCAATGATCCTGTTAAAAGACAATAATGTCAACTGAAACTGCTGTAAGGCATTTTTATAGATCATTATGAGAGAGAAAGAAAGAAAAACGTTGTAATAAAAACCCCTACCAAAAAAAGGATAAACAATGGCAGCGGAGAAGGTAATCCAAAGAACCTGAATGAAATTGATGTGTTAATCAGAAACTGCTAGACATTGTGTCTACCATGAAAGGATGTTGTTATTGTTGCATTGCGATTGAATGTTGAGCAAATATTTGTATTTGAGCCTTTTGTGCCAATTTCGAAATGACAAAGCTGTTTTCTTTCGCTCCTTTCTTTATTTCGCAGTAAAATCGAAGACAAATCAATCTTCAGCCAATCATTCTGGTCAAGTGAATTGTGATGAATGTGATTTCAGGCGATTTGAATGATTTGACAAATGTCAGTTCATTGAAAAATCGTAAATGTCACCATATTAATGGTCTTGTTTCGTATTTTTATTTTAGCCTTTGTTGGAGAAGTCTATAAAAACCTGTAAAAAAGTGTAATTTAAGTGGAATTTTATTTCAGCGAATTGTCGTAGGCCGTTATTCAAAATTTTATTACTTATTTAATGGCAATTTGAAATGGCAATCGATTTGTGTGGCCTGTTACAATTTCAACAAATGTCATTTCATTTTGAGACCTCACAGAACTTTTTGGAAAACATTAATTTTGTACATATACAGGTTGAGATAAAAAACTGCACCAAGTCCAAAGCCATAATTTTTACACTTTTTTTTTTATTTTATTGATTGAAAGCCAAAAATGTCGGAAATAGCATCAAATTTTAGAATAAGTTTGGATTTGTTCGAATTGGTCATCTTTGGCACAAATTATGGCCTTTAAGCGGCCAAAGAAACCGTCACACGCTGCCCAATGTTGCTCTGCGGTATTTTGGCTCATTCCCGTCGAAGCGCTTGCTTGAGATGATCGACACTTTGGTACTTTTTAGTGCCAACATTGCTTTCCAAAATACTCCATACACAATAGTCCAATGGATTGGTATCCCGAGATTTCGGGGACCATTGTGCGCTGGAAATGAAGCGAGGAATCTCATTTTGATTGCAATGGTGCTGAGTCCTGTTGCAATGTCCAAGGTCTGCGGCTAAAATGTTTGAGTGACCAAGGCTTCAATACACCCTCCAGAATATTTTCCCTATAATATTGGCCATTTATTCTGATGTCACGATCGATTAATACGAGCGTGATTATGAATTTCTGTTGCTTCTCTTTAAACTACGAATAAATCTTTGCCATGGAAAACACCTTGACTTTTACCGTCTATTTCGTATAATGAATTACCTAGCACTTTCAGTATTACACCCTTGATATGAGTGGGTGCTAATTTTATATTATTATTTTTCACCTTGCTACTGAGTTTAAAATGTCTTCGGTATATAAACTGCCCTCCTTTAAACTTTACCTCTCTTGCCCTGACATTATAATTTATGGCGGGCCACACCATCACCATGGCCGGCGCTTGAGTTCTGGTGGCCAAGCGAAGGTGCACATTTTAAACTGACTTCTTTGGCAAGTAAACACGATTATTTTGTTTGTTTACAAACTGCTGGAAAACGAAAGTTTTCTCATTGGAGAAAACCAAATTCTGCAGTTCACCACTTTCGGACAAGCGAAGCAACTCTTTAGCTCTTTTGAGTCTATTTTCTTTCTTCTGCCGTGTAAATTCTTGCACTTTTGGAATTTCAACGGCTTTATCCCGGGCTCACTTTTCAATATTTGCCGAATGGAATATTGCGATATGTTCAGCACACGAGCCATTTTTCGGCCACTGCGATGCGGATTTCGATCAAGTCACTTCTTTACTTTTCGAACCATTTCTGCGCTGATGTTGCTGTTTTCTTCCGTCCACTTCCTTGACGGTGTGAACGCTACAAGTATCACGGTAACGAGCGATGGTACGAGACACAAGAGATTTATTTACATTTAAATGCTGGAGTGCTCTAACGATAGCCACTTGTGGTTTTCCAGCCAAATATAAAGAAATTGCACTACCACCCTTGAATTCCATCACAAATAACTTTTTTTCTGAAAAATTCTCACCAAAATGATTTTGTACGCTTGTAAGCAATATAATGAGCTGTCACTGGAATAATCTTAACAGCTGTCGGACGAGTGGCTTAGAAATGGCAGCAGTCTGTAGTTGGTCGCAGTTTTTTCATCTCACCCTATATTGGCAAATATTTTCTGGGCCGTTCAAAAAAAATTTAGGACGAATAATTTTTTTTTCTTTCTTTCTTTCTTTATTAAAATAGTTAATATTTACAATTCATCTTAGTTTCTATAAATCATTGCACAGATGTGGCAAGGCCTTATATCTAAAGCATTATATAATAAAAAATTTAAATAATTCAGTTACATAGTAATAAATCATAAAGTGTCTGAAGGAAAACTATAAGCAAAAACCTTCTATACAAAAATAATATCTACACAAATACCTACATGTATTTTAGTTATCTAGGTAAATACCTAATATCAGAGGATTTTCAGAAAATAAGCATTTGGCTTTGAATCTACTAATATGTTGCTCAATGCAACATAGAACCGTATTTACACTACTTATAGAGTAAAGCCAATCCGTCGGAAAATCCCAAGGTAGTTTTAATGCCATCTTAAGAATTTTATTCTGTGCAATTTGCAATCGTTTAATATGTGACTTTGCACAATGTCCCCATATTGGGCAACCATAGAGGATGATGGATTGAAAAATTACCTTAAAGATTAAGATTTTATTATCATTACTTAGCAATGAATTCCTATTAATTAATGGATAGAGAATTTGTTTGTACATATTAACCCTATTTAAAACATGATCTATATGATATTTAAAAGTTAGTTTTTTATCGAGCCAAATGCCAAGATATTTTACATTGTCTAACCATGTTATATTGTCGTTTCCTAAAACAAGGTTATTGTTGGGTACGAAACAAGATTTTCTTCTTTTTGTGAAAAATATTGACTGTGTTTTGGTATAATTCAATTTAATTCTCCATTTTAAGTAATAGTCACATAATATATCAATTGAATGTTGCACATTGCTTAATATATTATGACTTAGTAGACCGGTATAATAGATTCCAATATCATCAGCATATAAAGCGAATTTACACGGACTAAGAGACGGCATATCTGAACAGTATAAATTGTATAGAATTGGTCCCAAAACGGATCCCTGCGGTACTCCAGCATTCAGGTCAGGTGATGGAAATAGAAAACAGTAGTAAATTATACTTAAGATATGAGAAATGATGTAATTTATGATTTGCAAGGATTTCGCATATCCAATATTAGATGAGTAGCGTTAATGACCAATCAATCATCTCTAAATATTTAAACTTCTTTGAGTTTAATAAATTCAGATCAAGTTTTTTATTAATGGAGAACGTAGATTCATTCATATTTCTTCTTTGACCGCAGAAGGTAAAAAATCAAGGTATAAATTTTACTGTATTTTCTTCGAAAATTTAGGAAAAATTTTTCCATGAAAAATCGTGGAATTTTCAATGAATTAAGGGTGTAAGTTGGATTTTGTCCCAAATTTTTTTTTTAAAGGAATTCGTGAATGTAATGTAAAAAGCCCTCGATTTTTAGTTATAAAATCATTCGTTTCGTTATTTCTAATTCAAAAAGTCAAAGGCATATTCATGATTAGTTTAACCCCTTGTTCCCTTTTTTAACATCAATCGCTTTCATAGGTATTTTTCATAAACATATAAATTAAATAAAGTACCAATGATCCGAAACAAAAATATTGTATTGCACATCAGAATGGACAAATTTATAAAATTAACATAATAATAACAAACATCTGACAGTGCAGTGCTGCGTTAGGCCATTATGAATGTTCTGTCATACGTAACTGTCATTTGATGACAGCATAACGCGGCATACTTGAGAAGACACAAAAAAAAAACACTGACAAGATACTGATCCTAAAGGTCATAAGAGAAGGCGAATAATTTTGTAGACAAACACATATTCATGTTTGGTATACATAGAATTATTTATTTGTATTTTTCAAATTAATCTCAAAATATACAAAAACATTTATGCAATGTAGTAGCACAGTTGAACTCTATTTGATATGCATTCGTACACTGTGCAATATTTGAATATGAGAAATAAGAAATATTATGTGAGCACTAAATTTAAGACTAAAAACTAGTACATCGAATTTTGTCGATTAAACTTAAATCGAGCTCGGAGATGGGCAAATTAGCCCATTTCTTCTGGTACCTCCCTAAAAATGGTTCAACATTTTACTGATATCGTTCAAACTTTAAAAATCTTAATTCTTGAATTATATTAGATCCGCTGAGAAAATGGACCATGGATCGGTTTACCAACCTATTATCTTATGATAGGCATGGCACAGGAAATAATTAGTTATATACTGGTAATAACGTATAAGTTATTTTACTAGAAATCATTTACCAGCGTGTCCTTTAACTTCCCACAACGCAATTATCCCACTCACATTAGTCTAGTTGGAAGAACAAGCTATTCGACCCACTTCTGTTTTTAAAATTGTTAGCGATTTTATTTAAACTTCGAATATCTGAATATCTCTATCAACCATAGATCTAATGTGATTATGTAATATATCCTTCCATTACCTTCCCCCTAAAGTGTCAACGTTTTGAACAATTTTAATTATGATGAAAGGCAATATAATCCATCCACATTGGATAAAGTATGAATATGGTACTTTTGGGAAACTCCCTCTAGTATCTCTTCCAAAAAGGAAATTTTGCACGAGGGTCAGTCTTCAGTCGATGTGTCAGTTAGGGTCGCTGTTGGTATATGGTCACTATTGTATGGTTGAGATATGGAGTTTGTTTTAAAAATGGGAAAAAATTTAGTTCTACTAAATTTTGGATTTTTGGATAAAGCTGAAATCCTGAAATTGGGTGTGGGACAATTGTGCAAGGTAGATATTAAACCGAACGACTTCGAAAAATGTTTGATGAAAAAGTAATAATTTTTTAATTCTCCTTTTCGATGAAGGAAAAACTCGAATATGAATAGAATGTTATTGAACAGGTTCAACTGAAAAGTTATTACGATGTATGCGTTTTTTTATGTTTTATACCCTAGACCACATAGTAGTAATGGTATTCTGCTTTGTGGATTTGTTTGTGACAGGAAGAAGGAAGCGAGATAGACCCATAGTTACTTTTGAGGATCTTCATAGAATCACGTTCTGAGTCGATTTATGCATGTCAGTCTGTCTGTCCGTCCGTCCGTCTGTCGATGAATTCTTTTGAACAAATATATAAAGCTCCCATATATCTTCCACCGTTCTGGAGTAAATTGTGTACCAAATGACTAATACAAGTCCAAATGACCTGAATTTTGGCACATCCAACCGAATTCAGACTAGAAGCCATAAAATTTAGTGAAAATCGGATTATATATATAGCAATAGCTCCCATATTTGGATTTGGTGTTTAAGTCCCTCACATGCTAATGTACACTTCACAATAATAATATTTGGTACCGTCAAAATTAGTGAAAATCGATTCAGAATTCGATATGCCTCCCATACATTAGTTCCCTCTGAAACCAAATTATAACTGCTCTATAGCTAATTGGTGATAGGTGGTATGAGCTACTTCAAATAAATTCTTTTGTTACGGGAGCTCTACTAAATATGCATAGTGGTGTAGTCGGCGCCGCCCGCCTTTTGACTTTTCCTTAATGTTTTTTTTTTTTTTCTTCCAAATAGAATAATGATTTTCTAAATTAGTATTCTCCTAAATTCCAAAGAAAACAGTTTTAGTCTTTTTTTTTCTTAAATTTTAGTCTTTTTACTTAAATAACACATTCTTTATATTTTGATTCAGAATTTTTTGAGACGTCCCATACAACACAATTATACCCTTATACCATATTCAACTTCACTCCAGTGTAGATTTTAAAATTATTCAACACGCGCTTCTGAATTTCAGCCACCCGTCATTTTTTGTTTGTTTTTCTATGTCGTTGATACTTACATATATCCAAATCCGATATATTATTTATGGGCTATGACGCTGTTGTTATTGTTGCCCTTGTCATCTTATCTAAATACAAAATACGTTGTATGTAAGTGAGGATGAATTTCAAACTCACACACACACGCATTTATGTATATACCAATGAACATATCCACATCCTGCTGCCCCCTTTGCCAATGAGGTCCCTTCAATCCCTTACTATTTATTGTGGGCTAGTTTGTGCGAGTGTGTTTGTGTGTGTGCGTGCCATTGTTGTTGCATTATGATCGGTTTTACTTCTATCTGTCTGCTTTTGGGTATTGTTTTAAGGATGACACCACCGCTATCATTATCCTTGTTAGCGGCGCAGTGGTACTCCAGTGTTACCGCTGGCATTGCCACAACAGCCGCCACTACCAATACAAAGCGATTAAATACCACCACCATCATCGTCAGTCAGTCGGCTCTATTGCCACCATTGTATCTGATTTGAACGTTACGGATGACGCTCCATGTGAATTTTGTTGTTGTCGTTGATGTTGATGTGCCTGCTGCATTTCAAGTATCTTGTTTTGCAGAGAGAGAGGGGTTCCATTTTGGCTACCAAGAAACCCCGGATTTTGGGTATGTGAACGTGTGTGTGTGTGCGATGTGGAAATACTGATTTCCACCTTGCATAAGTTTTAATAAAATTGCAATGGCCGCAGTTTTTTTGTAGTTTTTACTTGCGTTGTTGTTGTTGCTCCTTAGATAAGTGAGCGGCAACCCGACAACAAAAGTAAAAAAAAAAAAATAAACTAAAAAAGTATCTCTTTTCAAGATTTCATTATTTGTTGTGATAATCGCGATAACAATACCCGATGAGCATATCAAAGCGGGTGATTGGCGTGAGACATGATTTCGTTTTATTGCGTTTTTTTTTTCTGGCCCGTCAACTGTTTGTTGTTGATATTTTTATTAAAACAACATTACCATTGAAGTAGGGAGAAAATAATGGTTTGTTCCCTTATGGGAAGTAGTTTCTCATTTTGATGGGAATGCAATGGGAAAATTCGGATATTGCTCCTTGACGAAATCGTATAAAAATCAGTACTTAAGTATTTATGCGATTAATGTTGCTATTGTTGTTGTTTCGTGTGAACTTTACCAACATGGCCGACAGTGGGATATTTTATGAAATGTTTGTTTTTTTTTTTTCAGAGATTACGTTATGATACTCAGAGATAATGTGTGAGTTTGACCATTGCTTTTCAGATCTTTCGGCATTAATAAATTAATTTTATTTACTTCGTGGACATTCTGGAGGTTGTCCATATTTAGATAATTTTGATTAGATCGACCTATGTATAGAAATTTAAGTCTTAGTGGCAAAAAATATCTTATGTCAAAATTAGTCTAAAAATGTTAACAACTTCGTATTAATTTTGTGAAGCTGCAGGCAATAAACCACATCTGCATTTGATCCGATCTAAACTTAGGTAAAATATATAAATCCAATAGGGCTTTTGAAAATGTTTACCCAAACCGAATATTATCATTTGTCGGAGTTTTACGTATATATGAATGAAAGATTTCAGGACATTCGTCGATATTTTAAAACATGTATGTACGTTACATTAAAAAAAGAAACATTGGACCAAAACATGGGAGACAAAAGCACGACAAGTCTGACAGCTTCCCCACAAATAAAAAAAAAAAACAAGTAAGAAAGCTGAAAGTTCGGCCGGATCGAACTTTAAATACATTTGGAACGAATTTGGCAATTTTCAAAAAAAAAAAAAATAAATAAATAAATAAATAAATAAACCCTTTAAAATTCTGTTACAATCTTAAAAATACCGACAGTAGTCGTTATATTAGGGTCTATACGACGAAGTGGACCTGCAAAATGCAATTTTTGTCATAAGCCATTACAATAATCAAATGCCAAACTTAAAAAAATCGGTGAATAATGTCGCTAAAATCATCAAAATACCGAATATCGGGGAGTGCCGCTATATGGGGGCAATACGATTGCGTGGACCTGCACGGACAAATTTATGCCATAGGCTGTAGTATTTATTACGAACTTCAAATACCAAATTTAAAACAATTCCATTGAATAATGTCGCTAAAATCATCAAAATACCGAAAATAGGGACATATATGGAGGCTATACGAAGTAGTGGACCTGCACAGACAATTTTCTGTCATAGGCTATAATATCCCTTCAAATACCAAATTTGAAACAATTCCGTAAAAAGGGTCGCTAAAATCATCAAAATATCAAATTCGGGAGGTGCCGTTATATGAGGGCTATACGATGGCGTGGACCTGCACGGAAAATTTTCTATCATAGACTGAAGTATGCATTACGAACTGAAAATATCAAATCTGAAACAATTCCGGTGAATAACATCGCTAAAATCATTAAAATATCGAATCGAAAATACCGAATATCGGGATCTGCCGTTATATGGGGGCTATACGATGGGGTATTCATTACGAACTGAAAATACCAAATCTGAAACAATTCCGGTGAATAACATCGCTAAAATCATTAAAATATCGAATATCGGAGGTACCGTTACATGAGAGCTATACGAAGTCGTGGGTCTGCACATGCAATTTTCTGCCGTAGGCTGAAGTATCCATTACGAACTTCAAACTCCGAATTTGAAACAATTCCGGTGAATAATGTCGCTAAAATCATCAAAATACCGAAAATGGGAAGGTACCATTATTTGGGGGCTGAAGCAAAAGCGGACTTACATGGTCAATTTTAAATAGCAAAAGTTCTGCAGATATAATATACATTTCAGTAAAATTTTATCAACCTACTTCATTTCGTTCGAAAGCTAGATTGATTTCCGCAGACGGACGGACATCGCTAAATCGACATAGAATTTTATGCTGATCAAGAATATATATACTTTGTGGGGTCTAAAATATATATTTCGAGGTGTAACAAACGGAAGGACAAACTTACTCGTAATATACCCCCAATACTATAGTGGAGGATATAACAGTCGGTTTTGCCGACAGATGTATAATCTCAGCCATCGTTCAATTATTTAAAAGGGTGAGATAAAAAAAATTGCAACAAAGTCAAACGCCATATTTTTAATTTTTTTTTTTTAATTTTATTGAATGAAAGCAAAAATGTCGGAAATTTTAGAATAAGTTTAGATTTGTTCGAATTGGTCAGGAATTATGGCCTTCAAATGGCCAATGAAACCGTCAAACGCTGCCCGAATGTTGCTCTGCGTTATTTTGCCCCATTCGCGGCGAAGCGCTTGCTTGAGGTGATCGACACTTTCGTATTTTTTAGGGCCAACCTTCTTTTTTTTTCAAAATACTCCAAAAATGTCCAAGGTCTGCGGCCAAAATGTTTGCGTGCCCAAAGCCTTCATACACCCTCCACAATATTTCGCAATAATATTCGGCATTTATTCTGATGCCACGTCGATTAATCGATTAATACGAGCGGAGGGCGACCATAGCTTGTTATGGCGGCCCACACCATCACCATGGCAGGCGCTTGAGTTCTGGTGGCCAACCGTAGATGCACATTTTCAGCTGACCTCTTTGGCAAGTAAACACGATCATTTTGTTTGGTTAAAAAACTGCTGGACAACGAATGTTTTCTCGTCGGAGAAAACCAAATTCGGCAGTTCACCACTTTTGGCCAAGCGAAGCAACTCTTTAGCTCTTTTGGGTCTATTTTCTTTACTTTGCGGTGTAAGCTCTTGCACTTTTTGAAATTTCAATGGCTTTACCTTGATCTCATTTTTCAATATTTGCCAAATGGAATATTGCGATATGTTGAGCTCACGAGCCATTTTCGGCCACTGCGACGTGGGTTTCGATCAAGTCGCTTTTTTACTTTTCGAATCATCTCTGCTGATGTTGCTGTTTTCTTCCAACCACTTTCTTGACATCAGGCTACGCTACCAGTATCACGGTAACGAGCGATGGTACGAGCCACAAAATATTAATTCACATTTAAATGCTGGAGTGCTCTAACGATAGCCACTTGAGGTTTTCCAGCCAAATATAATGAATAACTTTTTTCTGGAAAATTCTCACCAAAGTGCTTTTGTACGTTTGTAAACAATATAATTAGCTGTCACCGGAATAATTTTAACAGCTGTTGGACGAGTGGCTTAGAAATGACAGCAGTCTGAATTTGGTTGCATTTTTTTCATCTCACCCTGTAAATGACTAAAAGATGGAATATCTCGATTACACAAAAATTGTAGATACACATAAATTTTTTTTCCAAATCGCGGTATATTTTTAAGGTTAGCGCAGATAAAATGTTAAAATGTCGATAGAGACATATTCCTCATTTAGTACAGGGTTGTCCATATTCGACGGACCCATCTGGCAACGCCATAACTTTTGACAGAGATGTCACATCGCTTAATGACATACCGCGTTTGAAGCGCCAGTCCAAGCATTTGTTCCCGTCCAAAATTCAATTGACGCAAATAATGTTGCCTGCGGACAAGCCTCATCGATTGGAATGGGCCCAAAGAGTCATGGGTCCGTCGAATATGGGCAACCCGTACGCTGCTGCTTTAATTTTATAGTTTGATTCGTCATTTTTACCACTTCTTCTACATAAATATTACCACAGCTTCCACGCTCCATTCCAAAAAATCAGAAAATACATCTACAAGTTAGAGGTATTTTTTCAACGATATATTAAAAACGGATATAATGTAAGAAATTATTTCCAAATTTAATTAGAATGGCTTTGAAATACAGCTAACTTCAGTGTCCTCCACAACATTTCGCAACCTAAACCGGACTTTATAAAATATCTACTTTTTTAAGTCTATATCAAAAGCTTCCTTTTTCTCCGATTCTTCAAATTTTCTTAGAAGACAAACAAGTAAACAAATGCTATAGTCGTGCGGGACCGACCATGTGATACCCGACAACACTACAATATGTTCGAAGTCTCCTTATATCCAAATCCATTTTGGAAGGTTTCGTTTTTGAAATAATTTCAAAGAGCCTTGCCCAGATGATACCCTTAAGTTTTTGACTCGAAGAATTTGGCCAATATTCACGTATTCCGCCGTATTATATTCAAAACGATTTGACGCAAAAGTTGTGGTCCGTTTTAAAGTTAATAAAATCCAATAGTCATCCAAAATGCTAAACTTCTTCCCTATCCTTAACTCTCTTCTGATACGCAATTCCGCGACGATTAGTTTTCAATTGTGGCCTCTAGAGCGACTACAAATTAAAAATTTTTAAATTTTTTAGTCCATATATATACATCTTAAGAACAATAGGCATTAATTCTGACTCTAACGCTACCCCATGTAATTTCATGAGGATCGGGCGATAACTGCGACATGCTTATAATACCCTCAAAGCGTAGTGTTGAGAGGTGTAAAAATTTGGAAAATTTTCACTTCAAAATTGTAAGTGAAATTGAAAAAATCGCATGCGATAAAAATATGACATAAATTTAAAAAAAATGGAAAAAAAAAATTATTCACTCATCTATTGGTATATCTTTCCGCGATTTTCTTAGATTTTATCCTTTTCTGGCCAGAGACCATTTCGAATTGAGGGAAATTGTGAAAATCGGCCCAGCAGAATAAATAAGACATCATTCTTTTACATATATATTGTTCCTATTTGGCTATATATCTTGGCTTCAGCATCGCTTTAATGGTCAGGAGTGACCATTTAGTGTGTTTGTGATTTGGCTGGGATTGAAATTATTCGCAGTTTAATGGAAATTTTCCTATTTTCTTACATAAAAGTTAGGGTCTATTTTACGCTAAATATTGTTCGATGGCCGCCCAAATTGGTAGGCTTCTGCACAGTCCTATATTCTAACTCTATGTAAATTTCATAATTCTGGTCTACAGAGCAACTGCAAAATCAGGAAAATTTTCTGTTTTTGGTCCATTTCAACCCCTAAATATTTTGCAATCATCTCCAAAAACAATAGGGTTCTGACCCTAACCCCACCTCCATTTTCAATTTCGTGAGAATCGGGCTATAATTGCAACCTGTAGCTTGATTATAAATTAACATGGACAGACGGACGGACATACATAGCTAGATCGACTCAGTTCGACGAGATAGGAAGATCCATATATACTTTCCTATGTGGGAAACCAATATTTCGAGGTGTTACATAATTTTTGGCCCAATCAAACTTATAATACCCCCAACACATAGATTCTTCATTTATATATAAAAAATAAGGCACCAAACATTTAAATTTTCTTCTATTTAAAGAAATTTCTTTTCGAAAATACAAATATTTCTTGAACCAAACAACGACACGGTTCAATGACAAATGTCCAAGTATTTAATAACAGATTAGCACCTTGTTTAACTTCCAATCTTTGAAGACATAAATTTCCCTTCTTATTATGACTTTGAAAACATTTTTATAGCATTCTTGGCGTGCATTTTCCAAAACACACACATATTAACAATGTTTCACGAGTTTCAAGTCCAAAACATGTGAGAAACTCACACATACATCCAAAGCTATTCGAAATGTGACACTGGTACATTGGCTTGTTCCAGTTCCTCCTTGGCAATTTGGAGGGGGGGACGGTGGATAAACTGGTACGTGACTTTTAGCTTTAAACCTTAACGGTGTGCCTCAATAATTTACATCTGTTGCCAGAATTGAATTATGCGCGCGGATATACGCAATGCACACACATACAATGTGTGGCCCCTTCCCCCCACACAACACCGCCACACTCGCGTAGCAATTCTGTGGACTAGTGAAATGAAGATATCCGTGATTTTAAGATATTTGTTTCTTTTTCGATGAGTTTGACACGAGCCCCTTTCTATCTGCCGGCAGATTGTCATTGTTAAACAATCCTATAAATCAATAATACATTCCACAGTTTTCACTCTTTGGCTCTGGCAGGCAGGCAGGCGAGTGGGTAAGAAGAACGTGTGTGTCAATGGGTGGGAGTGAATGGCGTTGAGTCTCTGTGTATTTAGAGTTAAAATTGATTTTCATCTTGTGCCGCCGTTCACCGTGCGCTAAATTACTTTCAAGTGGAGCATGATGCAGTTTTCAATTTTCTTGTTGAGGAACGTCGCCCTTCCAACCATGCGACGTGTGTTCATGCATTCTGCCCTGGTATAGTTTTGAAAAATTAAGGCAATTAATTTTTCATGAGGCAAATCTTTAGTCTAATACTGCTCTTAAATTGGGGGGGGGAGGAGAAAAACTTTATTTTCCCTTTCGGAAGTGGAAAGAATGATGGCATTTTGTTTGGAAAGTTGTCATTTATGTTTTGAATTTTATGTTTTTCGAATGTCATTCGAAAGATTTCAAAGATTTTCAAGTGCATTTCAAAAGATTTAGATGGATGCGTTATAAACTCTGTCGAGTAGGATTATAAATCAAAAGGATTAATCTGTGAGTGGATCACAGAAGATGTAAGGTCATAAAAATGTGTCACTTAAAATTAGATTTAAAGTTAAGTCATATTTACTATTATGACAACATATTAAATGGATATTAATAACAAAACATACCGAGAAGGAGGATTATGGTTCGAAATGTTAATTGTATTCTGCAGCATTGAATAAAGGGAAGACTGCATTTCCTTTTACGGGGAATATAAATATTTTTATATTGAAAACAATTTTCGGGGTAAAATACTATACTAATTTTATTAACTTTCAAAAAATTTTAAGAATTCTTCAAAGAAATTATAAGTTTAACAGGCGTGTCAAATGCCATTTTCAGGTTGTTAGAAAGGGATTTTTAAAGAATTTGTGGAAGACTATCTTCAAATAGAAATATTTTGAAGATCCTCGTTAGATTGATAGATGTGGATTTTTTTCAGAATTTAAAAAAAATTATTCAGATCATTTTTAGGTCGATGGGCGTCAATTTTTTATAATTCTTATAAGATCCTTTTCAGATCGATAGGAATTCCCTCTCAGATGGATAGACTTTAAGAATTGCTCAAACACCATATCTATGTCAAAAGGCGTGGAATTTTTAAGAGTGTTTCAGACCAAAGGCGTGGATTTTTTAAGAATTTTTCAAAGACCCTCTTCAGACACAAAGACGTGGATATTTTAAAGATCCTCATCAGACCAAATTTTCAAAGACCCTTTTCAGGCCAAAAGGGGTGGATTTTTCAAAGACGCTCTTCAGACCAAAAGGCGTGGTTTTTAAACATTTTTTAAAGACCTAAAGACGTGGATCTTTTGATGGATCTTCACACCTAAAGACGTGGATTTTTCAAGAATTTTTCAAAGACGCTCTTCAGACCAAAAGGCGTGGTTTTTAAGAATTTTTCAAAAGACCCTCTTCAGACCAAAAGGCGTGGATTTTTTAATAATTTTTCAAAAGACCCTCTTCAGACCAAAAGACGTGGATTTTTTAATAATTTTTCAAAAGACCCTCGTTAGACCAATAGTCGTGAATTTTTTAAGAATTTTTCATTAGACCCTCTTCAGATCAAAAGGCGTGGACTTTTTTAAGAATTTTTCAAAAGACCCTCTTCAGAACAAATGCGTGAATTTTTTAAGATTTTTTCAAAAAACCCTCTTCAGAACAAAAGGCGTTAATTTTTTTAAAAACCCTCTTCAGAGCAATAGTCGTGGAATTTTTAAGAATTTTTCAAAAGACCCTCTTCAGATCGATAGGCATGGATTTTTTAAGATTTTTTCAAAATATCTCTTCAGAACGGGCGGGGCGGGGATTTTTTTTAAGAATTTTCCAAAAAAAAACCTCTTCAGATCGATAGGCGTGGATATTTTTAAGAATTATTCAAAATATCTCTTCAGATCGATAGGCGTGGATTTTTTAAGAATTTTTCAAAATAACTACCTAGATCGATAGGCGTGGATTTTTTAAGAATTTTTCAAAATATCTACCCGGATAGATAGGCGTGGATTTTTTAAGAATTTTTCAAAATATCTACCCGGATAGATAGGCGTGGATTTTTTAAGAATTTTTCAAAATAACATCCAAGATCGATAGGCGTAGATTTTTTAAGAGTCTTTCAAAATAATATCCAAGATCGTTAGGCGTGGATTTTTTAAGAATTTTTCAAAATAATATCCAAGGTCGATAGGCGTGGATTTTTTAAGAATTTTTCAAAATAATATCCAAGGTCGATAGGCGTGGATTTTTTAAGAATTTTTCAAAATAACATCCAAGATCGATAGGCGTGGATTTTTTAAGAGTCTTTCAAAATAATATCCAAGATCGATAGGCGTAGATTTTTTAAGAGTCTTTCAAAATAATATCCAAGATCGTTAGGCGTGGATTTTTTAAGAATTTTTCAAAATAATATCCAAGGTCGATAGATGTGGATTTTTTTTAAGAATTTTTCAAAATAATATCCAAGATCGATAGATGTGGATTTTTTTTTAGAATTTTTCAAAATAATATCTAAGGTCGATAGATGTGGATTTTTTTTTAGAATTTTTCAAAATAATATCTAAGGTCGATAGATGTGGATTTTTTTTAAGAATTTTTCAAAATAATATCCAAGATCGATAGATGTGGATTTTTTTTTTAGAATTTTTCAAATAATATTGGAATTTTTCAAATAATAATTTTTTTAAGAATTTTTTAAAATAAATTTTCAGATCGATAGGCTTGGATTTTTTTTAACAATTCTTTAAAATAACTTCCCAGATCGATAGGCGTGGATTTTTTTAAGAATCCTTCAAAATAACTTCCCAAATCGATAGACGTGGATTTTTTAACAATTTTTCAAAATAACTTCCCAGATCGATAGACGTGGATTTTTTTCTAAATTTTTCAAAATAACTTCCCAGTTCGATTGGCGTGGATTTTTTAACAATTTTTCAAAATAACTTCCCAGATCGATAGGCGTGGATTTTTTAAGAATATTTCAAAATAACTTCTCAGATCGATAGGCGTGGATTTTTTAAGAATTTTTTCAGAATACATATTCAGGTCGATATGGGCGTGGGTTTTTTTAAGAATATTTCAAAATAACTTCTCAGATCGATAGGCGTGGATTTTTTTTTTAAGAATTTTTCAGAATACATCTTCAGGTCGATATGGGCGTGGGATTTTTTAAGACTTTTTTAGACCATAAGGCGTGGATTTTGCAAGACCAGAGATTTTTTTTCAGAATTTTCAAAGACCCTCTTCAGATTAAAAGGCGTGGTCTTTTTGAGAATTTCTATAAAATCTACTTCAGATCGATAGATGTGGATTTTTTAAGATTTTCTTAAAGATCTTTCTCAGATCGATTGGCGTGGAATTTTGTAAGAGCAATCTGTTATTAATTTTGGAACAGAAGTAGTGGGCTGTTATATCTCATCTTCAAACCAGATCGTGCGTTGTAAAAAGTGTTCGGATTTGTGAAATTTGAAGAGAATCGGCTTTTTATTTTGGATTTAATATCTCCCATAAAATTCTAAATTTTAACCCATTGAAGGGGAGGCACCAAAAGTAGTGGTCCGACATATTCCATTATCACACCAGATCTTGTCTGTGCCGAGTTTAAAAATAATCAGATTCTCACGTTTTATGAGCTTCATTTTTATTTAAAATGTTGACTCTTTTGTGGGAGTGGTACCACAAGAAGAGAATCGATATCTACTATCTTCACACCTGATCATGTGTTAGTAAAAATATTGGGAAGTCCGCAATTTGAAGAGAATCGGACTCTTATTTCGCATTTTGACGTATTTGACCTTTGTGGGGAATGTTGTCCAATATTGTCCATTTTCGCACAGGGCATAGCGGTGATACAAATATTGAGATTTCCAAAGTTTATAGAAAATCCGATAATCTTTTCTTGTTCTATACGCAAATCATTTTCTGTAAAAATGTTGACATTTTGTGGCAGAAGTATCAGAATTAGTGGACCACTATTGCCCGTCTCCGAACTCGATTTTAGTTTGATAATAATTTTACAATGTACTAAATTTTGACCTTTCGAGAGTTATAGTGCGCCCAACCAAACAGACAGATAGTCACCGCTAGATCCAGTCCAAATGTCCTTAAACTAATTTGGTTCTAAGAGACCTAGGATCTAAAAATCCTTATTTCTATGAGGATCGTTATAAATACTGTCTATAGCCATACGGCTGATGGTGTAATAAGGCTCGGCTTTGTAATAATTCCAAATTTCTCCACATTTTTAAACAAAGGCGTCTCAATGTCTCCTTGATGAAATGTGAGCTGAGCTACCAACCCATAATTTAAAAAATATTTATTGGAAATACAAAAATGTTTTGTCATACGGTTCCAAGGAAAAAATCCTAAACAAATTACATCACTTCCAAATAAATGAAATCAAAAACGGTTACCGCCTCCGATTTTCGTCGACACTGTTCAATAATATGCAGGACAATGGTAAATATTTTTTAAACAGAAAACGCCCTTTTTAACAAATTCTCTTACACCGAGCAAGGACTTTAGAATCCTTTTGACACGTTGGCCCAAAACAAAGCAACTATTCCTAAAAACTACGACATTTTTCTTTTTTACTTTATGAACTACTAATTTTAATTGTAATAATCAATGGATGACTGTTGGCCCATCAGTGAGGCCCATCGAATGAGATCAATTGGTACCGCCTACTTTTTTGTCGGTTTGGCCAAAAACCTATGGCAAATGTGGGACAATGCATTTAAACCAAAATCCCCAAGACAATGTGAAATTCTGAACAAAAATATCTTTGTTAGTTAGAGCGCCTATTTTTTACAAAAACAATCCTTAAATTAAAACAACTAAAAATGTAGAGTGGTGTAGTGATACATTTAGTCTAGTTTGGCTTTGTTTAGTTCGTTTCCATTGTTTGTTCTGACTGACGTCTTGCTGGCTGTTTGTGTAGGGGTGTGATTCTATAGAATTCAATGTTTTTGGTGACAATTGTAAGGCTTTGCATGATATCTCAATCGATAATGTCGTTTTCTTTTTTTTTGGCCTTATCTGGAATTGCTGTCCTTTTGGGCAACGATTAATTGTGTGTGCGTATAATTTTACTTACTTTATAAATCACAGTCTTTTTTATTTTTTCTATGTGAATGCAAGCGAGGATCATTTGTGTAGTTCGATCTATTGTCAATGTTGTCCTGTTTACACAATATTTTACAAACTCAGTCAATTTAATGGAAATCATCAGTGATGTCTTTTTTTAAAAGAAAAACTGAAAAATGTCCATTGAATCCTTGTAATCCTTGTTTTTGGTATTCTCAGACAGTTGGGCGTCTCAGATTTCTGTTGCTGTTCGGCTCGCAAATATTTCATGGAATATGGAGGGTTGAATTACGTCTTGAAACCAATTGTTGGACAACTTCATAACACTGATGCAAGAAATGGCGAAATAATTTGTTGAATTAGTTGCAAAAAAAAAAAAAGAAACATCTAATACAAAATTCGAAATTTTTGTCCAAATTCGTATAACTTTAAAAATTCATATTTTGTCAAATGCATGAAATTAAAAACACATGTAGTTCATCGAAGGATTGCGTCTCTCGTCCTTGGTGATTAGCTGCTACCGAAATCCAAAAAAATGGATTTTCAAACAAAATGTTCAGAATATTTTTAAAGTTATACGTAAATGCGTAAATAGCTTCTAATTGAACAGCATTAATCCGAACAATTTTTCATATTATTGAAAGAAGAATCAACATTATTTTGCTTTGAAGTGTAATGGTTTTGTTCTTTTCTTATAGAGGTTAGCATAGAGCGTGAAACAAGATTGCTGTTTTTCCCGTAAATTTTTCCCCCTGATATGGCTGTCGACAACAGTCGTAATATTGGAAAATAACAAAAAAATAAAACTGAATCACTGATTTTTCAATTGACCTCAAGGCAAAATAAAGTTTCGAAACATTGGTCCAAGACATAGGATGTTATGGATCTTTATATCTTGCGAAGCTGAGTCGATCTAGGTATGTATCTCCGTTCGTCCATCCATCCCCCTATCCATTTTAAATTGTAATTACGCTACAGGTGACAATTTTGGCCCGATCCTCACGAAATTTTTTATGGGATGGAATTAAGGTCAGAATGGAGGAAAAAAATACGAAAATTTCCATTAAACCTCGAATATTTCTAATCCCAGCGGAATCAAAAATACACGAAAGGGTCACATTGATGCGGACATCCAAGATATCGCAAATATAGCAAAATACATACAATCTCATATATCAAAGAAGAGAAGGTTGCAATTTTTATACCCTACAACATTATTATAAGTTTGATTGGGCAAAAAATTATGTAACACCTCGAAATATTGGTCCTGGACATCCTGTCGCCGAGTTGAGTCGATCTCGCTATGTATGTCCGTCTGATGATGGCAAAATATTTAATGGGTGATATGGACAAAAAAACCAAAATATTTCCTATATACAGAGGAAAGGTCACACCTAGATTGATTCCAAATGTCCCGGAACGGATTTCGTCCAAAAGAACCTAGGGTTTGAAGCCGTTATTTAGAGGGGCACATTTTGTAGACAATATGAGATGAATCTGTTTAGTATTATTTATATATACGAATATCGTATCAAGAACGCAATTGAAGTTCGTTATTTCACATTTAAAGCCTGATTTTACAGTTGCCAATCGAAGCAGAATTTCGCAAGGAGTTAGGGTTAAGGGTTGGGCAGGTGGATGGTAATCGGACAACAATTAGCGGGTCAAATAGACCATAACTTGTTTGTAAAAAAATACGAAAATTTCCTCTAAATCGCGAAAGATTTTAATTGTTGCGAAATCACAAATACATTAAAAGGTCACTTCCGAGTATTACAGTGATACTGATAGCCAACAAATCGGATATATAACAAAATACTAACAATCCATATGTAAGGTATTATGTTAGTTATTCCTTTCATAAGTCAAGAACCGCTAGACTGATTTTCACAATCCTCTCCAAATTGAAATGGCCTCTTGATAAAAAAATTATCGCATTAAAATATGTCAATAAAAAAGTGAATATTTTTTATTGTTTGTTGAAATTAAATTTTTAGTATTTGATTTGCAATATTGATTTGCAGATTTTGTATTTTTTCCACCTTCAACCTCTATGTGTTGTGGGTATTCTATTCAGGCTGCAATTATCCTCCGATCGTCACGAAATTTTGCATGGAGGTAGGGTTCGGGTCAGAATTGAAGCCTATTGTTTTGAAGATGTATATTTAGAACCAAAAATTTAAAATTTTTGTCAGGTCACAATTGAAAACCAGTCAACTCGGATTTTCGCATGAGAGCTAAGGACATGACAGAAGTCTCGCATTTTGAATGACCATAAGTTCATATTTAGCGGGTAAAATGGACAACAGCTTTTGTGTGAAATTGTTTTGAATACTTATCAGCAAATGCTTCCGGTCAAAAACCAAAGGCAAACATTTTTGCAGGCCTGTATGACATCATTTCAAAAATGAAATCTACCAAAACGGATTTGGACCCAAGCGGCTTCCAACACATTATAGTGTTGTAGGGTATTTCATGGTCGGCCCCGCACGGCTATAGCCTTTGCTTATTTATTAATATTACAATATTTGGTCAACATTCGATAAAAATCGATCCCTCGAAAATGCCGCTTCAATGTAAACTGTTATATGGGGGCTATACGAATACGTGGTCCTGCATAAGTAATCTTCAAATAAGACACAATAGCGCTGAAAAGTGTCACTAAAACTATTAAAATACTGAATATCGGGAGTTATCGTTATATGTTATAGAGGTAGAAACCATTACAAACTCTAAACACCAAATGTTAAACCATTCTTTGGAGAAATAGGGCTAACTTCTTTAGATATGCGGTTACAGATATATAGGAAAGGTGTCTAGTAGCTATTGCGTACATCAAATGAAAAATGTGCTAGGTATCGTTATATGCGGATAACGTAAATATATATATAACTATGATCGGAGAATGACGAATTTTAAATCATTGTGTGTCAAATCGTTAAAATGCCAAATACGGTTAAAGTTACATGGTAGATATTCGAAAACGTGGACCCATATAGCTCATTTGCAATATCACTCATCCTAGACCCAATATATGTTTTAATGCCGAATTTCAAAGCTATTCGTCAAATAATATTGACGATTTCAATAGACAGACGGACACCATTAATTTTATGTTGATCACGAGTATGTGTTCTTTATGGGATATAGAAATTTTGTCATTCCGTCTACAACACATCGAAATATTTGTCGGAGACCCAATAACAAATAAAGGATGAGATAAAAAAAAAAAAAACTGCAACAAAGTCAAACACCAAAATTTTGACATTTTTTTTTTAATTTTATTGAATGAAGTCTAAAAATGCCGGAAATAGCATCAAATTTTAGAATAAGTTTAGATTTGTTCGAATTGGTCACCTTTGGCACGAATTATGGCCTTCAAACGGCCAATGAAACCGTCACACGCTGCCCGAATGTTGCTCTGCGATATTTTGGCCCATTCACGGCGAAGCGCTTGCTTCAGGTGATCGAAACTTTGGTATTTTTTAGTGCCATCCGTGCTTTCCAAAATACTCCAGACACAATAGTCCAATGGATTTGTATCCGGAGATTTTGCGATAGTGCTGAGTCCTGATGGAATGTCCAAGGTCAGCGGCCAAAATGTTTGAGTGCCCAAGGATTCAATACACCCTTCAGAATATTATTCGGCATTTATTTTGATGCCACGGTCAATTAATTCGAGAGGAGAGCGATCATCGGCTGTCAATGGCCGACGCCTGAGTTCTGGTGGCCAACCGAAAGTGCACTTTTTCAGCTGGCAGGTAAACACGGTCATTTAGCTTGTTTACAAACTGCTGGACAACGAATGTTTCCTCATCTTAGAAAACCAAATTCGACAGTTCACCACTTTCGGCCAAGCGAAGCAACTCTTTTGGTCTTTTGAGTCAATTTTCTTTCTGTTGCGGTGTAAGTGCTTGCACTTTTTGGAATTTCATTGGCTTTACCCCGAGCTTATTTTTCAATTTTTGCCGAATGGAATATTGCGATATGCTCAGTTCACGAGCCATTTTTCGGCTACTGCGATGCGGGTTTCAATAAAGTCGCTTCTTTACTTTTCGAACCATTTCTGCTGATGTTGCTGTTTTCTTCCGTCCACTTCCTTGAAGTCGGACCACGCTACCAGTATCACGGCAACGAGCGATGGTACGAGACACAAAAGATTTATTCACATTTGAATGCTGGAGTTCTCTAACGATATCCACTTGTGGTTTTCCAGCCAAATTTGCAATATATGCTCAGTATATATTAACGGTTTCTTAAGATATTCTAAAAGTTTCAGTTTCAAATTTTTTTGAAATTTGTCGTTTTAGGCACAATTTAGTGGTCAAACTTTTATCCCCAATATGGTGAATGAAGTTTTTCTTTTCATAATTATAAATATTAATAAAGCGTCCGATTTGAGATCAATTCCAGACCTCAATAATGAGTAACTCCGTGAGAAGTTTTTGGTGAAATTCAAAATTTTCTCATGGTTTTACGCTTTTGTCAAATGACAATGCAATAATTTCACATATGGTCAATCAATCCGGTAATTCTATTGACTTTTCAAAAAGCGATTTTGCAAAAATGATCTGTCATAATTGAAATGTTTATTCTTTTACAAATTAATGGACAATGCCAGAGATTACATGATTTGAAGACACAAACAAGGGAACACAGAAAAAAAACAAAACACTGGGAAAAACGAGCATGAAACCAAAAAAGAAAATTGACAATGGCGCAAAGAAAAACCAGCGACAACAGGAAACTGTGATGACAAATGCAAAAAATTTGTCATCGATGAGTGATGGAAGAATTATTCATTCATAAAGCGACGAACGACGGACGACAAGGTAAGAAAGACATCATCAAAAGCAAACAGTAGCAATTATTATTGGCATTATCGTTTTGTTCGGCAGCAGCATCAGTAAAGAATAACGTCTAAGAAGATTTTAGATGTTTTTGCTTTGTTTTCCTTTTTTTTCTTTTTTGGCTAAATATCCATGACATTCGGACATACACAAATGGTAATACATCATACGATTAGAATGCTTAAAGAATCAACAAGGTTCCATTTCGCAGGACAATGACAGCAATTACACATGTTCATATGTCACATACACGTATGTATCTCCATCACACAGCCAGCGGCTTTGAGTGTTTTGGCATTGGCGACAGTGAAAACCAAACATAATTTCCCATAACATAAAATCCCATATATCTTTCACATTCCGTTTTGCAAGGTGCACGTTCCTTGAAGGTTGTCTTTTCCCATTTTGCATGATGACATTTTCCTTTGTTGTTACCGATAATCTGCACTGCCGCTGCTTCTGGTGTTTGTTGCTCATCCTCTTAAGGCATTTAAGATAATGGCAGAAAAAGGGACACTTTCTGCTTGACTTACTTGGGCCAAAAGAAAAAACAGGCGATGTCAAAAGGTTAGCCAAAAAGAAAATATGTGCGCCAAACAATTTGCTTCCCGTTTTTCCTCGGGGTATTCGCAGTTTTCTGAATGAAACTAAGTCTCATGAGAAAGAAATATTGCGTGTTCACAAATTGATTAGACAGTGGGACAAAATAGAAATATTCTTACTCTTAGAGAAATATTCCAGAGCTACAAAGGCGGATTTTTGGGAACATTGCGGAAGAGTTCTTAGATCTTAAAGAAATTTCGAAAGACCTTTAGACGTGGAATTTTAAAGAAAAATTGTTCGAAAGATTGTCAGACCTTTGGACGTGGATTTTTTAAAGAAAAAATTTTTCTTGAGACTGACAGAGCTTTAGACTTGGATTTTGAAAAAATTATTATTATTAGACTTGGATTTTGAAAAAATTATTTTTCGACAGAGTAGTAGACCTTTAGACTTGGATTTTTAAGGAATATTTTTTGACAAAATATCAGATCTTTAGACGTTGATTTTTAATGAATAATTTTTATGACAGATTTTAAGACATTTAGACGCGGATTTTTTAAATCGACGTGGATTTTTAAAGACAATTTTTTCCAAAGACTGTCGGACCTTCCGACGTAGATTTTTAAAGAAAACATTTCAAATCGACTTGGATTTTTAAAGACATTTTTTTCCAAAGACTGTCTGACCTTCCGACGTAGATTTTTAAAGAAAAAATTTCAAATCGACTTGGATTTTTAAAGACAATTTTTTTTGAAAGATTATCAGTCCTTTCGACGAAAACTTTTTCGAAAGACTATCACCCCTTCCGACGTGGATTTTTAAAGAACAATTTTTTGAAAGACTGTCAGACCTTCTGACGTGGATTGTTAAAGAAAAAATTTTCGAAAGATTGTCAGACCTTCCGACGTGGACTTTTAAACATTTTTTCGAAAGACTGTCAGACCTTCCGACGTGGACTTTTAAACATTTTTTCGAAAGCCTGTCGGACCTTCCGACGTGGATTTTTAAACATTTTTTCGAAAGACTGTCAGACCTTCCGATGTGGATTTTTAAACATTTTTTCGAAAGACTGTTAAGGAATAATTTTTCGAAAGATTATCATATCTTTAGACGTAGATTTTTAAGGAATAATTTTTCGAAAGACTATCTGACCTTTGAACGTGGATTTTTAAAGAATATCAGAGCTTCAGATTTGGATGTTCAAAGACTATTTCTGAATGAATATCGGCTCTTTTACATAGAGTTTGTGAAGGACTATTAGAGCTATGGACGTAAATTTAAAACAAAATAAAAGACTTTCTGAGCTATAGACCTGGATTTTTAAAAAATATTTTTCAAAGGAGTTGTAGACAAGGGTTAAAAAAAAATACTTTTAAAATCTTTCTTAAAGACTTTCAAAGCTATAGACGTGGATTTTTAAAGAGGGATTCTTTTTAAGGATTTTCAGAGCTATTGACGTGGATTTTTAAAGGACTATTTTGAGAGCTATACACCCTGATTTTTAAGCGTGACCCCCTTGAAGAACTTCAGAGCTATAGACGTGGATTTTTAAAGAAGGACTTCTTGAATGACTTTCAGAGCTTTTAAGGGACTATTTGATGGACTTTTATAGCTATAATCGTGGATTTTAAAGGAATCTTTAAAGGGTTTATTTGAAGGACTTTCATGCCTCTAGACGTGGATTTTTTAAACAATCTGTTAAAGGACTATTTGAAGGACTTTGATTTTTAAGGATGTGGATTTTTAAAGAAGGACTCTCAAAGAATAACATAATTTTTAGAAAATATTTTTGAAGGACCATCAACGATATAAATGTGAATTTTCGAAAAATTGTTTCTCAAGGATCAAATAGAAAAGTGGATTTTTTAAAAATATTTTTTTAGAGCCAAAATTGAGAGGTTAGCTTTTAAATAATATTTTCTGAAGGATCAGAATAGAACATAGCCTTTTTTAAAACATTTTCTCAAGGACCAAAATAGAATGTGGATTTTTAAAAATATATTTTTCATGGATCAGAGTTCTATAAAAAATATTTTTTTTTTTCAAAGATTATCAAAGCCATATTTTTTTCATGGTTCAAAAAGTGCATCGAATGTGGATTTAAAAAAAAAATATTTTTTCCACGAATCAAAACGTGGATTTAAAAAAAAATAATGTTTTTTTACGAACCATAGCGTAGATTTTTAGAAAATATATTTTTCATGGACCAAAACGTGGATTTTTTAAAAAATTATTTATTTTCTTGGATCAAAACGTGGAGTTTTTAAAGAATATTTTTTTTTCGTGGATCAAAACGTGGTTTTTTTAAAAAAAATATTTTTTTCATGGATCAAAACGTGGATTTTTTTAAAATTATTTTTTTTTCATGGATCAAAACGTGGATTTTTTTTAAATTATTTTTTTTTCATGGATCAAAACGTGGATTTTACATTTTTTTTTCATAAATCAATGCGTGGATTTTTTTTAAATTATTTTTTTCATAAATCAAAGCGTGGATTTTTTAAAAATTATTTTTTTTTTCATAAATTAAAGCGTGGATTTTTTAATAATTATTTTTTTTTATAAATCAAAGTGTGGATTTTTTAAAAATTATTTTTTTTTTTCATAAATCAAAGCGTGGATTTTTTAAATATTATTTTTTTTCATGGATTTTTTAAAAAAAAAATTGTTTTCTTGGATCAAAACCTGGATTTTTAAAAAATATTTGTTTTCATGAATCAAAACGTGGAGTTTTAAAAAAATATTTGTTTCCATGAATCAAAACGTGGATTTTTTAAAAAACATATTTTTTTAATGGATCAAAATGTGGATTTTTAAAATAATATATTTTTTCGTGGATCAAGAAGCCTGGATTCGACAGAGCAAATATCTGAGTTTGCTTTTAATATTTTTTTTTTTTTTTTTTTTTTTGAATATCAGAGCAAGATTAGGTAATTTCCCAAGGACCAAAAGATTTCAAAAAATGTTTTTTTTTTTTTCAAAGACTATTTGAAATATTTTTTAGGACCAATAGATTTATGCTTGGGCTTTTTGAAGACAATTTCTCAATCGTGGATTTTTTGTGTTTTTGTTTAAATAGTCTTTAGTTAAAATATTGAACTTTTCTAAAATATTTCTCAAGAGCTATCTGATTCTTAAACTAATTTTTTAAATGTTGGTGGTCCTTTTTTTTAAGAATCAATTTAGTTATAATTTTTCACTATTTAAACTCACTTTCTATGGGAACATCAGAGCTATAAACTTGGGGATTTTCGAAACACTGTTAAGGTTATGCTCCCATAACAATTTTAAATTTTTTGGAATATTATTTATTTTTGTTTAAATTTTTCAAAGTGGCATTTTTTGTCCAAACATTACATAAATATCAAAATTATTATCTCTTACCCCACTGTCTCATTGAATGATGAAATTGCAGCGACCTGTGATGATGTCACAAAGATGCTAGCTAACACGGCTTAATGTAAGTGATACCATTAGTGGTGCTCATTTCTTTTGTACCGCTGCCCAGCATATCGTTCACATGTCATGGGAAAGTCATGAGAAATTGGAAAACCTGTCACACACTCACATCGCTGTCGGGTCGGTGTCACCAAAAAAGACGACAAGTTGAGATTGATTACGGATTAGCCGGTGATCCTTCTAATGCTATTTTCCTAACTAAAATGTCTTAAGGCGATTTACTGAAAAGACAACAAACAAAACAAAAGTCGGCTTAAGGATCAATGTTTTTTTTTTTTTTTTTGGCAAAAACTGCAAGGGCTGCTTTTGCGACACATGATTTTAATTTTATTCGGGTAATCTTTAATGCCGCAAGGTGCATAAAATAAACAAGGAAGGTATACGAGCAAACAGCACATCAAAGTGTGTACCGAGATGTGTATGGGAACTGCAAAAAGAGTGCCTTGGAGGTGTAACCACACCTGCCAAAATAAAGTTTATTTAACTTACACTAATCTCGTACCGCAATATCAAAATTGAAATTCTTCCTTATCCGGAATTGCTGTCATTGTCCTTTGTCTTTGATATGTGGCAAAAGTTTACCTTAGCTAAAAAACTAAAATAAGGGAGGGGTTTGAAAAAGGGGTTTCTAAGCAGGTTGTCAACCTTTCCGAAATTTTAAACCCTCCTAGGCAGTTGTAGCATACTAGACTTCTTTATCACATAATTGTGTGCGCTAACTGCTAGCAGATTCCTAAAACTCCAAACGAAATCCACATCCTGTAGCAACTTTTTAACTCCTCCAAATCTTCTAAAGGGGTTAAACACCTTAAACCTCATTTCGTTAATTTATTCCATAATAACCGGTTTTGTTAATCTGCAAGATGTTGTGTTAATTTATCTCTTTTATTTCACTTAGGCTTTGAAATTATCTATAACCCCTTTAAAACGCCCTCTTCCGCATCACATCGTCGCTGATGCTGATGATTCTCTTTTTTTTCAACTTTTTATGCCTCCCCTCATCGTCATCCCCAAAATTTAGTGGTAATTCCCGCATATTTATCATCATCACCCTCATTTTACATGAATGCCAACACAACAAATTGAAAAGCAGGTCTAAGAGGCAACAACAAAAACAAAAAAGAAGCAACGAAAGGATTGTCTTAACCATTAACAATAATGCGTTGGTTAAAAGCTTTCCTTTGTTTTGTTAACAAAAAAAACAAAATTTTAATTGTTTTTCATGGCGCGTTCATTGCGTGAATGGCAACAAAAGTAAACAACCTAGACGCCAAGGAAAAAAGGCCAACCTAAAATGGTACACTTTGGCCAAAGATAGAAAACAGAAAACGGAATGACGGGAAGCTGTCTTAATGAATGCGCTTTTAAGGTAATGAAAATCTTAGAAGTGTTTAAGAGCAAAATAAAGAAAAAAATAATATTTAAAATTAGTGCCTTGTGGCAAAGGATTTTTTTCGAAAGGAATAACTTTTTTATACCTTATCAATAATATATTTTACAGGAAAAAACCGATAAAAAATGTAAAAAATATTTTTTATTTATTACACCTAAAGTAATTTAAATAATGAATTGCATACACAGGGTGAGATGAAAAAATTGCAACCAACTTCAGACTGCTGTCATTTCTAAGCCACTTGTCCAACAGCTGTTAAAATTATTCCAGTAACAGCTCATTATATTGTTTACTAGCGTACAAAAGTATTTTTTGTGAGAATTTTCCAGAAAAAAAGTTATTCGTGATGGAATTCAAGCGTGGTAGTGTGATTTCTTTATATTTGGCTGGAAAACCACAAGTGGCTATCGTTAGATAACACCAGCATTTAAATGTGAATAAATCTTTTATGTCTCGTACCATCGCTCGTTACCCTGGGACTGGTAGCGTAGCCCGACGTCAAGGAAGTGGAAGAAAAATGGTTCGAAAAGTAAAGAAGCGGCTTGATCGAAACCCGCGTCGCAGTGGCCGAAAAATGGCTCGTGAGCTGAACATATCGCAATATTCCATTCGGCAAATATTGAAAAATGAGCTCGAGGTGAAGCCATTGAAATTCCAAAAAGAGCAAGAACTTACACCGCAACTGAAAGAAAATAGACTCAAGAGAGCTAAAGAGTTGCTTCGCTTGGCAAGAAGTTGTGAAAAATTTGTTGTCCAGCAGTTTGTAAATAAACAAATTGATCGTGTCTACTTGCCAAAGAGGTCAGCTCAAAATGTGCACCTTCGGTTGGCCACCAGAACTCAAGCGCCGGCCATGGTGATGGTGTGGGCCACCATTACAGCCGATGGTCGCTCTCCGCTCGTATTAATCGACCATGGCATCAGAATAAATGTCGAATATTATCGCGAAAATATTCTGGAGGTTATATTAAAAAATCTTCGGATACCAATCCGTTAGACTATTGTTTGTAGAGTATTTTGGAAAATAAGGTTGGCACAAAAAAAAAAAAAAACCAAAGTGTCGATCACCTCAAGCAAGCGCTGCGCCGGGAACGGGCCAAAATACCGCAGAGCAACATTTGGGCAGCGTGTGACGGTTTCATTGGCCGTTAGAAGGCCATATGGCTAGAGAGGGTATTTATAATTTGATACAGTCAAAACTTGCCTTTGCAAATTCTAATGGAAAATAGGCAATATCGGTCCACTCCATCATCCCCCCCAAAAGGTCAAAATTTTGAATAATTATAACTATTATAAAATGTGATGTAAGAGGCCGAGTGTCTTTAAATTACACGCATTACAATATTTTTATTAACCCAAGGTCTGGTATGAGGATGAAATATATCGGTGCACTGCTGCTGGTAACCAAAACGATCATAAAATCGGTCTCTTCATAATTCGTACATTCCCTTATTTTTACTAACGCAAAATCTGCTGTGAAGATAGGGGTCGGAAATTTTGAAAACCCACGAAGCTCATAAACCGGAAATTAAAATCCGAGTTCATTCATTTCCATCAACACAAGATCTGTCATAAAGATGGTAGAGAGCGGACAATTCCTTCTGATACCTCCCCCACATAGGGTTCAAGATTTTGAGAAACCAAACGCTCAAAGTAAGCCAAATAAACATTCCACTCTCTTCAAATTTCACACATACCAACATTTTTGCTAGATCTGTTGTGAAGATGATATATAGCTGCGAAACCCCTTCTGGTTACTCACTCAAAAAGGGTCACAATTGTCAATGCTTTCATCTGTCTTAGCTTGCGAAACAAGTCAGCGATTCTTTACAATTTGCTATATCTAAATATTTCTCTCAACCAGAAACTTGGGATGAATATGAATTTTATGACGAAGTTACAGATATAGTTACAAATATAACAATATTTATATCGAATTTATTTAGGTCCGATATGAAATGGACAATATTGGCCCATTCCTTCAGAACCCACTCCATAGAGGGTCAAGTGTTTAAATAACCATAACAGAAATCAAAATATATTTAAATAATCGAACATTGGCTGAGGGTATAAGTCTGTTGGCAGAACCGACTGATACTTTTTACATTTTATTTGAAAATATTTTTAATGTCTTCCTGCCCAACAATCGTAGATTTCATAAACAGATTTTTCTTTGTTAAAAAAAAACTTGATGTACGGGAATCGTTGGCTTAGATTTTTAAAACTGGTTTCAAAGATCTTAATGTCCAATAATCATGGACCTTTTAAAAAATATTTTGTCCAAATACAAAAATAAAAAGAAATATCGAGGAAATTTACAAATATGTAGCAAAAGCCCCTGCCCATGAATTACGGATATTTTTTAAATATTTGTCAAACTTCTGAGGTAGGTGTCGCAAATTTTCCAAAAAATATTTCTAAAGGACTTTGGTCTGGTCAAGAATCGAGAATATTTACAAAAATTTAGAAAAAAAATTCTTCCCAAGAATCATAGAACTTTTTTAATGTTTTTCAAACTTCCGAGGAAGGAGTCTCAAATTTTCTAAAAATATTTCTATAGGACTTTTTGGTATACACATATAGTGATTTTTCAAGGAATCTCGACTTTATAAATCATGTTTGTATGGATATACAAATTTACTGTATAAGCGATGAAGGCGGTGGAGACATTTGCTTTTGGTTTTTTTATTAAGCATTTTAAATCTACCAACTTTGGACAAAAACTACTACTTCCTTCAATGTAGCGTTGAAGCAAAATCAAAATGTTTTAATATCAATGGTTTCTTTCGAGACCGTCTCCTACTATACAAGAGTTTTAGTTTGAAAAATTTCATTGATCTCCCCATATAATCGTGTATTGATGAATATTTGTGTGTTTTTTTCTGACATTATTTGGGAATTCTTCTAAACACTTCTGGTAAGACCTCTAAATTGTACATTTCCCGATGGTAAGAAGCATCGACATATCGAAATCATTTTAAGGCGCTCAATGGTTAAAAAATTATTTGTTGTACATGAAATGTTTTAAAACATTTTGAATACAAAAGAGTCATATACACAAATGAGCTCACCCACCTCTTATGGTACACATGCTGAATATAACCCTTTGAAAAAAAAAAACATGAAAATGGCTACCAGCCAAATCGTCCCACACACCAGCAATATCGCCATTAAATTCCTTGCCACCGGTTTTTTTATCTTATGTTTGTCTCAATAAATAAATAATATTTAAATGTATTTTTCAATTTATTGACTGTCAAGTCAAAGATTAAAATTTTCGTTTTCTTGCGACATTTTCATAAATTTTCTTTCCGCAAAATATTGCGGCTTACCAAGTACATGGGATTCTATTAAAAACACACAAACTTGTGCCAAATTTTTTTAACATTTCTTTTAAATAAAAATAATTTAGATGGTGAATGGACACATAATTTAAATATTTCGAAAAAAAACAGCTTCAAAGATGGTTGAAATTTTTTGGATCATCTGTTTTTTTTTCTTTTCTGTCGAACAAGCGACAATTTATTGAAAACATTTAGCAATGAGAAATTGGTTTATTTGCATTTTTGAGGATAACCAAAACATTAATTAAAGCGAGAGCGTTGCGAACAAAAGAAATATCTGCGACAAATACCACAAAAAAGAAAACTGAACTGAAATACTGCTAGAAACCAAGAAAGGTCTGGATGTGAACAATTCCATTGTTTGTTTATTTGTTTTCTCCACCCACTTGCCAAGACAATTTAAGAAAATCAACATCAGGAACACAATGAACACAGAAATCATTAACATTCAACACCAATGATTGTAAAATGGAAATTTCTTGGACGATGAAGAATCTTTGCAATACATAGATATTCTTTGGTTATACCCTACAAAGTAGCCATGAGGAGGTTAGTTCTTCAAAGATTATTGCAGATTTTGTTGCGATCAATTTTGCATCTGATAATTTGATAATTTTCGTCATCAAACTTGTAATAAAATACAACACTAATGGCTAACTGGCCCTAAAATATTAAAATTATGCATTTTCTAATTATACACTCAGCCATATGGTTACTGAGGGTATATATCATTTGATCGGCCTAAACGTGCCTCATCAAAATAACGATTTTAGACCCTAGGTCTCTTGGGCCAAATTCCTTTTAGGAAATTCGGAGTCGATCTAGCGATGTTCGTCCGTCTGTCTGTTGGCTGGTGCGCACGATAACTCTCGAAGAGAGTATCAGATTTGGTCCAAACTTCGTACATGGTAATATTATTATCGGCACACTTCTTATGGTACTTTTCCCACAAAAAGGCCGAAATTTTCTAAAAAATATTTTATTGCACAAAAGTGAAGGGATAATCAGATTTTGTTTCAATTTTGAAAAGCCTAATATTTGCATTAGTGCTAGGTCAGAAGCGAAAATGGACAATATCGGTCCAAGTACCTCAAAATTTTGAATAATTATAACTCTTATAAAATGTGATGTAAGAGTCCGATTGTCTTCAAATTACACAAATCGCAATATTTTTATTAATCCAAGGTCTGGTGTAAAGATCGAATATACAGGATGAGATAAAAAAATCAGCAACAAAGTCAAACGCCATAGTTTTTACATTTTTTTTTTAAATTTTATTGAAAGAATGCGAAATATGTCGGAGATAGAACCAAATTTTAGAGTAAGTTTAGATTTTTTTGAATAGGTCACCTTTGGCACGAATGATGGCATTTAAACGGCCAATGAAAGCGTCACACTATGCCCGAATTTTGCTCTGCGGGGTTTTCGTCCATTCCCGGCGAAGCGCTTGCTTGAGGTGATCGACACTTTGGTATTTTTCAGTGCCAACCTTGCTTTTCAAAATACTCCAGACACAATAGTCCAAAGGATTGGTATCCGCAGATTTTGGTGGCCATTGCACGCTGGAAATTAAGCGAGGAACCTCATTTTGTAACCATTCTTGGGTGGCGCGTGCTGAGTCCTGTTGGAATGTCTAACATCTGCAGCCAAAATGTTTGTATGCCCAAGGCTTTAATACACCCTCCAGAATATTTTCGCGATAATATTCGGCATTTATTCTGATGTCACGGTCGATCAATAAGAAAGGAGAGCAACCATCAGCTGTTATGGCGGCCCACACCATCACCACGGCCAGCGCTTGAGTTTTGGTGGCCAACCGAAGGTGCACATTTTCAGCTGACCTCTTTGGCAAGTAAACACGATCATTTTGTTTGTTTACAAACTGCTGGACAACGAATGTTTTCTCATCGGAGAAAAGCAAATTCGGCAGTTCATCACTTTCGGCCAAGCGAAGCAACTCTTTAGCTCTTTTAAGTCTATTTTCATTCTGATGCGGTGTAAGTTATGTACTTTTTGGAATTTCAATGGCTTTACCCCGAGCACATTTTTCAATATTTGCCGAATGGAATATTGCAATATGCTCATCTCACGAGCCATTTTTCGGCCTCTGCGACGCGGGTTTCGTACAAGTCGCTTCTTTACTTTTCGAAACATTTCTGCTGATGTTGGTGTTTTCTTCCGTCCATTTCCTTGACGTCGGGCTACGCTCCCACTATCACAGTAACTAGCGATGGTACGAGACACAAAAGATCTATTCACATTTAAATGCTGGAGTGCTCTAACGATAGCCACTTGTGGTTTTCCAGCTAAATATAAAGAAATCTCACTATCACGCTTGAATCACGAATAACTTTTTTTCTGGAAAATTCTCACCAAAATGCTTTTGTACGCTTGTAAGCTATACAATGAGCTATCACTGGAATAATTTTAACAGCGGTCGGCCTAGTGGCTTAGAAATGATAGCAATCTGAACTTGGTTGCAGTTTTTTTATCCTAACCTGTATTCAAAGGGAAACACAAAAATCGGTAAATAATGTAGCTATAATAATCAAAATATCGAATATAGGGAGGTACCGTTATATGAGGGCTATACCAAACGTGGACCTGCACAGACAATTTTCTGTCATAGGCTGTAGTATCCATTACGAACTTCAAATGCCAAATTTGAAACAATTCTGGTGAATAATGTCTCGCTAAAACCATCAAAATACCGAATATCGGGAAGTACCGTTATAAGGGGGCTCTACGAAGACGTGGACTTGCACAGACACTTTTCTGTCATAGGCTGTAGTATCCATTACGAACTTCAAATGCCAAATTTGAAACAATTGTGGTGAATAATGTCGCTTAAATCACCAAAATACCCAATATCGTGAGGTACCGTTATATGGGGGCTATACCAAAACGTGGCCCTACATGGCCCATTTTCAATATGTTATGTCCTGCAGATATAATATACATTTGACTAAAATTTTATCAACCTACTTCATTTCTCTCGGAAGCTAGAGTAATTTCCACAGACGGACGGACATCGCTATATCGACATAGAATTTTATGTTGATCGAGAATATATATACTTTGTGGGTTCTAAAATGTATATTTCGAGGTGTTACAAACGGAATGACAAACTTAATATACCCTCCATACTATGGTGGGGTGTATAAAAAGCACCTACGACCGGGCCGAACCCTTAATACCATCCACACTTTATAACCAAATTTGAAAAATAAAAAAGTTCGCTGCAAATGCAGCTAAAATTTTAAGAATACCGAACGTCAGGTGCTACGCTATAAGAAAACATGGACCACCATAACCAATGATTTGCCAGAAACAGCGGTGGCTATTACGATCTCCATATACCATGTTGCAATTCTTTTGCAAAAAGGTAGCTAAAATCATCAAAATACCTAATTATGGGAGATACCGTTGCCGGGCTATGGGAAGACATGGATTTGCATAGGCAATTTTCTCTCATAGGCAGTAGTACCAGATGCGAACTCAAAATTCTAAATTTCGTCGAAATACCGAATATTGGGGGGAATTTTTATATGGGGTTATTCGGAGACGTGGACCTGTATATGTAATTTTCTGTCAGTGGTGGCGGTATCCATTATATTTCGATAAAATCTAGAATTTTGTGTTCGCATCTGGTACTAATGCCTATGAGAGAAAATCGCCAATGCAAGTCGAAGTCTTCACATAGCTCCAATATAACGGCATCTTCCATAATTAGGTATTTTGATGATTTTAGCTACCTTTTTGAAACAGAATTGCAACTTTGGAGTTCGTGATAGCCACCGCTCTCTATTGCAGATAATTAGTTATGGTGCTGCATGTTTTCTTACAGCGTAGCACCTGATGTTTTGTATTTCCCGCTAAATACTTCTTTTCTATTTTCAAGGTTAACATATCTCATATCAAAATGTCAATATTTTTAAAATTTCTCCTAGCTACTTAATTCTAATTATTAAGTATCGCCAAATTTTTTAAAGGCCTTAGAATCGTCCTCAATTACATAAGAATAGACTCAACATTCGTCCGACATAAGTTATGCTCCCTAAGAAATGTGCAACCTCCTGGTCTCTTTTAATTAATTAACAAACTGGCTGTAGTTCGCACCCCAGTCTACTATGCCTTATCTGGAAAAAAAAAATGTCCTCCTCATTGCTTTCGATAATAAGGACAAACAACGGCGAACAATTGTTTTCATTCGCCAACTGTTTAACATAATTAAGCAATTAAAAATCTTTGTATCTTATTAACGCTCCAAAACAGCAACGGCAGCAGCAAGTGCCCTGTAAATAGAAATGTCGCTAACGTCTTGAGGTTGAATGGTTGAAAAGCCACATTCACCACGAAACGAATTAAAAACAATGGAAGTGCAAAAAAAAAAATAGAAAAAAATGTTCTTCAAACTCCCAGCAACTGGCCGGCCTTACCAACAACATACTTTCTACCAACCATCTCATTAAAGTGCACCCAAAAGACAGGGAAGAGAGGAGATGGGGTGCGGCTCATTAAAACAAAAGTCATTCCCTTTGGGTCCTTTTCTTTGGAAACTTTCCGCCATTCAAATAAACTGTGAAAATTATCATTATCACTGTGGTACCGGGAATTGTTTTAAGACATTTTCCAGGACTTCATTTCATTTCTGGGGGTTTTTACCCAAAAAAAATGAAGAAAACACAATACATTTCCCCAAAATGTTGCGGAAAAGATGTAAACTTAAAATTAATGTTGCTTTCAGCTGAAAATTGTCTTCAGTCTTCAGTCTCCACCACCGCCACTTGCATTTAATTAACACTCGCTCTCGTCCTTTGTTGTTGTCTTCGTCATCTTATATGGCTGTAAAATTTATTAACGCCATGAACAAAGTTTTCAACACCAATGCCAGAGGAGAGGACAGGGAGAGAAAGAGAGGAAGAGAGTCGTATCTACTTTGGCCGGCCATAAATGTGTCCATTTGGCCACTTTGATTTATTGCAACGGAATGTTTAAAATACCCCCCGCGCAATAAAATATGAAATAATTAAATTATTGTCAGTAGTGGAGAATATTCATCATGAGGTTATGGCTTCTATAAATCTTTTCGTTATTTTATAGTTGCCACCATTATGGGATGAAAGGGTATAGATATTAATTTTTAATTGTTTTTATTTATACAAAACTATAAATACGGGTTTAAAAACACTAGAAAATAATATATAAATTAATATTGGTGGGGTAAATTATAAAAATTTTAAAAATTAATAAAATCATAAGACCAAAGTAAAAATCATTTAAAACCAGTAAGGAAAGCTCAAAAGTCGGGCGGGGCCGACTATATGATACCCTACACCACTATGCATATTTAGTAGAACTCTCGTAAAAGAAAGGTTTATATTGCAATTTCTGAGCTCTATGACATATCTGGTACAAAATATCATTATGGTAGAGTGCATATTCCGAAAGTTGGAGATTTAAGAATTAAATCGGATAAAACATATATATGGGAGCAAATTTGAAATTATTCCTTTTATGCTAAACTCGGTTGAATTTCGAAAATTCACTCCATTTGGACTAATATTAGCTGTTTGGTGCACAATAAACCTGAAATCGAATAATGATATACACTGGTGGCCAAAACTAAAGCAACTTAAATCGCAAAGACAATAAATGTCCTGTAACTTTTACAAAAATAAACAAATCGTAATTATTTTTCCAGTTTAAGAAACTAAAAATAAAAATACAATAATAATTTTGAACGAAAAATAATATGTGAAAAACTAAAATGACCCAATTTTTGCTTGGTCAAAACTAAAGCAACTTTTGATTTTTTATTTTAAAATAATTAAATTTTGGCTAGTGGTCGATAGTATAACCATTATTTTTGATAGCAGCTGCACACCTACGAGGCATTGAAAATATAACACGCTCAATTTGATCCTTCCCAGGCACCCTGAATTCTTTAGAAAATCTTGTGCTTATTTATTTCCGAATCTCTCTTGATCTTCCTATCTACGATACTCCAAAGGTTTTCTTAGAAGTTTAGGTCAGGTGATTGTGCCGGCCATAACAAAACATGAATTTTTGACTCCCACATCCAATATTTGACAAGTTTTGATACAAGTTTGGGATCATTGTCATGCTGAAACAGCCAAATCAGCCGAATATTTTACTCAGCGTAAGGGAACAACGTGATGTCCAACACATCTTTGTAAACAAACCGATCCACAACTTCCTTTATTTTATGGATAGGCCCAAGTCCATAGAAAGAAAAACAGCGCCACGCCATTTTTGACCCTCCCTCATGCTTCACTGTACCTTTGCAACACTGCGGCTTGAGTACTTCATTTTTTGGCCTTCTCACCGTCAAATTTTTCACGTCTGAGCCTTTAATATTAAACGTAGGCTCATCCCAGAAATAATGTTTTTTTTCCATTAAGCTTGATTCCACTTAATATTATCGTTTCCGAAAGCCTTTTTGATTTTTTCCGATATAAATGGTTTTTTGATGTCTTACGGGCATGCAGACCAGCTGCCACTACTCGTCTACTCACTGATCTCGAGGTTATATCCAATGATTGCTCTCTCACCAATCCAGTTGAACTCTTAAATAGTTGTTTTTTATTTCTCTCACAATTTGTGGATCAGTACGGGCGGAAGTTCTTCACGGCCTTCATCCGTTATGGACTTTTACTACTGATCCAGTTTCAAAAAACCGGCTTAGTATACAGAAATAATTATGAAATCACATAAATATTTATGAAATATTTCTCGGAAATCATTTTCTGTGATATGTTGTTTTGATAGTCACTGATAATTTGCTGTTTTATTCAGGTACTGTATTTGCTTCTAGGCAATTTTAAATTTTTTTTTTGGACAGTACTTACAAAACGATAAGAAAAACACATACTGTTGTAAAAAACTTCTCAAAAAGGATTTATGACAAGCGAAATTGTCGAAGGAAGCAAAAAGCGATAAATATCACAGTAAAAACAACTGAAATTTCAGCGGTTATATGAATGTACAACAGAGTTGCTTTTGTTTTGTCCAAGCCAAAATCGGGTTAATTGACTTTACCAAACATTATTTTTTATAAAAAAATGAATTTTGGTTTTATGCTTTAGGTTTTTAAAAAGTGAATAAAGTACCTAATTTAAAACAAGAAAAATTTTCTCATTTTCTTAATTTTTGAAAAAGTTACAGGACATTCATTCCCCTTGTAATTTCAGTTGCTTTAGTTTTGGCCACCAGTGTATATGGAGGCTATATCCAAATCTGAGCCGATCTTCATAAAATTGAAAACAGCTATTTCTTGGCTTCATCTGATATCTGCTACCAAATATTATTCTTGTATCGTGCACCAAATTTGAAGTATTTATTTCAATACTAAATTCTGAAGTGCCAAAATTCAATTCACACCATTTGGACTGATACTAGCCATTTGGTGCACAAGAAACGTAAAATCGAATGAAAATATATATGGGAGCTATATCCAAATCGGAACCGAAAATTTAAATCATGCATTGCTAGGCTGTATCTGATATCTGGTGCAAAATATCAGTCTCGTGGAGTGCATATTAGGAATGTGAGGGACTTAAACACCAAATCGGATGAAACATATATATGAGAGCTATAGCTATATCTGAACCGATTTTCACCAAATTTGAAGCACATGTTTGTAGCAAAATTCACACCATTTAGACTAACAGTAGCCATTTGCTGCACAAGAAACCTAAAATCGGATGAAGATATATATAGGAGCTATATCTAAATTTGGACCGATTTTCACCAATTTCAATAGAGTTCGTCCTTGAGCCAAACAAAAATTATTTAGAAAATTTCATCTCAATCGAATAATAAATGAGACCAGCATTTTGTTTACAAAAATACATGGACAGACGGACGGACGGACATGCATAAATCGACTCAAAATGTGATTCTGTGCTGATCACCAAAAGGAACTATGGGTCTATCTCGTTTTCTTCTCCATGTTACAAACAAATGCACAAAGACATAATACCCTTACCACTATGTGGTGTAGGGTATAATGACCCAAACTACCAGAAAATTAATTTCCCGATTTTTTTTTTCGCTCCTCAAGTAAAGCATCGCTTAAGCAAGGAGTCAAAATCTTGAGTTTAAATGTGAATTTCTGACACAATATCATATGGAATATGGGCAATAATTTTCAATCGTTACCTCCTAACATTTTTGAATTATGGTATTCTCTCTCTCTCTCTCTCTCTCTCTCTATCTCTGCATAGCTCATCACATTGACATAAATTCCCTGAAATGCTACCCATCGATATATAAGCTTTTACTAAAATTAACTGGCTAAAAAAAACTCGTTTGGACTAATGACAATAAACGGCTTACGTGTTTGTACAACCCCGATATAAGGGCACTGTATGTCTTGAGGATTTTGGTAATATTTATCCACCGAAGGAACTGAAATTCATCATTTTATTTTTATACCATCCACCATACTATGGAGGGTACATTAGCTTTGTCATTCCGTTTGTAACTCCTCATATCAGTATATATATATTCTGCATCAGCGTAAAATTCTAAGACGATTCTCCATTTATCGGCGTCCGCCTGCCTGTCCGTTGTAATCACGCTATCTTTCGAAGGATAGAAGGGTAAAATTTTGCACATGTGGGTATTTTTCCAGCAGATACCTCTCAATATTCGGTATTTTGATGATTTTAGCGAAATTATTTATGAGAATTGTTTCAAATTTCGTATTGAAAATCTTAATGGGTATTACAATTTATGGCAAACAATTACGACTTCGTACAGCCCCTACATAACGGTACCTCCCAATATTCGGTATTTTCATGGTTTCAGAATGGTTTCAAATTTCGTATTTAAGGACTACTAAAGTCAAAAAATTGCGTATGCAGGTCCCCGTCTTTGTATAGCCACCATATAACGATACCTCCGATATTCGGTATTTTGATAATTTTAGTGAAGTTATTCACCGCAATTGTTTCAAATTTCGAATTTGAAAATCTTGATGGATACTAAAGCATATGAGAAACAAGTTAAAAGGTATGTGTCGGTTTTGCCGAAAGATGTATACCCTCAGCCAATGTTGGATTATTTTAAATATATTTGACTTCTGTTAGGATTATTTAAATTGTTGGCCCTCTATGGAGTAAGTTCTGAAGCAATGGATCAATATTGTCCATTTCGTATCGCATCTAAATAAATATGATATAAATATTGCGGTGTGCCATATTTGGTTTCTTCCTTCACTTTATATGAGATATGTGACAATTTTCAGGAAATGTTAAAATATGCATAAGATACCAGATATAGTCGACCGAAGTATTCCATTTTCAAACTTCATCTAATACAGACAAAAATATTGGTATGGCCAAAGTTATAAGAAAATGGAACATTTATATCCGATTTTATGTGAAATCATAAATTCCATATTCATCTGGTTGAGAGGAATATTTAGAAATACAAGTTGTAAGGAATAAGTAACTTGTTTCGCAAGTTAAGAAAAATGTTGAAAATTGTGACCCTTTGTAGGGGAGGTACCAGAAGGGCTTGGTAGATATATATCAGCCTCACAACAGATTTTGTGTTAGCAAAAATGCTCATCTGTGTAAAATTTGAAGATAATTGGATGCTTATTTCACCTTCTTTGACAGTTTTGTTTTTGAAAATCTTGAACCCTATGTGGGGCAAGTAGTAACAAAAATGATCCGATCTCTACCATATTTATAACATATCTTGTGGTGATGTATACATTGAGTTGAACCAAGTCTGTAATGGAATCGGATGTTGATTTAGCTTTTTATGAGCATCATGGATATTCAAAATTTCGAGCCTTTGTAGGGTAGGTACCAGAATGAGAGGACAGATATATCCCATCTTCATAACAGATCTTGTGTTAGCAAAAATGTTTGTATGTGTGAAATATAAAGAGAGCCTGATGCTTATTTCGGACTTTATAAACGTTTTGGTTATTCAAAACGTTTATTCTTTGGGAGGTACCAGAAGGAAAGGTCGGATCTCTACCGTCTGTGTTGATAGAAATATTGAGATGTGTCAAGTCTAAATGGAATCGGATGTCAATTTCACGTTTTATGAGCTTAATGTACATTCAAAATTTTGACCTTTTGTGGGAGTGGACCGATATACTCCATCTTATCACCAGTCCTTGGGCTAATAAAGTTATGTGCGAAATTTGAAGACAATCGGACTCTTAAATCAAATTTTGTAAGAGTTATAATTATTCAAAATGTTGACCCTTTTTGTGGGGGAGGTACTTGATGGAGTCGACCGAAATTGTATTTTCGCACCTGACGTAGTATAGATGCAAGTATTAGGATTTACAAAGGTGAGCAAAATCGAATTATTCTTTCTCTTTCTGTGCAGTAAAATATTTTTTTTCTTGAGACATTCGACCTTTTGTGGGGGAGTTACCACGAGGAGTGAACCGATATTGCCCATCTCGAAGCAGGATCTAAGTTTGATAGTAATATTACGAAGTTTGAACCAAATCGGATACTCCCTTCGGGAGTTATCATACGCACCAGTGAGAAAGACAGATGGACGGGCTGACATCGCTAGATCAACTCCAAATATCCTGAAAAAGGTTTGGTCCAAAAAGACCTAGGGTGTAAAATCGTTATTTCGTTAAGGACGCTTGGCCGTATCTGTAGACATATGGTTGAAGATAGAAAAAAATGAAAAAATTATATATTTCCTGATTTTCTGTATTTTGAAGGATTCGACACCGATTTTCGAACTTGCATGCCATCATAAGTGATGGCCAATATTTGTAGGAAGTTCCAGTACTTTTTCTTTTATTGATGGGAAAAAATACTTTAAGGTCTATCTGATTGCAAAGTATTCAAAAGTATATACTTTGTCTAAATGAACCTAATAATCTGTCATATGCTCAGGGAATACATCTGGGGAAAATACTTATTTTTCGTTAACTAGCTTTTTGGAAATATTTTCCATAATAGTTATACTATTTTTTTTTTTTTTTTTTTTTCTAATTATAATGTTGCAACAGCAAAAATTGGTCAACCGCAACCGTTTAATGGTGAATACTAAGAACAAAAAAAAAAAAAACTAACCAATCAACCAATAACACAACATTTGGTGACCATACCAACCGAACGCCACCAAAAAAAAAGAAGAAAAGGAAATAAACAACAAATTGGACAAAAAAAGGGTGCGTACTCAGAGACCATAGTATGTGGGGTATATGCATCGATGAGTAAGTGCATACCTTTTCTTACACCATTGCATTGTTTTACAATTTTATGGTGACAATATAATTGCTTAATTAGTTAATGAGCTTGAAACGTAAAAGAAAATTGGGAATTGAACATATTTATGATGCAGAGGAGAGAAGAAGGGTGTAAATACACAGTGAACTGGGTTCAAACTTTTTATTCTTTAAATGAATAAAAATATAAAATAAATAATAATATAAAGCAAGTAGATAGAAGCTAAGTTCGGCCGGGCCAATCTTTTTATACCCTCCACTATTTGGAAGAAACTTGAAAAATTTCTAAAAAATCCGTCCGCAAATACAGCTCAAATGAAAACTGTTATATGGGGGCTATACGAAAACGTGGAAACTGCATAGGTATTTTGTGTCATAGGCTGTAGTAACTGCTCCGAACTTTATATACGACATTTTAAACAATTCCGGTGAATAATATCGCAAAAATCATCAAAATACCAAAAATCGGAATGTGCCGTTATATGGGGGATATATGTTAACGTGGACATTTACGGACAATATTCTTTCGAGAATAAAATACCCAAAAGGAACTCCTTGTGTGAGTTTTCAGATAATTCCGTTGAAAAATGTGGCTAAAATTATCAAAATACAGAATAATGGGGTGTACATTTATATGGGGGCTACACGATATCGTGGACCCATATAGAAAATTCTGTTCTAGGGGATAAAGTACTCACAAGGTACCTCTTGTGAGATTTTCAGACAATTTCATTGGAAAATGTGGCTAAAACAATAAAAATACCGAATATAAGGGGTACTGTTATATGGGGGTTATACAATATCGTAGAACTATATAGATAATTCTCTACCAGGGGATAAAATACTCACAAGGAACTCCGTGTGTGAATTTTCAGACAATTCCATTAGGACCAATATTGATAATTCTCTTCTCGTATAAACAATATTCCGACACTGGAGCAAGAGCCCATTAAGAACTACAAATATCCGAATGTACTATTGTATGGGGGCTATGTTTAAACTTGAGCCTGGTTCGCACGATAACTCGAAGGGAGTATCCGATTTGGCCCAAACTCGGCACATCGTAATATTATTATCAAGTTTGGATTAAGTTTGGAGATGAGTAATATTAGTCCACTTCTTCTGGTACCTCCCCCACAAAAGTTCAAAAATTTCATAAAATATTTTACTGCACAGAAAGAGAAAGGATAATCAGATTTTGCTTCAACTTTACAAATCCTAATATTTGCATCAGTTTTGGGTCAGGTGAGCAAATGGACAATATCGGTCTACCCATCAATTCTGCTCCAATTTTGCGAATCCTAATATTTGCATCAGTGCTAATTCATGTACAAAAATGGACAATATCGGTCCACTTTTTCTGATATCACCACCACAAAGTGTCAAAACTTTGAATATTCGTGAAGCTCATATAACGCAAAATGAACATCCGATGCCATTTAATTATTTCTACAAAAACAAGATCAGTTATAGAGATCGGTCCATTCCTTCTGGTACCTCCCCGAGAAAGGGTCAAAAGTTTTGAATAACCAAAACGATCATAAAATCCAAAATAAGCACCCGGTTCTCTTTATATTTCACACATCCTGCTGTGAAGATGGGATATATCGGTCCACTCCATCTGGTGCTTTCCCCACAAAGGGTCAAAATTTTGGATAGTCATGATGCTCATAAAACGCGAAATTAACATCCGATTCATTTGGTACGTCTCAATATTTCCATAAACACCAGATCTGTTATACAGGGTGAGATAAAAAAATTGCAACAAAATCAAAAGCCATCATTTTTACAATTTTTTTTAATTTCATTAAATGAAAGCAACGAATTGGTATCCGGAGATTTTGTGTGGTGGAAATGAAGGGAGGAACCTCATTTTGTAACCATTCTCGGGTGGTGGAATATTTGCACTATAATATTCGGCATTTACTCGACCATCAGCCGTTATGGCGGCCACACCATCACCATGGCCTGCGCTTGAATTCTGGTGGCCAACCGAAGTTACACATTTCCAGCTGACCTCTTAGGCAAGTAAACACGATGTTTACAAACTGCTGGACAACGAATGTTTTCTCAGCGGAGCGGAGAAAACCAAATTCGGAAGTTCACCACTTTCCGCCAAGCGAAACAACTCTTTAACTCTTTTGAGTCTATTTTCTTTCTCTTGCGGTGTAAGTTCTTGACTTTTTGGAATTTAAATGGCTTTACCCCGAGCTCATTTTTCAATATTTGCCAAATGGAAAATTGCGATATGTTCAGCTCGCGAGCCATTTTTCGGCCACTGCTACGAGGATTTCGATCAAGTCGCTTCTTTATACACGATGACTAACTGAATTGAAAGAAGATAATATTTCCCGTTTCAAAACACTGTTACCCAAAAATATAATTATAAAATAATCTACTTCCTAAAGACGTATTATTTTAAATCTATCTTCGTCTTTGGCCAACTTAAAACGATACCTCGACCCCGCTAAAAGATAAACGGAAAATGCCACCAAATGATTAAACAATGAATTTTTGAAGTTAATTTTTGGTGGGGTCACACAACAAACACATGTTACGCACATTTTCCATGGCATGTCACAATGACCTGACGTTGGTTGGTAAGAGGCATGACTCTTGGTGCCCTTTGACTGGTGGCCTGACTGACTAACTAAATTGCTATAGTCAAATTTAATGGTGTTGCAAATTTTCGCGCTTTTAGCGGAACGTTGAGTTGGGTTTGTTGTGCAGTAGCAACAGTAGAACATGATGTGACGGCGGTGGCTCTAGCTACTGCTGTTGTTGTTAACGTTGATAGTGTGTTGCCGTTGCAGTTTTTTGACATTTTGACGAAGAGGAAATGTCACGTCACGTCGTGTTTTGCCGCACACCTCCAATTTCCGGTTGAGCGGGTTGCCAGCAATGAAGTCAAATGACAAAAATACAAACCAACATTCCAACCAACCAACCAACCAGCCAGCGAGTCAGCCAAACGTCATCCACATTCACACGAACTTTCACGTTGTAATTTTACAATATCAACTTTATGGCCGCGATGTATGTTGCTTTTGTTGTTGTTGGTGGTGTTGTTAAGCATTTGATGTGTGTGTGTGTGTATCGGGAATGGGGTTGTATGTGGATGAATGCAACTTCAACTATGCATTTTATATGGAACATGCTTTCTCTAGCGCTACTACTGCCCCTCCTCCCACCTAACCTAACGAAATGCTATGTCCCATTTGGCGGAGCTAACGAATGTGTGCTTGTGTGTGTACTCGGGGTGAGGGTGTCAAACGACATGCAACTTTGTGTCAAACATTAACGCTGTTTTAACGCTTGACATTTCCAGTCATTTTCAGGCTATCCCGCCAAACGACTGCAACATGAGTGCGCGATTGCATGGTGGCTTATAAGCAGCCAAAAACCAAAAGACCGACAGACACAGACAGACCGACCGACATACTTAAGTGCATTGTGTAAATTTTGGCTTCAATCCTTTTAATAAAATATCCCCCTAATTTCCTCCTGTGATCTCTGTGTCGATTTGGTTTTTGGTAAAAAAAAGTTTGCCTTAGAACAATACCAAATGTTAGTCTAAAGTCATGATAGCAATGGTGGTGCGTGACAATTGTTATTGGAAGGTTACATATGTGTATGTACATGTGTACACATACGCGGATCTGTGTTTGTCTGAATTTGACATGCTGCTGTCGTTTTCTAAATCTAACAATTTTTGTTTTTTGGCGGACAAAAATCCCTATTTACTTTGTTGGGAACTCAGTTTGGAGGAGTTGGACTAAAGAATCTTAATATTTGGGAAACTTTTAATGACATAAAGAGGGTGGAGATATTGATATAATGTTTATAATATTAGTTTCAAAAATGATTACCGCACACATTATATTCTGAATTAAAATTAAAAAAATTGCCTATCATTGAGGTTAGACAAGTAAAGAAGCACCTAAGATCGGCCGGGCCGTACTTTTATACCCTCCATCATTTGGAAGTAACTTAAAAAAACAAGCTAAAAAGTATCAGTATCAGATGTATACCCTCAGCCAATGTTCGATTATTTCAATATATTTTGACTTCTGTTATGATTATTCAAATTGGTGACCCTCTATGGAAATGGCTCCGAAGGAATGGGCCAATATTGTCCATTTCGTATCAGATCTAGATAAATATGATATAAATATTGCAACGGGCCAGGTTTGGACTATATCGACTACTTCCTTCACTTTGTATGAGATATGTGATAAATTTTATAAAATGTTAAAATGTGCGTAGGGTGCCAGATATAATCGATAGAAGTGTTCCATTTTTATACCCTCCACCAAAAAAAGTATGGAGGGTATATTAAGTTCGTCATTCAGTTTGTAACTCATCGAAATAATCATTTTAGACCCAATAAAGTATATATATTCTGGATCAGCGTAAAATTCTAAGACGATTTAGCCCTGCCCGTCAGTCCGTCTGTTGTAATCACGCTACAGTCTAAATGAATTAAGATAGGAAGCTAAAATTTTGCACAGATCTCTCTTTTGTCTGCAGGCAGGTCAAGTTCGAAGATGAGCTATATCGGTCCACGATATCGTATAGCCCCCATATAACGGTACCCCCGATATTCGGCATTTTGATGATGTTAGCCACATTTTTCTATGGAATTGTCTGAAAATCCACACAAGTAGTTCCTTGTGGATACTTTATACCTCGGCAGAGAATTATCTATATAGGTCCACAATATTGTATAGCCTCCATTTAACGGTGCCCCCGATATTCGGTATTTTGATGATTTTACCCACATTTTTCAACGGAATTGTCTGAAATTCCACAAAAGGAGTCCTTTGTGAGCATTTTTACCCCTCAAAAAGAATTGTTTATATAGGTCCACGATATCGTATATCCCGCATATAACTGTACCCCCCGATATCCGGTATTTTGATGATGTTAGCCACATTTTTCAATGGAATTGTCTTAAAATCCACAGAAGTAGTTCCTTGTGAGTACTTTACCCCCTGAGAGGGAATTGTCTATACAGGTCCACGATATCGTATAACCCCCATATAAATGTACCCCCCGATATTCGGTATTTTGATGATGTTAGCCACATTTTTCAATGGAATTTTCTGAAAATCCACACAAGTAATTCCTTGTGGATACTTTATACCTCGGCAGAGAATTATCTATATAGGTCTACAATATCGTATAGCCCCCATATAACGGTATTCGATATTTTGATGATTTTAGCCACATTTTTCAATGAAATGTCTTAAATTCCACAAAAGGAGTCCCTTGTGAGCATTTTACCCCCTAAAATAGAATTGTCTATATTGGTCCACGATATCGTATATCCCCAAATTAAATGTACCCCCCATATTCGGTATTTTGATGATGTTAGCCACATTTTTCAATGGAATTGTCTTAAAATCCACACAAGTAGTTCCTTGCGAGTACTTTACCCCCTGACAGAGAATTGTCTATACAGGTCCACGATATCGTATATCCCCCATATAAATGTACCCCCCGATATTCGGTATTTTGATGATGTTAGCCACACTTTTCAATGGAATTGTCTTAAAATCCACACAAGTAGTTCCTTGTGGGTACTTTATACCTCGGCAGAGAATTATCTATATAGGTCCACAATATCGTAAATCCCCCCATATATCGGCACCTTCCTATATTAGATATTTTAAAGATTTTAAAAGAATATTTAACTTGATTTTATTTTTTTGAAAATTTTCTAATCCGTTCCAAATGGTTGAGGGTATTCAAAGTTCGGCCCGGCCGAACTTACTGCTTTTTTACTTGTCATACTTCATCTTGTATCTGATCTCAGGTTTCTGATTGAGAGAAATATTTAGATATAGCAAGTTTTAAAGAATCGCTGACTTATTTCGCAAGTTATGATAGACACTACAGATCTTGTGTTAGCAAAAATGAGTTTCCTTTTGTGGGTGAGGTGTCAGAAGGAGTAGACCGATGCATCCTATCTTCACGGCAGACCTTGTGTTAGTAGAAATAATGGGATGTGTGAAATATGAGGAGAGCCGGAGCCATATTTCGGATTTCATAATCCTTTTGGTTATTTAAAACTTTAACCCTTTGTGGGGTATGTTCCAGAAGGCATCGCCAGATCTCTATCATTTTTTAACAGATCTTGTGTTGGTGAAAATATTGAGATGTACCAAGTCTGGAATGGAATCGGGTGTTCATTTCGCATTTTAAGAGCTTCATGGATAAGCTTTGACCCTTTGTGGGGGAGGCACCAGAAGGAGTAGACGGATAAATTTCATTTTCACACCCAACCTTGGTAAAATAACCGGATACTTGTTTCGGATTTTATAAACGTTTTGGTTATTCAAAACTTTGACCCTTTGTGGGGGGAGGTACCAGAAGCAATGGTCCGATCTCTACCATCTTTATAATAGATCTTGTATTGGTGGAAATATTGAAATGTGCCAAGTCCGTGTGTCCGAATGGAATCTGATGTTAATTTCGTGTTTTATGAGCTTCATGAATATTCAAATTTTTGACCCTTTGTGGGGGAGCTACCATAAGGAGTGGACCGATAAATTCTTCACTCAGTTCTTGGTTTAATAAAAATATTGTGATGTGTGTAATTTGAAGACAATCGGACACATCGGACATTGAAGACAATCGGACATTTTATAAGAGTTGTAATTATTCAAGATTTTGACCCTTTGGGGGGGGGGGGGGGAGATACTTGCTGAAGTGGACCGATATTGTCCACCTCCGATTTCGACCTAAGATTGACAATAATATTACGATGTACCTAGTTTGGATCAAATCGGATACTCCCTTCGAGAGTAATCGTGTGCACCAGCCAGACGGACGGACATCGCTAGATCGACTCCAAATGTCCCGAAACGGATTTGGTCCAAAAATTACTATGATCTAAAACCGTTATTTCGATGGCCGTATTTAATGATATATACCCTCTGTAGCGTATAAAAAGAAGACAGGTGTGTCGGCGCTTTGAAAGTTACCAAAAAGGAGGTGGAAGTTCCCACCTGCCCCCTCTTCCACACTTATGGAAATTTTTTGATAAGGATTCTCCATTTAGGTATAGAGTCTGTTTGTCGGAGACCCCAAAAAGTATATATATATATTCCTGATTAGAATAAAATTATAAGGCGAGTTTCATATTATATTCAGGATGATTGTAATTGTAATTTAAGTACAGCCCCCAGATTTTCGGTAGTTTGAAGGTTTCTGCCATAATTACCAACCAAATCAGCTGAAACTTCACTTTTTGGCGTTCTTGGTAGGTCTTTTCTTTCTCTGCAAAAAAAAAAAATATTTGCCACAGATCCCCTAATTTGTATGGTCCGTATGTTATGGTACCTCCCGATATTTTTTCCAACCAAATTTGATGCAAATGTGGAACGAATTAGAAAAAACTATTGTACATAGTTATATGGCATATCTTGAGGTTTATAGTGAAATTTTGCAAAGGAATTTTTTTCTTTGGACACCTTTCGCCTAGAAAAAAATGTTATGCTTCTTTCAGCCGACAACTTGAAAAAAGTCCAAAGAAAAATTAATAAAAATAAAATTAGGGAATATTTTTTTTTTTTTGTTTTATTGGGGTTGGAGGTTTTTACACAAACTCATAAAAAGTACTAAAATGACTTTTGACGTCTTCTATGACCTATAGTAGAACTTTATGACAAATCATTTTGTAGCATATTCTGTCTTACTTCGATCCCAAAATACTACTTTCTTGACTCGCTTGAGGATTAAAATTTCCGACCTCGTTTTTTTATTTCCCCGCATTTTGATTTGCAATATTGTCGAATTTCATTGCTTAGATTTGTTATATCCAGTCGCAATTTTAGTTTAGGCCAATATCATCGCAGTCTCAAAATAGTGTGCATATGTCTGGTTTTAGTTTCCAATGCAGATATATAACTGAAGGACGTTTTTTTTTTTTTCAAAATCGGCTTAGAGTTGACAATTTAATTTACCCAAGTAAATCTTAAGACTGATTTCTGTGAAACCAGTACGAGGTGAAGGGTGTGAGACTTCACAAAACTGGCCACCCTGAAGACTTCAATACAACATGCAATTTGGAATCTCTTCTCGTAAATTTCAAAGCATAGCATATAAGACAGAAGAATAACAAAATAAACGAAACCAATTGTTTTCAAGAGTCACTTCAGGAAACAATAATTTCCTGGACGAATTAGCAAATGCACAGTTGTTATGACCACAATGTCACAAAACGGTCGCCTGTTGTTCTTTTGTTGTAGCCAACACCTCAAGGTGTCCATTGATAAATTTTGCTTTTGCTAAATGATTGCGGGTGGTTGAGTGCAGCAGAAGCGAAGTCTTTATTAAGAGCAGTAATTATGTCGTCAATTTAGTTTAAAGATTTTCTCCTTTTCTCAAAAGGTGTATTGTTGGATTTTCGACAGATAATGTGTGTGGTCTAAAAAATTTAAAATTCTGTAAAAAATAGACAGCTGCGGAGAAATTAAAAAAAAATCTTAAATTTTTTCTGTAAAACCGATAACATTTGTTTTTTTTATTAACTCTATTCCTATCCATAGTGAACTTTACAAGATGTCAAAAAGTCGTCATGTTATTCAGATATTGCTCGGATTTTCTAGAAATCCATTTCCAAATCATTTAAAATATTTCCTCTCCTTGCACATTTGGAACTTTTTTTTTTTTTTTTTTTTTTTTTTTTTCAGGCAACCCTGCAATATTTTTATTTATTTAAATTCGTGTCAAATATTACAATTATATATACAAGTTCTGAGATTTTACTTTTTATAGTATTACAGCAGGTAAATTCAAATTGGTTTAACCATATTATCTAAATAAAATATCACAGTTAAGGAGAAAAAGGAATGGAAAACCTTTGAAGGACTTTGATTAGTTTAAGAAATTTGGAAAAAATAGGAATAAGTCTTCTTTTAAGATAAAAGTAGATTATACAAAATTTTTATAATAAATTTCTTATAAGACTGTAGTTAGATCTTCTGCATCGTTCTTCGAATGACAGAGTCTGTTGCCGCATAACCATTTCAATGGTTTTATGTCCGTAACGAGAATGTAGATGACTTGTAGAATAACGCCAAATAAGATTATGAATGATTTTTAAGTTCTTGTTTTGTATTACTTGCAGTTTTTTAATAAGATAATTAGCAGTTTTGTTATACCAGGCTTGACAAGCATACGTCATAATCGGTCTTATGCACATTCTGTAAAGTAAAACTTTATTATGTATATTCAGCTTCGATTTTCTATTAAGTAACGGGAATAAAGACCTTCCACACTTAACTGCCTTTTCTACAATTTGGAGAATGTGTTCTTTAAAGGTTAATTTACTATCTAAAGTAACACCTAAGTATTTGATAGATTTTTTTATTTCAATGTTATTTCCCTGTATTTGGTGAGGAATGCTGGGAATACGCTTTGGCGACTTATTAAATGGGAAAATTATGGCTTGCGTTTTTTCCTTGTTTATTTTGATCTTCCATTTATTGAAATACTTTTCCACATGTTGTAACGATAATGCGAGTTGCTTTGTGATAGCATTTGAAAGTTTACCCGAGCATAGAAAGGCACTGTCATCAGCATAAAAAGCGGCGTCATGACTCCTTTTGATTGTAATATCCGAGGTAAAAATTGAGTATAAAATAGGTGATAGAACGGACCCTTGTGGCAGACCAGCTGGAATATTTCTTGTTGACGAAAAACAGGTTTCTAGGTTAACGAAAAAAGTACGACCCCTTAAAAAATTCTGTATGATTTTTTGAAGATACAATGGGAAGTTTAGCTTGTTAAGTTTGAAAACCACGCCGTCATGCCAAATTGAGTCAAAAGCTTTTTCAATGTCAAGTAAAACAACACCAGTACTTTTACGAGCAGCTTTGTTTTGTTCAACGATGTTAATTATTCTCTTGATCTGGTGAACTGTTGAATGTTGACTGCGGAATCCAAACTGTTTACAATTAATTATATTTTTTTCTTCCGTATAATCATTGATTCGTCTATAAATAACCCTTTCAAAAAGTTTTGAAACGGAACTTAACAGGCTAATTGGTCTATAACTATTTGGACTTTTTGGATCTTTACCATTTTTAAGAACCGGGATAACTTTAGCCTTCTTGAATACCATTGGAAAGCTTCCGTTTTTTAAAAAGTTATTGAATATGGAAGCAATCGTGTCATAAAAGGTCGTTGACATGTTCTTTAATATAATATTGCATACACCGTCAGCTCCAGGCGCCTTATTATTCTTAAAACTGCGGGCTATTTCGAAAATTTCTCCTGCACTTGTTAGTTGGTCTGTATTTAATTGTCCAACACAAGCGTTTTCAATACTATTAACAACTTTGTAGACTTTTGAGTTCATCGGTGATTGGTAGTTTAGTGTAATCTCATGTGAGTTCTGAAAAATATTCGCTATTAAATTTGCCTTTGCATCCAACGATGTTATTTGAATTCCATTAAGTTTAAGAGGAGGGACCGACGAAGGTTTTCCTTTAATATATGTTGATATTTTCCAAAACTTTTTGCTACCTGTGGGAAGATTTGATAACAAATTTGACCATGTTTCATTTCTATCTTTGTCCAGATGATAGTCTATAAGCCTGTTTAGCTGCTTCATAATGGTTTTTAGCATGTTCCTGCGTAACGGATCGGCTGTCCTTTGATATTTACGCAAAATAGTTTTTCGCTGTCTAATTAGGCTTATAGAGAGGTTGGATATTTTATTTAAATGTGGTTTTGGGGTTTTATATGGAATTAGGTCATTAACAGCCTTTAATATATTTATTAATTTTTCCAAAGAGGATTCACCGATATCTTCTGTGAGAATTTGTGACCTAATTTCACTATCCACCCGTGTTCTTATTGCAGGCCAATCTGCTAGATGGTACAAAGGAAATTTATTTTCGCTAACTGCAATCGAACCATAAATATGGCAAGTAATAGGCACATGATCGGAAATTAGTGCATCTGGATGAGTCTCTATATCAGATATTGGTAAAGATGAATTAGATATTAAGATATCGACGGTTGATGGTGTCGTTGGAGTAGAATTTTGTCCGAATCGTGTTGGATTTGGAGGATAGTAGACAGCGTAATCAAATCTTCTTTAAATGTTGATTTGTATTGTGGAACATAGACTGATGTAATTATAGTATTTCTGCCGCTTATTTGGAGAGAAATGCTTAAACTTTCGGAGGCATACAATTTATCTTTTGTAATTAGTTCATGTTTAATGGTTTGCTTAATCCCTACCATTACTCCACCGCCATGCGACCGACGGTCGTTTCGATAAATTTTATAACCCCTAATTTTAAATTTATGGTGAGGTTTGAGAAATGTCTCGTTTAGAAGAAATATGTCAATTTGTTTTTGACGCAAAAAATTATCTAGTTGCATTTTTGCTGAATTAGTCGTTATGCCCTGACAGTTCCAATGCATAACATGAATCTCATTAATGTTGTATGAATTATAATGCATGACGCAACATCATACCTAGAACTCGTAGCTTATCATATTTATTTCTACACTTTTGTAGAGCATCGACAGCTTCGAAATATATGTCTAACAACTTGTCGTTCGATAAATCGTCAGTATCATCAGCATGCTTATTATTGCTTAGAATGCTGGAGTAAAGAATACGATTACCAGCTGTTCGTTGATCAGCTGAAGAAGCATGTGTTGAGTGTGCACCTGCTGTGGCTGGTCTAACACGCGGTCTATTCATATCTGTTGTTAAATCAACAGCTGATTGATTTGAAGTGCCTTTGTTGTTGTGCCCAACTTCGGGAAATTCGTTTGTATCAAAACAGAACTGATCAACATTTCGCCTTTGGGTACCAGGAACTGATCGTGATGTTATTCTCCTTCGCATTTCTAAATATTCTTGTCTGCAAGGGCACTTGGGGTCGTCTGCTTTATGGTTCACATTTTTTAAGTTCTTCTTCGAACAATTAAAACATTTATACACCACAGGGCCCTCATGCTGTGTTTTATTGAGAGTGCAGACAGATGAATCATGGTTTCCAGCGCATACAGAACATACCGCTGATCGGTGACAGTTTTTAGAACCGTGCCCATACATTGAACACTTTTTACAAAACGTGGGACCTTTGTTGCCTTTAATTGGGTTTCTCCACTTAATACTGATTCCAAAAATATATCGTATTTTGCGTATTTCCTTCTTTGACACTTGATTACGGTCGAATTCTAACATATAAATTGCGTCGTCCGCGCTGGAGCGGGTCGTATTTATTTCTTTCACACTTTCAGGGACTATGTTATGAGTGTATTTAAATTCTTCTATTATCGATTTAGAATCACGTCTTGGAAGGCCGAAGACAACCAGTTTAAAACACTTGTTATTTCTCAGATCGTGAGTATAGAATTTACTGCCGTGTTGAGTGAGTTTTTTGATTGCTTCTTCGTACAACAATAAGGAACTAGAAGTAACCTTTGTTCCGATGGACATTCGTTTGAATTTATATTGGGATCCCATTAGTGCAATTACCTTCGTGAAACTGGTTTCTTCGTCGACCACTATAGGGGGAAACTTTTCTTTCCGGGTTGAGATTTCGCCTTCCTCATCACCAGATGTGTCCATATCATCTGTATCGAGGGCTTTGTAACGATTGGACGAATCTAGAGCTGTTGAAGATCTTGGATATTTAAACCGTGGATTGTTTCCAACAAACTTCGATCTTCGTTTTATATTTTTAGTTGCCATAGGCAATTAATTTTACGAAATTGAATAAAAAGTTTTTAATATTTTACTTTTCAAAAAAATTGTATTTGCGCACAGAAAAAAAACGTGTGGTATCAGCTGATTACCAGAGAGCACTGACATTTGGAACTTAATTATCTATCAACAAGTAAAATATCAGCAAAGTTCGGCCGGGCCGAAAAAATCCGTCAAAAAATACTGCTTACATTTAAAAAGCAATAATATGAGGCTATACGAAGACGTGGACCTGCATAAGTATTTTTTTCTCATATGCTTTAGTATCTATCAAAATTTTGAATTACGTCGCTAAAATCGTCAATATACCGAATATCGGTATTTTAGAGCACTCCAGCATTTAAATGTCAATAAATATTTTGTGTCTCGGACAATCGCCCGTTACCGTGATACTGAAAGCGTAGCCCGACGTCAATAAAGTGGACGGAAGAAAAAAGCAACATCAGCAGAAATAGTTCGAATATTAAAGAAGCGACTTGATCGAAACGCGGGTCGCAATGGCTCGTAAGCTGAACATATCGCAATATTCCATTCGGCAAATATTAAAACTGGGCTCGGGGTAAAGCTATTGAAATTCCAAAAAGCGCAAGAACTTACACCGCTACAGAAAAAAATAGACTCAAAAGAGTTTCGCTTGGCCGAAAGTGGTGAACTGACGAATTCGGCTTTCTCCGATGAGAAAACATTCGTTGTCCAGCAGTTTTTAAACAAACAAACTGATCTTGTTTACTTGCCAAAGAGTTCAGCTGAAAATGTGCCCCTTCGGTTGGCCACCAGAACTCAAGCGCCGGCCATGGTGATGGTATGGGCCGCCATTACAGCCGATGTTCGCTCTCCGATCGTGTTAATCGACCGTGGCATTAGAAGAAATGCCGAATATCATAGCGAAAATATTCTGGAGGGTGTATTAAAGCCTTGGGCTCGCAAACGTTTTGGCCGCAAACCTTGGACATTCCAACAGGACTCAGCACCATCGCACTCAGCATGCGCCACCCAAGAATGGTTACAAAATGAGTTTCCCCGCTTCATTTCCAGCGCACAATGGCCAACAAAATCTCCGGATACCAATCCGTGGGACTATTGTGTCTGGAGTATTTTGGAAAGCAAAGTCGACACTAAAACATACCAAAGTGCCGGTCAGATCAAGCAAGCGCTTTACTTGGAATGGGCCAAAATACCTCAGAGCAACATTTGGGCAGCGTCTGACGGTTTCATTGTCCGTTTGAAGGTCATCATTCGTGACAAAGGTGACCAATTCGAACAAATCTAAACTTATTCTAAAATTTGGTGCTATTTTCGACATTTTTTGCATTCATTCAATTAAATTAAAAAAAAAAAAAATTAAAAATTATGGAGTATGACTTTGTTGCAGTTTTTTCATATCACCCTGTATGGTGGCTATACGAAAATGTATTTTTTTTTTTTGCAATAGATTGTAGTACCCATCAAGATTTCTAATACGAAATTTGAAACAATTCCGATATAGAAGATGACTATAATCATCAGAAGGTACCGAAAACGTGGACCGACATTAGAAGTTCAACCTGCCTGCTGACAAAATTCACATGTAAGCAAGTTTTGAGCCTTTTTTCTCAATTCGTTCCAAAGATAGCGTGATTACAACAGAGAGACCGAAAGACATCGCTAAATCGGCTTAGAATCTTCTGCAGATCCAGAATATATATACTCTGTAGGGTCTATTATGAGTGTTTTGAGGAATTGCAAAGTTAATTTACCCTCCATAGAATGGTGGAGGGTATAAAAATGGTATTATATACCCTCAACTTTTCTTTATCTACTTTGTCTGCTTCAAAGGCATACAAAACACATACAGCCCGTCATTCCTTTGCGTGTATGTAAAATATATTCCGTAACAAAACTTTACCCACACACTACACCTCAAAGAGAATACATATAGCTGACCGCAATAACGATAACCGAAAATTGGCCAAAAAATTCCACCCACAAAAGAAATCACCGCACACACCATAACAATGAAACAATAAATGACGGTAACAGAAAAACACACTCCACACCAACACAAAGAGACATAAGCCAACCACACACAGCCCTGGCGAACAAAACTTTTAGACAGACTGCTTTCTAACTGTAATAATAATCCATTTTCAACTGGTCGGGTTAATATTTGTCGTTTTTTGTTTCGAGAACGGGTATTTTTTCGTTCCATTTGCCATTGTAAAGTTTTCCATTACCAAATTGCCATTTTGCGTGCAACGTAACGTTAAAAAATGAAAGCAATCACCAGACACACCGTACACACAACGCACTGTCAGGGAATGAGGAAAATGTTTTGAAAAAGAACGAAACGAGCATGCGACACATTTGGGCAACCCAATGATTCCCACCCACCCAGAACAAATGGGAGGTGTGTTTTTTTTTTTTTTTTTTTTTTTTTGTGTGGTAAAAGTGGGGACCCGACAAAAATCACAACACTCAACTTAAATATTCTCTCTCAGAAATATATAAAAATGTGTTTTTTAGATGTCTTCTCAGGATGAACACCCCAGTCTCATACCAATACTCACATGTAGATGCTTCAGTACACATCTCCGTGGATATTATTAGCATATATTAGAGTGGGTTGGTGTATTTTATTAGTTATACTAAATTAGAGAACCTTCGTGAAAATATGTTGTATGATTTGTTGACAATCGGAGAGGGATGTGTAAGTCTCAGATATTATGTATTATGCATTTGTTCGTAATATGCAAGGGAAATTTGTAGACCATAGTTTCTTTCGTGGATCTTCATTGAATGACATTCGGAGACGATTCATGAATGATCGTCTGTCCGTTCACACATGGAGTTTTGTAACCAAAGATATACAATTTTTAAACATTTGATTTGTTTTGGCCAAGGCCGGATTTCTACATAATCGGCCTATGGATTTCCTAGATAATCGGCCTAGCTTCCTCATATCTTATCATCATCATCGGAATCCTGGTTTATTGTGCAGTGAATTCCTATGTATACTCAAATGAGATACATTTTAGCCCATACGGGCGAATTCAACGTAAAAATACAGGTGAAATAAAAAAAACTGCAGCAAAGTCAAACTGCATAATTTGTTATTTTTTTATTTTAGATTTTATTGAATGAAAGCAACAAAAGTCGGAAATAGCATTACATTTTAGAATAAGTTTATGTTTGTTCGAATTGGTCACCTTTGGCACGAATTATGGCCTTCAAACGGCCAATGAAACCATCACACGCTGCCCGCTGCTGCTCTGTTATATTTTGGTCCATTCCCGGCGAAGCGCCTGCTTGAAGTGATCGACACTTTGCTATTTTTTAGTGCCAATCATGCTTTCTAAAATGCTACAGACTCAATGGTCCAACGTTTTGGTATCCGGAGATTTTGGTGGCGCTGGAAATGAATTCTCACCAAATTCTCACCAAAATGCTTTTGTACGCTTGTAAACAATATAATCAGCTGTCACTGCTGTCGGATGAGCGGCTTAGGAATAGCTAGTTAATAAAAGTATTGAAAATTGTGACTCTTCGTGGGTGATGCACGAAAAGGGATTCGCAAATATATATCACCTTCGCAATAGATCTTGTGTTAGCAAAAAATGAACCCTATGTGATCCGATCTCTACCATCTTAATGGCAGATCTTGTGTAGATGGAAATATTGAGATGTACCAAGTCCGAATGGAATAGAATCCTAATTTCACGTTTTATGAGCTTCATGGATATTCGAAAATTTTGATCCTTTGTGGGGGAGGTACCAGAATTAGTGAACCTTAAAATGCCATCTTCATAGCAGATCTTGTGTTAGTAAAAAGATTGAGATGTGCGAAATTGGAGGGGAATCGGATACTTATTTCACATTTTACGAGAGTTATAATAATTTCAAATTCACACCAGACTTGGGTTAATAAAAATATTGTGATGTGTGTAATTAGAAGGCAATCGGAAACTTATATCACATTTTATAAGGTTATAATTATTCCAAATTTTGACCCTTTTAGGATTTGCAAAATTGGAGCAAAATCGAATCATCCTTTCTCTTTCTGTGCAGAAAAAATATTTTTTTTTTATACATTTTGACCTTTTCTGTGGGTGGTACCAGAAGGAGTGGGCCTATATTGCCTTTATTCGAACTCGATCTAATATTACGAAGTACGAATAGGATACTCCATTCGAGAGTTATAGTGAGAGACAATTTTCTCTCATAGGACGTGGTACCATTTAAACATGTGGCTTAAATCGTCAAATTTGCAAATTCGGTTAAAAATAATGTCTAAGTACTCCAAAATACCTCATTTTTGGTGATGCCATCATAAGGGGTCCAAATCAGGAACCTATATTTAACGTTTTGAATACCACAAATTCTGCGAACAAAAATGTATATTTAAAATTACTTCATTTTACAGAAATCCTTCGAAAACCTTCAAAAATACCGAAAATCTGGAGGTTTCGTTATATGAAGGCTATACCTAAACGTGGACCAATATACTGCCTTTTCAATACCAATCAGCCTTCATATAATAAAACATTTGTGCCAAATTTCTAAACTTTAGATTAAACAGACAGACAGATGGACATAGCAAAATCGCCTTGTAACTTTTTCTGATCGGGAATGTATATACTAGTTGGGGTCAACGACGATTTGATATACCCTCTTGTAAATTTATTTTTATACATTATACATACAATACATGCATTTTTAATAATTTATTTAAAATATTTTTTTTATTGTTTTTCTTTTTCAGGCACAGATGAACACAACGAATTTTTATTAATTAATGCCCCTGTACCTGTTGCAGCATTTCATGGAACCTTTTGAATGATTTTTTCGATCACTGATGTAGTATACACCTTAATGTTATACAATCGATATTTTATGTAGAAATTAGATTGTTATTAGTTAAATATGTTTTACTCGATAAATTTAAAAACATACAATAAAAACTTAAGAATAAAGATGAATAAAAATAATTGTGATTTATTTCAATCCTGGATTTTACTTAGCTATATTTTTAAATTTCAAGAGATATTAAAGGACCAAGAAAGCTTAAAGTGTGGAATTCTAAGAAATATTTGCTATAGGGCTCTCAGAACCTCTCAGACTCAGAAGAATGCGTGATTAAATTTATTCGTTTATATTAAAGAATCTTTGTAGAATATTAAGACCATAATCGTGGCTATTCAAAATTTAATTGGTCAAGATCAGCACTAAAATACTGGGTTCTGTTATTTTTGTGGTGTTTAGCACTATCAGAGCTACAAAGGGTTTTCCAATATAAAATATATAAAATAGTCCTAAAAAAATAATTTCACACATCCCTACATCCACACACGCCCATTGACAATTTTCGTAAAAAATCCTCGTCCCAATAATGCAATGAAAAAAAACTTTGGAAAACAACTCCCCTATAACACCTAGATAAATGTAAAAAGCACGTCCCTTAATACCTTTAAAATATTTTATAAATATTCCATATCTTTCTAATGCTTCAAGAAAATTTGTTTTAATTACTTCTTTATAATGTATTTAACAAACAATCCACGCCTTTTTAAAAACCTTAGTCTTTGCAGTTGATTTTAAAAATTCAAGGCATTTAGAAAAAAAAAACTATGATCTTAAATGTCTAGAAAAATAATTTTCAATAAATATTTCCACGTCCATAAATATACCCAATAAAAAAAATATAAAAAAGTCGCTACCTTAACATACTTAAAAAATCCTCGTCACTACAAAAAGATGAAAAATACTTATGAAAAAACACGTCTTTTAAACTAATTGATAATATTAAACAAGTTAAAAAGCAGTAATTTCAGCCGGGCCGAACTTTGAATACCCTCCACCATTTGGAACGAATTTGGAAATAAAATCCTTAAAAATTCTGTTAAAATTTTAAAAATATAGAATATAGCCGTTATATTGGTGTCTATACGACGTGGACCTACATGAGCATTGCTTGTCATAAGTCGTTACAATATTCAAATTCGAAACTTGAAATAAACGGTGAATAATGTTAGTAAAATCATCAAAATATCGTATACAGAGAGGTAGCGTTATATCGGAGCTGTGCGAAGACCTGAAATAGCATAGACAATTTTCTGTCATAGGCTGTAGCATCCATTACGAACTTCAAATACGCGTCTCAAACAATTTCGGTGGGTATTGTACCGAAACTCGTCGAAATACCGAATATAGGGAGTTACTGGTATGTGGGGCCTATACGAAGACATGGACCTGCACAGACAATTTTCTTCACAGACTGTACTTCCCATTACGAGCTCTAAATACGTAATTTGAAACTACTACGGTGAATAATGACGCTAAAATCAGCAAAATACCGAATATCGGGAGGTACAGTTATATGGGGGCTATATGAAAACGATGGCCTACATGGCCCATTTAACCTGCCTACTGACAAAATAAACATGTGTGCAAAATTTTAGACTTCTTTCTCAATTCGTTCGAAAGATAGCGTGATTACAACAGACAGACAGACGGACAGAAAGACAGACACACAGACAGACGGACATGGCTAAGTCGTCTTAGAATTTTACGCTGATTAAGAATATATATATTTTGTTGGGTCTGACATGAGTATTTCGAGGAGTTACACACGGAATGACAAAATTAATATAGCCTCCATAGTATGGTGAAGGGTATAAAAATGCACGGCAGTGTGGTCTCTTTAAAATATATTCGAAAAATTCCATGTAAATATAATTAGTTAATAAACATAAAAATGCTATGTCTTTAGAGCTTTAATTTTTTAAAATAACCATGGCTTGGTATTTGAATATTTTTAAATATTCACGTCTTTATACCTTAAAAAAATTAAAAAACCCCGTCTTTATGCATTAAAATTTTAAAAGAAATCAACGTCACTATACTTTAAAAGGGCTTGTATAGTTGTAACAAATAAGTTTCTTTACAATTACATAAATACCCTAAAAATATTTTTTAAAAATTCAAGTCCTTAAATGCCTTAAAACGGTTCTATTTAAATCCTCGCCCCAAAATACTTTGACAACTATTCTGATTTTGATATGATATCTGTAACTGATACTTGAAAAATATTTTTAAGAAAATCTGTGTTCCTAAAATTTATTCAAAATATTAATAAAAATATCCGCTTCCATAAATAACTTGAACATTAATTTTAGAAAATCCGTTTGTTCATAATATTTTAAAAAATTCACATAGTTTTGATACATTGAAAAATTTGTTTAAAAATCCGTGTTCCTAAATTGCTTAAAAATATTTAGTTGAAAGAAAAATTCTAGTTCCTCTTGATCTATTCATTTAAATATTACCATATCTCTTACACTTAATTCTCTTCAATAATAATATTTCCAACGCAAAAGATTGTTCACCCACTTTTCTATGCCCATTCAATCATTCCACACTCCATGGCATTTGCGTGAGAACGAAAATTCTCGTTCATTTCCCTTACAACTCAGAGAGAATGGCCCCAAAAAGCTATGGCCCACACCACCAAAATTGTGGGTGGGATAGAACAACACACATGTACGAGTGTGTATGCCTGTGCTACTGTGTGGAGACCACAACACAACGACGACATGTGAGGCTGACTGGTTGGCTGCTTGTGAGCATGTGTGAGACAACTTCGTCTTTTATCTTTACAACACAGAGTGAAACACGAACGAATGCTCAGACCCCACATGTGTCAGTGTGTTGTGTGTGAGTGTTTTCTCCCACCCGTTTTTTATTTAGTTTGAAGTCTTTTATTTTTAGCGTTTTTCAACGACACCCCGACAAAAAACTGTAAAAAATAATAAAAAACGAATGCAAGTCACAGCGATAACAGCGCCATCTTTGATATTCATTTCGGATCATAAATGGCTTTTGGACGCTGCCATCTGGTAGTATTTGAAAAAGCTCTTTTTTCCAGTGTGGCCAAAAGCCTAAAGGGTTGAAAGAAAGAGTTGTTTAGGTTGTCGTTATACCCAAACTCATTCAAATTTTGCTGAACGACGTGCCGACGGTTAGAAACTTGAAGAAGGTGTTTCAAAGGACTTTTCCTCTGAATAACAAAGTGGCTTTTTTTCGGGTTGTTGGCACTTGTGAGTGACGTGTTCGATGGCATTTGTAAGTATGTTAATGGCAGGGCTTTATGATATGCGAATAACCCTTAATAATTTTTAAATGGGGGATATGTCCTGGGGAGTGGATAACTGTGGTTGTGTTTTTGTCATTGTTATTGTTTCCATCATTATGAATTCGTGTTATGAGTTTAACACGAAGCTCGCAAAGAAGTGGGAGGGGTGGGTGACAAGTGATTGGTGGGTAGGTAAGGTGTGTGGAATTCGAGTGGGTGGGTATTGGTGGTGGTGTTACTGATTCATTTTCGGTATTGGTTGATGTTTTTGTTTGTGAATGATATTTTGTGGTTTTGTGTTATGAAGAAAAAAAATAGAAATGGTTTTGATATAACTTATCATTGTCGAATTTTTTATAATATTTTCAAGGACTATTAAAGCTTTATACATTTGATTTTTATGAAAAATTTTTAAAAACCATCAGGGCATGAAAGTAAACTTCTTAAGAATATTTTTAAGGACTAAGCTAAGTATACAATTTCCTATTAGTTTTTCCGAAAGAAGGAACAGTTGGACTTGGAACTTAAAGGATAAACTTCTAGTATTTTAGTTTCAATTAAAATTTTTAATCTAGTTTATATTAATTAATTATTTTTTTTATCAAAATAAACAAATTGTATATTTTGAGTTATAATAAGGCCTAACACGAACTCTTGGAACAAATTTAAAATTTTAAGCTGTACTTTTCGCTGACGAAGTAGCGGGCTACTTGAATAGTTTTATTAAAAAATTTTCAGAGTTCAAAATGTGTGTTTGTTGTGCGGAATTAAAAATGTATTCAACCCACATATATTATAAAAAAAATATTTTTTAATTAGCCATCATCGTGGATGTTTTTCTTTTTTTTTTTTGGTTTTGAAGAGCCACCAGCTTCGTGGATTTATTTATTTATTTTATTTTTTTTTTTTTGGAGAGTCATAATCGCATTTTAATTGATTTTTTTAAGAAATATCAGAGCTATAGTTATTGATTTTTAAAACTGATTTTCGAAATACTATTAAAGCAGTAGTCTTGGATTTAGAAATATTTTTTTAAGTGCTATCATGGCAAAAATTGTGGAATTAAAAATATACTCAACCCACAATCGTGGATTTGTAATTTTTTTTGTTTTGGTTGAGCCATAATTGTGAATTTTTAAAAAATATTTCTTGAAGAGCCATCATCGTGGGTTAAAACAAAATACTTTTTGAGGAGCCATCATAGTCTTAAGAAAAAAAATATTTTTTACAAATCATCGTGGATTTGTAAAAAAATATTTTTTCAAGACCTATGATCGTGGAGTTAAAAAGAAAGTCTTGTTTAAGGAGCCATCATTGTGGAGATTTAAAAAATATATTTTTGGAGAAGTATAATTGAAGATTAAAAAAATATATTTTTCGTAAGGCCGTCCTCCTTAAAAATATTTTTAAGGGCCATAATCGTGTGTTTTAAAAAAAATGTTTTTGAGGAGCCGTCATTGCGGATTTAAAAACAAAAATTTTTTTTGAAGAGGCATCAGTGTGTATTTAAAAAATATATTTGTTGTTCGTGGATTAAAAAAAAATATTTTTTAAGCGCCATGGATGTTTATAAGATTTTTTTTTAACAAAAAAAAAAAATTTTAAGAGCTATGGGGGATTATAGTTTTTTTTTTTTTTTTTTTTTTTTTTTTTTTTTTTTTTTGAGAAGACATCACCGTGGATTTTAAAAAGAAATATTTTTTATAAGTGCCATGGGGGATTACATATAAACTTTTTTTTTGAGAAGTCATCATCGTGGATTTTAAAAAGAAATATTTTTTTTAAGATTCGTTATCATGAATTTAAAAAAAAATATAATTAGAAGAGTCATCATAATAATTTTTTTTTTTAAAAAAAAAGTATTTTTTGAATTCTTATAAAAATACTCAGCATCATCGATGATTTTTAAAAAATATTTTTTAAGAGCCACGATCTTAGTTCTTTATACATTTTATTTCTAAAAGATATATTTAAGAATATTTTTCGATCCATAATAAAAATATGTTTTCAAAGGTCGATTGCAGCCTTAATCCTGAATTTATAAAAGGTTTGTAGGGTCTATAAAAAAGGTAATTTTTAATTGAAAAAAAATTTTTTTTTAAATATTTTTAATATTATATTTTTAATGACACTCACGGATCTGTTTTTTTTTTTTTTTTTTTTTTTATGAAGGAATTTCAAGCCATAATCGTAGTGTTTTAAAATTGTGCTTAGAAGGATTTAAAAATTTAAAAAAAAAAAAAAATAAATTTTAAGAACTTTTGTTCTTTTTAATGGAATATTTTTTTAGGAGGAATATCAGATATTTTTAGGAAATTAAAGGCAATATCTATTAGAGATACAGAGATAGACCTTAAGGATGTATCAGAGTTTGGAAGAGGAGAGGGCCGTCTCACCATAAGTTTTACTTTTTTTACAAAGCAATGAATTCATTGAAAGTTGTGTATGGTATCGTATTTCCAGATTAGTTGCTCTTATGATATTTAATTTAAAAAGGTAAAATTTTTCGATAAAACAACTTCAAAAAAAAAAAAAAAAAATAATAATAATAAATAAATAAGTAATTTGCAGTTATCCAATAGAAAACAATAAATAAATAAATATAATTCCCATGCTTAACTCATAATCTCCCCCGCGTGCCCCTAACCATAGCACGTTCGAACAACAATGTGTGCCACATTGCTTCGAGGTTCAATTATTAATGATCTTTAAAAGACATGGCTCCCTTCCTGTCCCTCCAATAAAGGATAATAAATCAATTATCGAGTTAACGACAAAAAAAACGACGCACAACGGAAGACGAGGGGAAAGATGAAAACTCGAGCTAAAAAGACCCATAAAACAATATATTGTTATTGGTTCCGGATCATTCGTTTGCTATGTGTCAAATGATCATCATGCTCATGCCAAATGACTGAGGAGGATCAACAGCCAACAACCATTTGTCAGTCAGACATCAGCTTGACTGACAACAAAAACAGCAAAATATCACGTGAATTATGAAATTGTAGCCAAAACAAAGACATCACGCACCAAAGAAAAATGGAGAGTGAGAGAGAGAGGGTGCGCGGCTGCAATTAGCGGAGTATATGATCCTGGACATATTGCACAATAAAATTCCTTTCAGTTTCTTTGAAGGAATTTACAAAAATATTTTATTATCCTTTTTTTCGGGGGGAGAATTTTTATAATCCTTTTGCTAACATATTGTTAATATCTCAATAAACAACTCGTGCTCCCTTCCGTCTTAACGGTTTTGCCCCCGCTCGCAGCACATGTTTTCTTGAGCAATCACCAATTAACAGTTACCTTTTGAAATATCCTTTTCTAGAAAACTTATCCTTTTTTGTTTGGTGGCGTTACATTTTTTATTGGTTACTTTTTTGGTGGCGGTAGGGTTAGGCATGAAACAAAGAAGAAGAAACAAATGTTTTGATATCCTTTTATTATCCTTAAACGCCTGCTGTCTTCAAGTGTTTCCTTTTACCGTTTAGTTTTCTTTTTTTAACATTAAGCCGCCCTCTTTTGTAAAACAATTAGTTAATTGATGTAAAATAAATACCATCGAAGGGCAGACCAATGCCACCAGATTGTGACAGGATCTACCACACCACACACGTTGTGGGCAATACCCGGCATGTGTGTGTGCAGCGATTGGTTTTCTTTCATCTTATTCTAATCTGTCTTAGTATCCTGTTCGACATGTGTGTACGTGCGACTATGCATTCCATATATAAAGATTATCCTTGCGTGTGTGTAGTTTAAATACAATCAATGGTATTTACATTCCGTTAAAGGATAAAAATCTAGTTTATCTATGCGGCATGATCTTGATATGAGCTGGAGATATGGGGTTTAAAATTCTGACCATGATAACACATGTAACAGGATTTGTATTAATGAGCATGTGTAGTCTTTGTTTTCGTTCTAATATTAAATAATATGATCAAATTTTAAATCCTTGTTGTTTGGTTTTTGGAATTCCTAGTTTTCATGATTAAAGAATATAAGCCCGCCACGAGTGGTAAAAAATATGGGTTTCAAGTTCAGATAATAGGCATAATTCCGTTTGCGAGGAACAAACAAGCGTACGTCCCATTTTCGGTACTTATTGTCAGAAATGTAACCATTTCGGATGGGGTCCTGTTTTTGTCCATTTTGCTCGATATTCGGTACTTTAAAGGGTTTATCAACGTTATTGGACTGAATGCCTAATATTTTCCACTCCATATCCTTCGGAATCTCCTTTTAAACTATGGGAGTAGGTCCTGCCAAGTTCAACGTCTGGTATACAAAGTGAGATAAAAACAGTAAAGGAAGTCTTAAAGTCGGGACTTTATGATACCCTACCCCACTTTGCTAATTTAGTAGAGCTCCGCATAACAATTAAAAGTTTTTATGGGAGAATTCAATCATACACGCTCTTATTATAATTTAAAGTTCAAAGGACTAAATATGCCGAAGCTTTTGTATTTTTTAAATTTGGACATGTATTGCCCATTTGGTGCACAATTAATTTTAAATCGGATAAAGATATATATGGGAGCTATAGCCAAATCGGAACCGATCTCGATAAAATTTGGCAAAGATATTTCTGAGCTGTATTTCATATATTTCCCTGAATATCGTTGTTACAGAGTGCATATTACGGCTGTGGGTAACAAATACAACAAATCGGATGAACAATATATATGGGAGCTATAGCTATACCTGAACCAAATTTGGCACACTAGATTCTAGCCTCAATTCGGTCGTATGTGCCAAATTCCATTACATTTGGGCAAATATTAGACGAATAAAAGGTAAATCGGACGAAGTTATATATGGGAGCTATATCCAAATCTGAACCGATCTCGATAAAATTTAGCAAACGTATTTCTGAGCTGTATTTGATATATTTCCCCAAATATTTTTGTTGCAGAGTGCATATTACGGCTAAGAAGGACATACATAACAAATCGGATGAACAATATATATGGGAGCTATAGCTATATCTGAACTGATTTCGATCAATTTTTGCATACTTATTTTCAGGCCTAATTTGGTTGTACTATTCGGGCTGGTATTACACGTTTGGTGCACAATAAAAGGCAAATTGGACGAAGATATATATGGGAGCTATATCTAAATTTTGACCGATTATTTCCAAAAAATATGGACAGACGGACGAACAGACGGACTGACATGTATAAATCAACTCAGAAAGTTATTCTATGGAGATCCTCAAAAGTAACTATGGGTCTATATCGCTTTCTTCTCCATGTTACAAACAAATGCACAAAGACCTAATAACCTTACCACTATGAGGTGTAGGGTATAAAAAACTACAACAAAGTCAAACGCCATAAATAAGACATTTTTTTAAATTTTTTTTGAATGAAAGCCAAAAAAATTTCGGAAACAGCATCAAATTTTAGAATAAGTTTAAATTTGTTCGAATTGGTTACCTTTGGCACGAATTATGGCCGTCCAAATGTTGCTCTGCGGTATTTTGGCCCATTCCCGGTGAAGCGCTTGCGCTTGAGCGACACTTTGGTGTTTTTAGTGCCAACCTTGCTTTCCAAAATACTCCAGACACAATAGTCCAACGGATTGGATCCGAAGATTTTGGTGGCCATTGTGCGCTGGAAATTAAGCGAGGAACCTCATTTTGTAACCATTCTTGGGTGGCGCATGCTGAGTGCGATGGTGCTGAGTCCTGTTGGAATGTCCAAGGTCTGCGGCCAAAATGTTGTGCGTGCCCAAGTCTTTAATACACCCTCCATAATATTTTCGCGATAATATTCGGCATTTATTCTGATGCCACGGTCGATTAATACGCACGGAGAGCGGCCATCGGCTCATATGGCGGCCCACACCATCACCATGGCCGGCGCTTGAGTTCTGGTGGCCAACCGAATGTGCACATTTTCAGCTGACCTCTTTGGTAAGTAAACACGATTTTGTTTGTTTATAAATTGCTGGACAACGAATGTTTTCTCATCGGAGAAACCCAAATTCGGCAGTTTACCACTTTCGGCCAAGCGAAGCAACTCTTTAGCTCTTTTGAATCTATTTTCTTTCTGTTGCGGTGTAATTTTTGGATTTTCAATCGCTTTGCCCCGAGCTCATTTTTCAATATTTGCCGAATGGAACATTGCGATATGTTCAGCTCACGAGCCATTTTTCGGCCACTGCGACGCGGGTTTCGATGAAGTCGCTTCTTTACTTTTCGAACCATTTCTGCTGATGTTGTTGTTTTCTTCCGTCCATTTTCTTGACGTCGTGCTATACTACCAGTATCACGGCAACGAGCGATGGTACGAGATACAAAAGATTTATTCACATTTAAATGCTGGAGTACTCTAACGATAGCCACTTGTGGTTCTCCAGACAAATATAAAGAAATCACACTATCACGCTTGAATTCCATCACGAATAACTTATTTTCTGGAAAATTCTCAACAAAATGCTTTCGTACGCTTGTAAACAATATAACATTATATTAATGTCACTGGAATAATTTTAACAGCTGTCTGACGAGTGGCTTAGAAATGACGGCAGTCTGAAGTGGGTGGGGTGGGATGAAACACGTATTTTTATGCCCTCAGTCATATGGCCTAAACGTGCCTTATCGAAATAACGGTCTAAGGCTCCAGGTCTCTTTGGACAAAATCCGTGTCAGGACATTTGGAGACGATCTAGGGATCCGTCTGGTTGGTGCGCATAATAACTCTCGAAAGGAAAATCCGGTTTTATAATTGCAATCTGCATATACTAACCCCAAGCTGTGTTGTAAGGTAATATACACTTCAATATTAAAAGTCAAATTGAAAAAATCGCATGCGATAAAAAAAATATGAAAAAATAAAAAAATGTTAGAAAATACTACAAAATCTATATTAACATCATTATTAGCATCTTTTTATGCGATTTTTTAGATTTTATACTTTTATGCCAAGAGGGCATTCTGAATTGACAACATTTATCAAAATCGGTCCAGCCATTCTGGTAAGCATTCTACCTAACATCCCCTCCTTTCGTATATACACATTGTATGTATTTCGCTATATATATCCGATATATTTACTATCGACATCTACGTAACGGTCAGAATTGACCTGTTCGTCTATTTGTGATTTCGCCAGGATTAAAAATATTCGCGGTTTAAAGGAAAATTTTACTTTTATTTGACAGAAATGTTATGGTCTATTTCACCCACTAAATATTACCCGATGACCAACAAAATTGGAAAGCTTCTGCCCAGCCCGAAGCTCTAGCCCCATGCTAACTTCCGTTTCGATTGGTCCATAATTGCGACCTGTAGAGCAACTGCAAAATCAGGAAATTTTTCAATTTTTGGTCCATTTCAACCCCTAAATATAATGCGATCATCATCAAAAGCAATAGGGTTCTATTCTGGCTTTAGCCCCACCTCCATTTTCAATTTCGTGAGAATCGGGCCAAAATTGGGACAATTTAATCGGCTCCCACCATCAAGTACCTCCCTCACAAAGGGTCAACATTTTGAATAATTATAACTCTTATGAAATATGAAATTAGAGTGCGATTGTTATCAAATTTAACAGATCCCATAGAAGATCGATATGACAAACAGATATAACAAACTACTCCTTCTGGTATCTCTCTCACAACGAGTCATCTTTTTTATTAACACAGCGTTTATAAAACTTCACACATGTTAATATTTTTTTAAACGCAAGATTTAATGTAAACATGGAATATATCAGAACACTTCCTCAAATACCTCCCAAAAGGTCAACCTTTTTCAAGAAAATATTTAATTTCATAGAAAGAGAACGGAAATTAGCATCAGTGTTAATAATAGGATTAGTGAAAGATATCGGCATCCTCCAGTAGCTCCCCCACGAACTGTCAATATTTTGAGTAATTCTAGCTCTCATAAAGGGTTCAACATTTTGGATAAAAAACGCCCAAAAACGCGTTTGGTCGTTTACACATTACAAAATTTTTTATAACCGCAAGATTTGGTGTTATCTGGCATCGATATCTATTGGCCCACCCCTTCTGGTACCTACCTCACCAAAGTCAAAATTTGCAATACATATATCTCTCATAAACAAGTCAGCGATTATTTATAAATACGTATATCTAAATATTTCTTTTAACCAGTGATCTAATGGGAATTTTTATTTTTTATATTCTCCCCACAAAAGGCTAAAAGTTTAATTAACAAATATTTACATAAAATTAGAAATAAATGATTGAATTAAATATTTTTTTAACAACACAATGATTTTATTGATCTTAAATGTTTGACCATAAATAAAGTTTTTTCTTGGTAAAGTTCGACTCAGATGATCGATCAACAACTATGTGCATATAAAATCTAAATTATTGGGAGCTACCTCCGATTCTGATGCTGTAACTCCAGTTCCAAGTGGAATTTCAAAAATTTATGTAGCCTATATTACTTTCAGGCGATGTTGTAGTATACTTGGAAATTTTCGGGAAAATCTGCGCTGCGGTTTTCGACTCCATAAATTACAAACATTTTCCTCTTATATAGTTATATTGTATAGTATAATCTTACCCGATCTGAATATCTTTCCATTTATGTGAGTTAAATATATTCATATACTTTGCAATAAGCAAAATTCTCATGTTGAAAATGCTTCTATCTAACATAGCTGTATGCTTTAGCTTCAAGTCTTTACTACTCCTTCAATTTTTCACAAATAAGTTAATTAATGGAATTTTCCATTCTTCACACTTCAGAGTGTGTGTGAGTGTTTTATATAAATTACCAAGATTTAGTTAAAAACTTCCCCAAAAAATTGGTCCTTCTCTTTATCTCATACTGAGGTGTGGGGAGAGAGAGAGGGGGGGGGGGGGCGAGTTTGTACATGAAATCGTTTTTTATGTGACATTAAGTAACATTAGAAAACTCAAACTTAACCATGGCTGAAATAAAGAAGAGATGAGACAAGAGACAACCACAGCCGACAATGGAGGACCCTTCTGCTCGCATGGCTGCGCAACTTGCATATGTGTTCATGTGAAAGTTTGACAAATTACACAGGACATCAAATGTGACATTGAATGGTTGGATGTTTGGTTCATCGGTTGGTTAGTTCGTTCGTTGGCTGGGTAATGGCAGAAAAAAGTAATGTTGATGGTTTGTCGGATGTGTGTCCTTAGTGTGTGTGCGTTTGATGGGCGATGGGTGATGGGTAGAGCGGTTACCTCAAAAACTACCAAAATTTCTGGATACATATATGTTGTTTGTGTTTAAGAAACTGTAAGTAAAATGGTCTGTGATTTGAAAGTTTTCTGAAAATAGCGACATGATTAATGCATGACACTAGGCAGACAAACAGACAGGCAGTGAAATGGAGGGTTAAAAAATTACTTAAATTTTATTTAGACACTTTTTAAGATGAGAATTATTAATGAAATTGGTGAAAGTTTCTTATTTTATTTTTTTTGCTGGGAAATATTTCAATACTGAATTGAAAGCGATAATAAATGAAAATAGTTAAGTTTTAAACAACTATTGTTAGTACCAGATGGAGATGGCGCTATAATTAATGTAAGGATTTATATAAATTGATATTGGTAAGTCCAAAATAATCTGAAATATACCAAAACATAGGTCGTAAAATTGCCTTTAGGAATCATTTCGGATTTATGTTTATTTCTTAAACGGTCGAATATGAAAAAAAAACTATCCAAGCTACACACAATGTATTATTTGTATCACACCAAGGTCAGTTGGAAATAAGGGAGAGTATCGACTAACCCTTTTTGCTAACTCCCTCACAAAAGTGATCAACATTTAGAGAAATTGTAACTCTCATAAAATGTGAAATTGTTTAAATAACCTAACATTACCAGCAACATTAGACATATGGTGAGGTGCCACACTCAGGTCGCATATCTCTGCAATTTTCTCGACAGCTGTAAAAATTATGAAAAAATTACTAATTTGCCCGCAATGCATTCTATGACGGAGTTGATAGTGGATAAGAAAAAAAATACATATCCTTGACTATATCCGTATAACTTATTTTAAAGTCGATTATATATGATCCCACATATACAGGGTGAGATGAAAAAATTGCAACCAACTTCAGACTGCTGTCATTTCTAAGCCACTTGTCCGACAGCTATTACAATTATTACAGTGACAGCTCATTATTTTGTTTACAAGCGTACAAAAGCATTTTGGTGAGAATTTTCCATAAAAAAGTTATTTGCGATGGAATTCAAGCGTGATAGTGTGATTTCTTTATATTTGGCTGGAAAACCACAAGTGACTATCGTTAAAGCACTCCAGCATTTAAATGTGAATAAATCTTTTGTGTATCGTAACATCGCTCGTTACAGTGATACTGGTAGCGTAGGCCAATGTCAAGGAAGTGGGCGGAAGAAAACAGCAACATCAGCAGAAATGGTTCGAAAAGTAAAGAAGCGACTTGATCGCAACCCGCGTCGCAGTGGCCGAAAAATGGTTCGTGAGCTGAATATATCGCAATATTCCATTCGGCAAATATTGAAAAAAGAGATCGGGGCAAAGCCATTGAAATTCCAAAAAGTGTAAGAACTTACACCGCAACAGAAAGAAAATAGATTCAAAAGAGTTGATTCGCTTGGCCGAAAGTGGTGAACTGTCGAATTTGGGTTTCTCCGATGAGAAAACATTCATTGTCCAGCAGTTTGTAAACAAACAAAATGATATGTTTACTTGCTAAAGAGGTCAGCTAAAAATGTGCACCTTCCGTTGGCCACCAGAACTCAAGCGCCGGCCATGGTGATGGTGTGGGCCGCCATAACAGCCGATGGTCGCTCTCTGCTCGTATTAATCGACAGTGGCATCAGAATAAATGCCGAATATTATAGCGAAAATATTCTGGAGGGTGTATTAAAGCTTTGGACACGCAAACATTTTGGCCGCAGACCTTGGACATTCCAACAGGACTCAGCACCCACCCAAGAATGATTACAAAATGAGGTTTCTCGCTTCATTTCCAGCGCACATTGGCCACCAAAATCTTCGGATACCAATCCGTTGGACTATTGTGTCTGCAGTATTTTGGAAAGCAAGGTTGGCACTAAAAAATATCAAAGTGTCGATCGCCTCAAGCAAGCGTTTCGCCGGGAATGGGCCAAAGTACCGCAGAGCCACATTCGGGCAGCGTGTGGCGGTTTCATTAGCCGTTTGAAGGCCATAATTCGTGCCAAAAGTGACCGAACAAATCTAAACTTATTCTAAAATTTAATGCTTTTTCCGACATTTTTTGCTTTCATGCAATGAAATTTAAAAACAAAATGTAGAAATTATGTCGTTTGACTTTGTTGCAGCCTTTTTATCTTACCCTGTATGTATGTAAGGTACCGTATAAGATAATAAGATACAGTATAAGTACTAGCTAGTACTATATTTGGTACAATTTGGAAACTGGTAAACATATAGTGCTTGAAATCTGAAGTTTGGTATTACGGTCGCTGTTCATGAGTAGCTTGGACATATGGATGTGGTTGCGGAAATGTGTACTATAATTGCACGAAAAGTACTGAAGGATACTAATTTTGGTATTGAGCGAAGGGATAGAAAAAAATTCTAAAAATTTGTTATTTAGCTTATTTGGCGGCGGTACCAAAAGTACTGAATTGTACTAAATTTGGTACTGTTGGAAGGGATATTACGAAAATCCGAAAATTTGATACTGAGGTCTCTGTTGGTAAATGGAATTGAGATAAGAAATGCGTACTGATGATGCGTTAATTGAGTGAAGATATGGTGCTCGCTCTTCATGTGTAGCCTGAGCATATGGAGGTGCTTTTGGAAATGTGTAATATATTTGTACGAAAAGTGCTAAATGATACTAAATTTTGGTATTGGGTGAAGGGATAGGTCTGGAATACTCCAAATTGATGTTGAGGCCTCTGTTGGTTAATGGGGTTAAGATATGGTGGTTTAGGAAATGAGTACTATAATTGTACGAAAATTCTAAAATGACACACAATGTGCCATTGGGTGTTGGAGTAGAGATAGAATTCTGAAATTTGGTATCGTGGTCACTGTTGGTGTCGGTGATAAAAATATGGATGTGCTTTCAGAAATGTGTGTGGTTTTGGAAATTCATAATATAATTGTACTAATTGTTACTAAATTTGTTAGTGGGGAGAATTTTCATAGATGAAATCCTGATATTTCATTCTAAACTCACTGTTGGTATCTGAGGTTGAGATATGGAGATTTTTTGAGAAAGAGTACTTTAACTGTACGTAAAGAAATAAATGCTACTAAGGGATAGAGCCAAAAATCCTGAAATTGTAGAAAAATATCCCACTGGATGTTGGAATAGGGATGAAATTCTGAAATTTGGTATCAAGGTCGCTGTTGGAGAACAGCAGCTGGTTTTGGACAAGCATTACATAACAGTACGAAAAGTATGGTAATAAATTTGGTATTGGGTCATAGCATAGAGTTTTGATATGGAGACCATCGTTGGTATTTAGTTTTGAGAGAAGGAGGTGGATTTGGGAATGTGTAAAATTCTATGTTGATTTAGCGATGTCCGTCCGTCTGTGGAAATCACTCTAGCTTCCGAACGAAATGAAGTAGGTTGATAAAATTTTACTTAAATGTATACAGAACTTTTGGTATTGAAAATGGGTGAGTTAGGTCCACGTTTTGGTATAGCCTCCATTAAACGGTTCTTCCCGATATTCGGTATTTTGATGATTTTAGCAACATTATTCACCGGGATTGTTTCATATTTGATAGTTGAAGTTCGTAATGGATACCATAGCCTAAGACAGAAAATTGTCTGTGCAGGGCCACGTCTTCATATAGCCCCTATATAATGGTACCTTCCGATATTCGGTACTTTGCTGATTTCAGCGATATTTCACCGGAATTGTTTCATATTTGGTATTTGAAGTTCGTAATGGATAGTACAGTCTAAGACAGAAAATTGTCCGTACAGGTCTACGCCTGCGTATAGCCCCCATGTCACTGCACCTCTCGATATTCGGTATTTTGATGATTTCAGCGATATTATTTACCGGATTTTTTTTTTAATTTTGTATTTGAAGTTCGCAATATATACCATAGCCTAGGACATAAAAAATTGTCTGTGCAGGCCCACGTCTTCGTATAGCCTCCATACAACGGTATCTCTCGATATTGGGTATTTCGATGATTTCGGCGACAATTTTCACACAATTTTTTTTTTTTTCAAGTTTCGCATTTGAATATTGTAATTGCTTATGACAAAAGTTGCCTATGCAGGTCTACGTCGTCGTAAAGACCCTAATATAGACGGCTAAATTCGGCATTTTTAAGATTTTAAGAGATTTTTTTTAACAAATTTTATTTATTTAACAAATTGCCAATTTCGTTCCAAATGGTGGAGGGTATTCAAGGTTCGGATCGGCTTTTTTACTTGTTTTTTATATTTTTATGCAACTTTGTTTGAAATTCTCAGTGTTTTTGTGGGTTGGGCCACCGAAATAGTTTAGAAAGGCATTTCTGGCTACGTCGGTGAATGAGGGGTTTACATATGGAGTTGTTAAAATAGTTTTGGCCAGAAAACTTGGATGTGGAACCATTGTGCAAGGGTTAACTAATAAACTCTTCTGTAAACTTCAAAACGAAAGATTTTGAAGACTTTTTAGTGCAAAGAGTTATCATTTTTCGATTTACCTTTTTGATAAGTGAGGTAAGTTATATGATGGATTTTTTATACCCTACACCACAAGGTGGTCAGGGTATTATGTCTTTGTGCATTTGTTTGTAACAGGCAAAAGGAAACGAGATAGACCCATACTTCCTTTTGATGATCTGCATAGAATCACTTTCTGAGTCGATTTATGCATACCGTCTGTCTATGTATTTTTGTAAACAAAGTACAGGTCGCATTTATTGTCCGATCCCGATGAAATTTTGCAAAAATAATTTGTTTGACCCGAGGACGAACCCCATTGAAATTGGAGATAATCGGATAGATAGATTTATAGATAGATAATTCCAATAGGATGGAATTTGGCACTTACGATCAAATATGTCAAATTTGGTGAAAATCGGTTCAGATATAGCTGCAGCTCCCATAATATTGTTCATCCGATTTTTTTTGAATTTGCACAGCCTGCAATATGCAGTCCTTAGTAACGATATTCGGTGAAATATATCAAAAACAGCTCAGAAATACATTTCCGAATTTTATTGATATCGGTTAAAATTTGGATATAGCTCCCATATATATCTTAATTCGACTTGAAGTTAATTGTGCACCAAATTGGTAATACAAGCCCGAATTGTAAAGGCACAAATGCCTCGGCATGTTTAGTAGCAATCGATTCGGAGGAGGATATTCCTTTCATATATTTGTTCCTTTGAACTTTAAATTATAATCTATAGTTGTTATAATCTATATAAACTATAATCGTAGTTGGTATGATTTAATTCTCAAAAATTCCCCATAAAAACTTTTATTTGTTATGTGATGCAAAGTGGTGTAGGGTATCATAAAATCGGCCCCGCCCGACTTTAAGACTTTCTTTACTGGCTTTTAAATGTTTTCCAAGAAAAATTAACAAACTCTGCATTTTCAGTACTAAAATTTACTGGTGGAACGAATCTAAAATTTTAAGGTGGAATTTTTGCCGACGAAGTAGCGGGCACTTGCTAGTACATCACCAAATGCTATAACTTTACGCAATTTCAATTTTTCCAAATAGGAAGGTTATATTTAATTATCCTTTGAAATATCCAAATACCTAACCAGGTGTTTAATTTTATTACATATCTGATTTTCGACGCTCTCTTTTCTTAAAGTAATCGCTCCATCTTTCAGTATCTTAAATATTACACTAAACACTTACAATCTGTGTATCTTAATTCTTATCTGAAAATCAAATTGTCATATGTGAATGAGTGCAGAATTAAATTATTTCATTAATTTGTCTTTGTCAGGTTCTTTTAATTTGTGCAGGATTTTTTTTTTCTTCTTCTTTGGACAAAACAACACAAAAAGACCTCACATTTATTTTGCAACTCCATTCGTTGTTATCTACAACAATCTGTCGTCCTTTAGCGCATCCAGTAGAAGGACACACACCAACTGTCTTAGGAAGTAAATCCACTTAGTTACCTCATATGCAGATAATACTCAAGGTACGAACATCGACAATGTTCCACTGAAAGGACATTTTATACAATTTAACATACTGATAGCAATCAGGACGTATGCACTCACTCTCCGACTTGCAAGGCTGACATTATTCCCTCTCCATGCGAGATATATCGAAAACAGCAAACACATACACATCATTTAAAATAAATAAATCCTGTTGTTGTCGTTTTTTGTTTTGTGTCCCTGCTTTTTTTTTTGTTGCTTTGTTTCTTTTGCAGTGAAATTTGCATTTAGTTGGGTATTCATGAATCCGTCTGTGATGTGGTTGCTTAGAATTGATTACGAATCCTTTTTCTTCTCTGCTCTCACAACTAAGTACAACAAAATGTGAATGTTAACAAAATTAAAACCGGATATAAGGTCTTCTTGGCATTCATTAAATCCATATATGTATATAACACACTCACATACATATTTATCTACATACGTTCAGTCAGTTGTACGGACAACCCCAAATTCGCCTACATTCCTCAGCCACCGTAGAGTGCAATTTCCAATCGATTTATTTTTGTACAAAGGCAACAATAAATGTAGTAAAAAAATTTCTTTCTTTGAAATTAACATTAAACACAGAGACTGTGGTATAAACGTTGGTCCTAAATAGATCATTATATGTGAAAAGATCGATTTCAAAAATTTACAAACTATGTACCTCGTAAGGCTATTATAAAGTACAAGAGATTTTTATAGGGCACTACTCCAACCTAAATCATATTTAAATATTGAACTACTTTATCACTTACCTGCTACAAACTGGGTTAACGTGTCAAAAATTCCGCATTTAAAGAACAGATCTGTCCCATTTGGTCCCAGTACTTCACATTATTGTTTTTTTTTTTTAATTTGAGATCCTTGTAGTACCTACGAAGAGACAAACATGAAGATACATAAATATCAAATAAATTAAAGCTATTTTAGAAATAATTTGGCCTGGATCGTAGGACGAATCTTTATCTAAAACTAAAAATCCAAATTATAAGCAATTGGTGTAAATACTTTAGGAAAGCTGAAACAAATCTGCAGGATGAGTTCATATACTTTGAGAACCACAATGGGCAAATCACAAATAATTTGGTAAGGAAATATCCTTTAAGATTCCCAAAATCGAAACCTATATGAAATTATGGATGTATTGAAAATTTTTCAAACAAAATGAAACAAATTTAGAAAATTTTGGCTCGCCTTAGCCGCTTTTGGACATGAGAGAAAACCTCCGGCCGGCAACTTACAAAAAGTTTTAAATTTAGAAAACTATGGTTCGCATTAGCCGGTGCCGGAAATACCCTGAGGTGAAAATCTCAAGCCCCGGCCAAAGGCCTGCTACTTACAAAAGATATGGTGGCGGATATCTTAATTTGTGCACACACCAGTTTATGTCCGCATTCGTTTAGGATATACCCATAATTATGGGAATTATGTGCGCTTCATCGTGGGGATTATGACCGATTTTTTCTTGGACATGATCCACATTCCATTGTGGGGGTTATTACCGAATCGAATCTATCATAGTCCCCAGAATGTATCGGACATAATCCAAATAATAATGGGTTTGTTCTAAACGTCTGTGCGATATATCTTAATCCTAGAAACCAACAGTGACCTTAATATCAAATGTCAGAGTTCAAGCTCTATCCATTTACTCATCTGCAAATTTTGTATTTTTTAATACTTTTCGAACAATCTACTGATTCAATCCCAAATTTAGTAGTTTTTACCACTTTTCGTACAATCATAGTACACATATCCAAACTCACCTCCATATCTCAATCCCAGACACCTTCAGTGACATCTTTATCAAATTTCCGGATTTCAGCCCTATTCCTTCATCTAATATCAAATTTAATACTGTTCGAACAATTTCCAAAGCCACCTCCATACCAGAGTTCTAGACATCAACAGAGACGTCGATGTGAAATCTGAGGATTCCAGCCCTATCCCTTCACCCAATATCAAACTTTCTAAACCACCTCCAAATCTCTAACACAGATACTATTAGTAATCTAAATATCAAATTTCAGAATTGCATCTCTTTCCCTTTACCCAATACCGAATTTAGTACCATTCAGTATACATTTCCGAAACCACCTTTGTATATTGGGGCTACACATGAACAACGTCCCTTATACCAATTTTCAGATTTTAAGCACTATCTGTTCGCCCAAATATTAAATTGTACCGAATATAGTACTTTAACAACTTTATACCCTCAGTCATATGGTTACAGTGGGTATATATCATTTGATACAGCCAACAAATGCCTCATCGAAATAACGCTTTTGGACCTTGTGTCTCTTTGTATCAACATCCGTATCAAGATCTTCGATCTAAGGGTTGAACTAGAGGTCTGTCTGGCTTGTTGGTGTGCACGATAACTCACGAAGGGAGTATCCGATTTCAACCAAACTTGGTACATCGTAATATTATTACCACACTTAGATCGAGTTTGGAGATGGGCAATATCGATGCACTCCTTCTGGTACCTCCCCCACAAAAGGTCGAAATTTTCAAACAATATATTTTCTGCACAGAAAGAGAAACGATAATCCGAAAAAAAATCTGCAAATAGTACAGCACAGCAATAATCCGATTTTACTCCAACTTTGAAAGTCTCAATATTTGCGTCAGTTCTAGGTCAGGTGCAAAAATGGATAATATCGGTCCACTCCATTAAGTGCCACTCCCACAAAGGGTCAAAATTTTGAATAATTATAACTCTTATAAAATATGATGTGAGAATCCGATTGTCTAACAATTAAACAGATCATAATATTTCATTCAGACTTGGTATATCTCAATATTCTATCAACATAAGATCTGTTAAAAAGATGGTATAGATCGGATTATTTCTGCTGGTACCTCACCCACATAAAGTTCAAGATTTTGAGAAACAAAACGCTCAAAGAAAGCGAAATAAGCATCCAACCCACTTCAAATTTTACAATTCCAAATGATTTTTCTAACGCAAGATCTGTTGTGAAGATGATATATATCTGCGAAACCCCTCTGATGCCTCACCCACGAATGGTCACAATTTTCAATACTTTTATCAGTCATAACATTCGAAACAAGTCAGTGATTCCTTACAACTTGCTATATTTCAATATTTTTCTTAACCAGCAATCTGATATGAATATATGTAAATAATCGAGCATTGGCTAAGGGTATTTATATGTCGAGAAAACCGACTGACACTTTTGAACTTGTTTATATAAAAGTAATGGTCTATTTCATTCGCTAAATATTATTCGATGACCATCATTTTTTTTTTTTTTTGGTTTCTGAGCTGCAAATAACGGGAGCCCCGTCTGTTGCTCTATACTTAAGACTCCTTGAGCAACTAAAAAAAAAGAGTTGTTTTTCTTTTTTCCATTTCCACGCCTAAATATTTTGCTATCATTTCGAAAACAAGAAAGTTACTATTCTGACCATAACCCCACCTCCATGCCAAATTTAGTGAGGATCGGGTTATTATTGCATCTTATAGCGTGATTGCAAATTAACATGAACCGATGGACAGACGGACGTACATAGCTATATCAACTCAGTTCGGCGAGATACGATGATCCATATATAGTTTCCTATGTATTGAACCCTTTTTGGCCCAGTCAAGCTTATAATACCCCTAACACACAGCGTTGTAGCGTATAATCACAAAATGTTACAGAACAATGTTCAAATTTTTAATATCATAATTTTATGCGATATTTCTAGATTTAATTCTCTTCTGCCAAAATGATATTCTGAATTGATGAAAATTGTCAAAATCTTTCCACCCGTTCTAGCGGTCTAACTAACATCCCCTTTTTTGATATATGGAATTAAAAATATTCGGTATTATGGAAATGTTCGTGATTTTCGACATAAAATTCGTGGTCTATTTCACCCGCTCAATATTCTTCTATAGCCATCCAAATTTCTAGGCCTTAGCTCAAGCCCATGCAAAAATTCCGAGTCGATTGGTCTACCATTGAGACCACTAGGGCAACTTCAAATCAAGACTTTTTCTTGCCCATGTCAAGCCTTAATATTTTGAGATCATCACCTACAACTATAGGCTACTATTCTGACCTAACCCCTCCTCTATGAAAAATTTCGTAGGATCGGTCCATAATTACGTCTTGTAACGTGATTACAATTTTAAATGGACATACGGGCAACAACAGCTATATCGACTCAGCTCGGCGATATGGGAAGATATATATATGGTTTCCTATGTCTTGAGCCAATATTTTAAGGTATTACATAATTTGTGGCCCAATCAAGCCCAACACATCGTATAGGGTATAAAAAATTCCAACAAAAACCAAAGTAGGTGTTTAAGACCATTTTTGGGAAATACAGGCTGCATTACTCTTTAGCTGAGTTTCAATAAAAGAAAATTTGAAAAATTTGGAATTTTTTATTGGATCCGCATAAGGGTTAGGGTTCAGCTTAAAACTCAAATCAATTTTAAACTACTTCCAATTTTTCCATTGTTGCCACTGTATTTGTTGTTTACAAAACTTTGCCATGTTTGCGTTGCGATAATGAGGAAAAAGTAACTCATTACACACGATTACTTTGGCTTTGCCGCTTCATCTTCATCCATTTTTTGTTGCTGTTGTATGTGGAAAAAAATTCGAAATCTTTTTAGCTTCAAGCCAGGTCATATACAGACATTCATACGAACGGTCGTTTGGTTGGCTTTGCTGTTGTTGGTCTGGTTGTTTGCAAAGAATTTATAAAATTTCGCATTAATTCCTTTATCTCATGCCATCGTCATGGAGTATTGGTATTCGTATTTTTTCGAAATTCTCTAGGACGTTTTTTCGTGAACTTTCTCTCATGCCTGCAAAAGAGGAAGTATGCAAAATATGTTGCCATACATTCTTCATGGCCTGGAACTTTTGTAAATCCAAATAAATTATGCTCATTTGGAAGAGTCTAGCAAAAGTGGAAATTTATGTACATTTGAAATTAAGGCTTATATCCTTTTTTTCCTACTGATCGCATTACTTCCGATTCAACTTGATGTATTCCAGAGAGAATGGGAGAGATCTTTATGCTTTTTTGTTGAAGAGGGGTCCACTTATGTGGTCCCCACTTAGCCTTGTGGTAATATAACACCTTTTGGTGTTGAACTAAACAAAAGACACCCACATCGCAAAACTCCAGCCTACCTTCTGTGTCTGCCAAGGCATGGCTAGAAACTATCAAATCACTCGCCCACGGACCCCATTTCCCATGATTATTAATGTGTGTTGTCGTCTTTTGTTTTTATGTTTTTCCAGACAGCCTGTCGTCTTCAAGTGGATTTTGTGTCTTTGTCACTTCAAGTGTTACTCTTGGTGTCCTGCTTGGTCCTCTCAGAGTCTTAGACTTGCATGTGGCCACTTGAAGCCGCCACAATGTCTAGCATGTTAGTTAGTGAGTGTTTGTTGCCTTAAGACATAGCCGAGTATCCTAACTGTCTGCAGCGACCTAGACCTCACACATGCACAACTAGCTATGAGTTGAAGTGGAGGTTTAGGATTTCCCTCAGTTTGTTGTTTCACATCATCTGCGATTGTTTTTCTAATGTGACATTTAACATATTTTCCTGACACGTTTATGTTTTGGGGGCGGTCTCTTTTAATGTTGACTGTCAGCCAGCCGAAGCAAGAGTCTGAGATTTGGGAAATGTCCGGTTTTTGGCGGTCAACCGTGTTGTAATGAGAGTAGGCGGTTACGTTTGATTTGCCATTGGAGGAATTTTATTATTTTTCCCAAATCAATTGCATTGTCTCTAGTTTGAAGTGGCCGGAGAGGGAATTCCGTAGTTCCCAAACAAATCGCCCACTTTAGAAGACACCTCGCAATTTGTTATGCTAAAATTGATTTTGTATGTAATCATGTGAAATTATCCCCGGCAATGGATAATTATTCAATAGGAAGTAATACTTCGTACTGTGAAATGACATTTTCTGGATATCAATTTTTTCAATAGGGTATAAAAAGGTAGGAACTTGTCTTCAAAGAGAAATATGGCAGAACGGAAGTACTTCTTCAATGCCAAATTTTTAAAAGGTTTTTTTGAATTTACATTTTTTAAAAATTTAGATTTTTCGAATTAAAAATGGGACCTATGTGCCACATTTTAATATAGCCCCTGCATAACTACCGTCAGATTTAAGGCTTTTTAACTCTTTTAGCCATATCTTTGAACAGAACTTACTATAAATTGGCCTTTTGGTGTTCCCGATATGTGGAAACATAATTGCAAAGAAGGGTCCATATAGATCCAAGTTTAGGTGTAGTCCCCAAATAACTGCACCTCCGATTTTCGGTATTTCAATGATTTGTCCCACTTTTTTATCTGAATTGTAGAAATCGATATTCTGTATTTTGAAAGTTTGTGCCACGTTGTTCACCGGAATTACTTCAAATTTGGAATTTAGAGTTCGCAATGGGTACTGATTCCTATAACAGAAAATATCTTCGCATAGCCACCATATATCGGTTCCACCATATATTCGGTATTTTGATAATTTTAGGTACAAGAATTATCTCAAAATTGGTGTTTGGAGTTTGACACCGCTCACGCTAACAGGTTATTGATTATTGAGATCCACGTTTTTCTATAGACTCATAAAATTGTAGCAAATTTTCAGCGGAGGGTATTAAAGGTTCGGCCCGGCGAAACTTAGATGACCTTTTATTTAGAAAGTTTTGGAGGTATGTTTAGAATTCGATCTATGTTTGGTCCAAATATTACGATGTGCTAAGGTTCGTTTACTCCCAATCGAAAGTTATCGCACTCACTATTCCGTTATACTAACATCGGGAGAACGATTCCTTCCTGGTTTTTCTTCAAAAAAAAAAAAAAGTATTGTGTCTAACACTGTTACTTCGAGCTGCCATTATAAAAATCCTCGATTAACACCTGAATATTTTCAAAAAAAAAAAAAATAAACTTGTAAAAATATATACTGGGATATAGTTTTTACAGTCCTTAAAATTAGCTTCAAACATTTAAGGTTACAGGTGTAATATATATAGAAATGATCCGTTCCAGTTCTCATAGCTCTATATAAAATACATAGAAATCCCCTTTTATAATTCTTATAAGATGCCCACAAAATATTACGAACGTGGATTAAATATCCACGATTATAACTCTGAAAAATCGATTTTTTCTGAAAATCTAAAGAATAGCTGTGAAAATATTTTTGAAAAATCAACAGAATGACTATTAGGAGTCCTTCCAAAAATGCTCCAAAACCATGGACTTGCATTTTTTTTAAAGAAACTACTATAATTTCCCTGATTGCCCTTTAACAAATTTCCTTAAAACTCTACGAATATAAATCTGATGGTCCTTCTTACTCTAAATGCATTCCACAAATATTCTTAAAAAAAACCACGAATATAATTCTGATGGCCGTTCAGATAGTATTCTTACAAAAATCACGAATATAACATAGAAAGTCCTTAAAAAAATCTAAATATCCCTCAAAAAGTATTCTATGACAATTCTCGAATATAACTCTGAAGGTTCTTCAACAAAAATCCAAGAATACAACTCAAAATAAACCTTCAAAAATATTCATTAAAATCCATGAATACAGCTCTGTTGGTCTTTCAACAAATATTCCTTAAAACTTTCAACAAATATTCCTAAAAAACGAATATGACTCTGTTGGACCTTACAATTATTTTCTTTAAAACTCTACGAATGTAACATAAAAGATCATGTAAACTATTCACGATTATTGCTCTGATAGTGCTTGAAAAAATATTCTTTTAAAAAATCAACGATTATTTCTCTGATAGTGCTTGAAAAAATATTCTTTTAAAAAATCAACGATTATTTCTCTTACAGTCCTTGGAAAAATATTCTTTAAAAAATCCACGATTATTGCTCTTACAGTCCTTGAAAAAATATTCTTTTAAAAAATCCACGATTATTTCTCTTACAGTCCTTGAAAAAATATTCTTTAAAAAATCCACGATTATTGCTCTGATAGTGCTTGAAAAAATATTCTTTTAAAAAATCAACGATTATTTCTCTGATAGTGCTTGAAAAAATATTCTTTTAAAAATCAACGATTATTTCTCTTACAGTCCTTGGAAAAATATTCTTTAAAAAATCCACGATTATTGCTCTTACAGTCCTTGAAAAAATATTCTTTTAAAAAATCCACGATTATTTCTCTTACAGTCCTTGAAAAAATATTCTTTAAAAAATCCACGATTTGCTCTGACAGTGCTTGAAAAATATTCTTTAAAAAATCCACGATTATTTCTCTTACAGTCCATGAAAAAATATTCTTTAAAAAAATCCACGATTAGTGCTCTAAAAGCCCTTGAAATTTTTTTTTAAAAAATCCACGAATGTCTGACAGTCCTTGAAAAAATATTCTTTAAAAAAATCCCAGATTATTCCTCAAAAATATTCTTTAAACAATCCACGATTATTCCACTGATAGTCCACAAAAATATTCTTTAAAAAATCCACGATTATTGCTCTGATAGTCTTCGAAAAAATATTCTCTAAAAATACTCGACTAGTGTTCTGATAATCCTTGACAAAATATTTATTAAAAAATCCGTGATTATTGCTCTGAATTCCTTGATAAAATATTCTTTAAAAATCCACGATTATTGCTCTGATAGTCCATGGAAAAATATTCCACGAATATAACTCAAAAGGACCTTCAAAACTTGTTTATAAAAATCCACGTATATAACTCAAAAGGACATTCAAAACTTGTTTATAAAAATCTACGAATGTAGGTAAGAAGGACATTCAAATTAGTCTTTCAAAAAATATTCTTGAAATTTTTGTTATAATTCCAGAAATATAGTTCTGATGACGTTTCCAAAAAATATAAATATAACTCTGATTGCCCGTCAAAAAATATTTACGGAAAATCCACGAATATAACTCTGAAGGTCGTTGAAAAAAAAATGGAAAAAATCCACGAATATAGTGGTTCTTCGAAAATTTTTTTAAAAAATTCACTAATATATCTCCAATGGTCCTTCAAAAATTAAAAAAAATGACTCTGATAGTCCTTCAAAAGTTTTCTTAAAAAATGCTAAATAACTCTGATGGTCCTTCAAAATTGTTTCTTGAAAATTCCTGCTAATACTTTTGATGGTAATAAATCCTTCCTTCTAAAAATATTCCATTATAGCACTGATGCTATTAAAGTCGTCTTTTAAAATGCACTATTACATCCCTGATGGTCCTTTATAAAATTTTCCTAAAAAGGTCAAAGCATATAATTATGGTTCTTAAAAAATCCACGGACATAACACTGAAGGTCCTTCAAAGGATGTTCTTAAATAAACTACGAATATTACTCTGAAGTCCCTACACAAATTATTTATAAAGAAATCCAAGAATATAACTCTGAAGGTACTTCAACAAAAATTCTTCAAAAATCCACGGAAATTACTCAAAATGACCTTCAAAAAATATTCTTAAAAAATCCACGAATAAAAAAAATCAAAAAATGTTATTAAAAAATCCACAAATATGGTCCTTTAAGAATATTCTTTAAAACCCACGACTATTATTCTGAAGGTCCTTTAAAGAATATTCGTACAAAATCCACGATTTAACTCTGATTATCTTTCAAAAATATTCTTAAATATTCCTGATACCAGTTTTGATGGTATTTCGAAAAATATTCCTAAAAGATATATAAAGAGTTTTTTTAAAGTCCACGATAATAGCTCGGATGGTCCTTCTAACTATGGTCCCTCAAAACATATTGTTTAAAAATTCCAGTTTGTAGCTCCGATTATCTTTTATAGAAAATACTCTAAAAATGTATAATTATAGCTCTGATAATTGTATCTGACATTCCTAAAAATCTACGATGATAGCTCTGATGGTTCGTGAAAAATATTCTTTTCAAATCCAGGATTATAGCTCTGATGATCCTTAAAAAAATATTCTTAGGAATCTTCGATTATAGTTCTGATGGTTCGTTAAGAATATTCCTTCAAAATCCAGGATTATAGCTCGAAGAGTCCTTCAAAGAATATCCATAACTAAAAAAAGCATCATTATTGGCCTCTTGCCCTTAAAATAATACTTCAATTCAAATTCAGGTGAATATCTGCAATGGTACTTCAAAAAATATTCTGGAAAAATCCACGATCGTGGCTCTACTGTTTCATACGAAAGGTACTATTATAGCTCCATTGGCCTTTCAAAAAAATATTTAAAAGTCCCTAATAATAGATATTCTTTTAAAAAAGGTTCCTTTAAAAGTCAAAGATTGTTACTCCTTTGGTCCTTTAGGTATTAATTTTCAACAAGTTAAAAAGCAGTAAGTTCGAACGGGCCGAACTTTGAATACCCTCCACCATTTGGAACGAATTTGGAAATTTTCAAAAAATAAAATCCTTAAAAAATTCTGTCAAAATTTTAAAAATATCGGTCTATACGACGTGGACCTACATAGGCATTGTTTAACATAAGCCATTCCCATATTCAAATTCGAAACTTGAAATAAACGGTGAATAATGTAGCTAAAATCATCAAAATATCGTATATAGGGAGGTACCGTTATATCGGAGCTGTGCGAAGACCTGAACCAGCATAGACAATTTTCTGTCACAGGCTGTAGCATCCATTACGAACATCAAATACGACATCTCAAATAGTTTCGGTGGGTATTGTACCTAAACTCGTCAAAATACCGAATATAGGAAGGTACTAATGTCTGGGGCCTATACGCAGACCTGGACCTGCACAGACAATTTTCTGTCACAGACTGTAGTTCCCATTACGAACTCTAAATACGTAATTTGAAACAATTCCGGTGAATAATGACGCAAAAATTATCAAATTACCAAATATTGGGTGGTACCGTTATATATGGGCTATACGAAGACGTGGACCTGTACAGAGAATTTTCTGTCATAGGCTGTAGTATTTATTTCGAACTTCAAGTACCAAAACAATTCAAACAATTCCGGTGAATAATGTCGCTAAAAACATCAAAATACAGAATATCGGGATGTACCGTTATATGGGGACTATATGAAAACGTGGACCTACATGGCCTATTTACGAACTTAACCTGTCTACTGGAAAAATAAACATGTGTGCAAAATTTTAGCCATCTATCTCAATTCGTTCGAAAGATGATTACAACAGACAGACGGACAGACAGATGATCAAGAATATATATACTTTGTTGGGTCTTACATTGGTATTTCGAGGAATTACAAACAGAATGACAAAGTTAATATACCCTCCATAGCATGGTGGAGGGTATATAAATGCTGATAATCCTCCGCATTTTCTTAAGAAATTCATTCATTAATTCCTTCAAAAATATTTCATCTTTTTTTTTTAATCCATAGTGAAAACTATGGTGGTCCTTCAAAAATACTCACAGAGCATTCTTTGAAAATCCACAATTATAGCTCTGGTGGCGATCCACAAAACATTCTATACGAGTCTAATATAAGGCGCAGATGACCCCTTAAACTAATTTCTAAACAATCACCGATTTCAGCTGATATGGCCGCTCAAATGATATGAAATGAATGTGATACAGATTGTTAAAGAAAATGATCACTAGCGCCACTTCATTTCATGTGGCATCCACATAAACATAAATTGTGTTCATCCCAGACATAAACCATGATTACCGATCGCCGTAAATAATTCACAATAATAAGTGAAGTTAATGACTTACTAAATATGTACAAGAGCGCCGTTAAGATTCTAGCGCCATTGAAGATCATTGGCGAATTTCAGTCGATGAAGATCTTGGGTATATGCGATTTACTAAGCAAAAATAAAGCATATTTTAAGGCGCCAATTACGAAAATCAAATGTGTTCCCCATTGAATTCAAAACCATGCAATAGTTTTAAAAATATATTTTATTATTTAAAAATATTTCCATTTGCATCAAGTGGCAAAACTTCAACAAAACTGTGAACAACAGGCAGAGCCACAAACAGCAAAAACAGAAAAAAAAGAATTAATTCCCATATAGACTTCAACTTGACCGCACTAAACAACCGCTGATGAGACCGAAAACAATAATAACATGCGGCTAAAATGAATGCAAAAAAACACACACACACATACACAACAACAACAATAAAATCGCAGGCAAAACAAAACACAAAAATACAGAAAACAATGGAAATGATATTGAAAATGTAAAAATGGGAAAGGTATTCCAAACAAATGAAGGGGTTTGGTTGGCCATTCACAATGATGTGGTATGAGATGTAGATGTCGCCACTATGATTTGTTTGGCCTCCCTGGACAAGAATGGTGAATTCTAATTAGAATAACGAAGTATGTATTTTGATTGTCTAATCAGTACAAAGGGTCAGTTAGTTGGACGTTATGCTGTGTAATTGGAATTCAAATTAAGTAAGGGGTAATGAGTGCTGCTGGGAGGAGGGGGAGGAGTTCTAAAATGTAATGAATTAAATTTCTTTATTGTAATTTAGAAAAAAATGTTGGAGTCGTGTGCCATAACACGCCTCTTTTTGAGCCTAGTTTACTTAAGGATTTATGTAGATTTTAAGCACAATAGCCTTAAAGCTTTATTAAAATTCTTAGAAAAAGGCAAATAATTTATGATCCTTTTTATTCCGCAACTATGTTTTTGAAGCCTTATAACAAAAACTAATTTTATTTTATTTTGGAATGGTCAATTGTCCGATGACCAGAAGCATTTGGATCCTTTGTCCACTTAAGTATGTGAATGTATGTTATGGTAGTCTGCCAGCCTATCTTAGGTAGATATGGTCATTCCAACAAAGGAAAGGGGTTGACTTTACTGGCCATAACATACGTACACTCACACACATAAACAAAACGAGTGTCCAGATTTCAAAATTTGATGTCTCTCTCCCTCGCCCCACCACCGTTTTGCAACATTTAACCCAAATGAGATGTCGGCAATTGTTAACTTTGCCTTTCCAAAGTTGACCTTTTTATCATAACAAAACAGGTTTTTGTCCTCCAGTGAAAGTAGTAGTAATTTTCCACCCTCAACGGCCAGTGGACAAGGACTTCGGCTACTCTGTTGGTCAATATTAGAAAATGAAGAGTGTTTAGATTTTTAATGTTGTGTTGAACCAAGGCATGACAATGAAATTCAGCGATTGGTGTGGGCGGGGGAGAAATGTTATGAATTTATGGTATTCTAAATAAATATTCTATTGGATGGGCTTTGTTCTTAGTTTACGGCTGGGAGAGAAGATTTTGAAAAAGGGCTAAATAGTTGGTGAAACAAACATGACATAATACTAGGGGAAATAGCACTGGAACGGTTGAAATTCGGAACGATAGAAATTTATTAATTCAAAATATATCCTATTGGTCAAGCAGAGCATTATCGAGGATTTTTTAAAAAAATATTTTCTTGAAGGATTTTTTAAGGATTATCATAGCAATAATCGTGGATTTTTTAAAGAATATTTTGTCAAGGATAATCGTGGATTTTTAGAGAATATTATTTTAAGGAGAATCAAGGATAATCGTGGATTTCTTAGAGAATAATTTTCAAGGATAATCGTGGATTTTTTAAAGAATTTTTTTTTAAGGATTGTCAATAATCTTGGTTTTTTAAAGAATATTTTTTGAAGGACTATCAATAATCGTGGATTTTTTAAAGAATATTTTTCCAAGGAATATCAGAGCAGTAATCGTGGATTTTTTTTAAGGATTATCATAGCAATAATCGTGGATTTTTTAAAGAATATTTTTCCAAGGAATATCAGAGCAGTAATCGTGGATTTTTTTTAAGGATTATCATAGCAATAATCGTGGATTTTTTAAAGAATATTTTTCCAAGGAATATCAGAGCAGTAATCGTGGATTTTTTTTTTAAGGATTATCATAGCAATAATCGTGGATTTTTTAAAGAATATTTTGTCAAGGATAATCGTGGATTTTTAGAGAATATTATTTTAAGGAGAATCAAGGATAATCGTGGATTTCTTAGAGAATAATTTTCAAGGATAATCGTGGATTTTTAGAGAATATTATTTTAAGGAGAATCAAGGATAATCGTGGATTTCTTAGAGAATAATTTTCAAGGATAATCGTGGATTTTTCAAAGAATTTTTTTTAAGGACTGTCAATAATCTTGGTTTTTTAAAGAATATTTTTTGAAGGACTATCAATAATCGTGGATTTTTTAAAGAATATTTTTCCAAGGACTATCAGACCAATAATCGTGGATTTTTTAAAGAATATTTTTTCACGGACTATCAGACCAATAATCGTGGATTTTTTAAAGAATATTTTTTGAAGGACTATCAGAGCAATAATCGTGGATTTTTTAAAGAATATTTTTTGAAGGACTATCAGAGCAATAATCGTGAATTGTTTAAAAAATATTTTTTCAAGGACCATCAGAGCAATAATCGTTGATTTTTTAAAGTATATTTTTTCAAGGACTATCAGAGCAATAAACGTGGATTTTTTAAAGAATATTTTTTCAAGCATTATCAGAGCAATAATCGTTGATTTTTTAAAGAATATTTTTTCAAGGTCTATCAGAGCAATAATCGTGGATTTTTTAAAGAATATTTTTTCAAGGACTATCAGAGCTATAATTGTGGATTTGTTAAGGAATATTTTTTCAAGGACTATCAGAGCAGTAATCGTCGATTTCTTAGAGAATACATTTTCAAGGAGTATAAGAGCAATAATCGTGGATTTTTTAACGAATATTTTTTAATAACTATCAGAGCAATAATCGTGGATTTTTTAAAGAATATTTTTAGAAGCATTGTCAGAGCAATAATCGTAGATTTTTCAAAGAATATTTTTTAATAACTATCAGAGCAATAATCGTGGATTTTTTAAAGAATATTTTTTAATAACTATCAGAGCAACTATCAGAGCAATAATCGTGGATTTTTTAAAGAATATTTTTAATAACTATCAGAGCAATAATCGTGGATTTTTTAAAGAATATTTTTTTGAAGCATTATCAGAGCAATAATCGTGGATTTTTTAGAGAATGTTTTTTTAAAGACTATCAGAGTAATAATCGTGGATTTTTTAAAGAATGTTTTTCCAAGGAGTATCAGAGCAAAAAGCGTGGATTTTAAAAAAAAAATATTTTCTGAATATTATCTGACCAATAATCGTGGATTTTAAAAAAAAATATTTTCAGAATATTATCAGACCAATTATCATTGATTTTTTTTTAAATATTTTCAGAATATTATCAGGTGGTTTTTTTTAAATATTTTCAGAATATTATCAGACCAATTATCATGGATTTTTTTAAAAAATATTTTCAGAATATTATCAGGTGGTTTTTTTTTAATATTTTCAGAATATTATCAGACCAATAATCGTGGAATTTTTAAACATATTTGTTCGAGGTCCATCGGAACAAAAATCTGGGAATTTTTAAAAATATTTTTTCGAGGTCCTTAGGAACAGAAATTGTGGAAAAAATCGTGGAATTTTTAAAAATATTTGTTCGAGGTCCATCGAAACAAAAATCTGGGAATTTTTAAAAATATGTTTTCGAGGTACTTCGGGACAAAAATCGTGGAATTTTTAAAAATATTTGTTCGAGGTCCGTCGGAACAAAAATCGTGAATAGTTTATATTAGAACATTTTTTTGTTCTTGGGCCACCGGAGAAATATATTTTTATAAGAACAGCACAGTTTTATATCTAATCGTGTATTGTTTGAAGAATTATTTTCTAGGTCCACCAGATGTGGGTATTTTTAAAGATTTTTTGGATTTTCTGAAGGTTTTCCAGTACCATCAAAGCTGCAACGATGGAATTTTTGAAAGAACTATTTGCTATGGATACCAGTGCCATATTCATGGTTTAAAAAAATAACAACCAATGGAGTTATAATCATGTAGATTTTTATACCCTACAACACTATGTGTTGGGGGTATTATAAGTTTGATTGGGCCAGAATTTATGTAACACCTCGAAATATTGGTTTCCCACATAGGAAAGTATATATGGATCTTCCTAGCTCGCCGAGCTGAGTCGATCTAGCTATGTATGTCCGTCTGTCCATGTTAATTTGTAATCACTCTACAGGTCGCAATTATGGTCCGATCCTAATGAAATTTTGCACGAAGGTGGGGAATATCGGATGTAGCTAGAGTTTAGGGCGGGGAAGAAGCCTACAAATTTGGGTGGTCATCGGATAATATTTAGCGGGTAAAATAGACCATATCTTTTGTGTTGAAAAAATTCAAAATTTTTAATTAAACCGCGAATATTTTAAATATCGGCGAAATCACAAAGCCATGATAAGGTTACTTCTGATCTTTACATTGATGTTAACATCGGAACATCGAACAAATCGGATATATAGCAAAATATGTGCGATATATATGTCTATCCAAGAAGATATGCTTGAAAGATCCCTTATATGTCGAGAACGGCTGAACTGATTTCGACAGTTCTCATTAATTCAGAATGGCCTCTTGGCAGAAAAGAAAACACGTCTAAAAAATCGCATAAAAATATCTCTCTAAAGATGAAAATATTGATTTTGTAAATTTTTCTCATATTTTTTCAATTTTGTCATATTTTTGGCATATTTTCATTTTGAATTAAACATTTGGTAATATTTCTACAGCTAACAAAACTAAGTAGTTAGGATATCAGGATATCATATACAGATCGCATTTATGGCCCGATCCTTACGAAATTTTGCATGGGGATAAGATGAGGGTCAGAATAGAAGCCTACCCTTTTTGGAGATGATCGCCATATATTTAGGGGTTGAAATGGACCAAAAAACTGCAAAATTGTCAGCAGGTCGTAATTATCTCCCGATCCTCAGGCACATTTGAATGGGGGTTACTGGACATTGCAAAAGCTAAGCAGTTTTGGATGGCCATCCAAAAATATTCAATGTGTGAAGGAGTTTGCCAACTTTTGTAGACAAAATACGAAAATGTCCATTCCAGTGACAAATACAGGAAAGACGCACTTCTGACTATTTCGTTAACGCTGATTTCGTTGAAGAATATAGTCAAATGTCTGTATCTTATATAGATGCGTTTCAGCCAAAAACCAATAATAAATGTTAATCTTTTGCCATTTCTGAGAGATTATAGGTCTTTGGGAAATATTGGTTCCAGATCTAGGAAGACCATTTACGTGCAACATCTACCAATAAATTGGAAATGAGCAAATTAGTTAAAGTTGCTATTATTCGAAAATTAGAGAACGAAACCTGATGGTTTTCTTTTATTATTTGTCACAATATCTTGTGGAATTCTTTCGAGTATATCGCCTATATAAACTGTATCGTTTATTATAGTGTTGTAAGGTATTCAACGGTCGGCCCCGCTCGACTGTAGCCTTTGCTTACTTGTTAAGATTAATTTTATTCTGGGACCAAGTCTTCAAAAGTGGAAAGAGTCTCCCAGAAGGCTTTCTGAACACTAACTTTTTCTGAGTTTTCCACACGCCAAAAAAGACCCCCTTTATCGAATATGCATATGTTTAATGTTGTCCCGGACATTATAATTTTTAAGTGTCTGATGAGTTTAATCCTTTAAAATAAATGTTAATTTATAAAAATTCTTTAGGCAAAGCCCGTTTTCCTAGTTAAACGACACAAAAGAGGAAGTTAAAGTGTGGCATAGCATAGGAGGAGCTACACAACTTCCAGCAGTGCCTTTCTGTGATGCTGATGATGATGCCATGGCGGTAAAAACTAATTGAAAGTCACTCAGCCGTACGGGGGCATTTTCAAATAAACGAGTCGGTTCGGGTGGTGAGGTTAGCAGAATCAGTCAGTCTGTTGGTGTCGTCGTAGTTGACGGTGATGGAAAAGAAAAAACTTACATGCAGTGAAAATTTGATATTTCTCTAAAAGGATTTTAATTAGAAAATAAATACAGTAACTTTAGAGGAAACAATTGCAACAACAACAACACTAGCAACATCGTGCAGCACAGTAAAAAACCTCTAAAACGTTGAAAGCATTTTTATTGGCAGCCATTAAAACTTAGTTAAAATTAAATACACAACTCTCGAAATTGGCTAAAAGCAACAGAAGTTGGTCAAGAAATAGTGTACTGTTGTTGCTTTTTAATCCACAATATTGTTGTAAGTTTACTGAAGTACAATAACAACAGCAGTAACACCAACAACAAAAATGAAATTGAAAGCTTTTAATGACCCTTAGATCTTGCAAAGAAATAAATGCACATTGCAAATACTAAAAAATTTAAGCAGAATATACACAGCAACGTACATACACACATACTAATACACACTACACATACTAAGCCCAGTTGAAAGCCATTATTTGTCAATGATAAAACTAAAAAAGGGAAGGAAATAACTAAAAATGGTGATATATTTGGTGAGGGCGAAATATTTTTGCACTTCATCAAGTCATAACACTCAGTTCATCAAAATACCAGCTTTTGAAGGGCTCATTACGAAATATGGGCTGGAAAGCCCTTGAATACCATCTGAATCAAGATTTTTTGCTTAAAAGTATTTAAAGAAAAATTTACGGCTCTTGGGTAAGACTACTTTAAAATACATTTAATAAAAAATTATGATAAAGTCTTTTGAAAAAAAATATCGGCAGAAAGTCCTTCTAACTATGTTCTTACAAAATCCATAACTTCGGCCTTAAAATCTTTAAAAATTAAATTTGCTGGGAAATCTTCAAAATTGTTTTCAAAATACAAGATATTTTAAAATTCTTCTTAAGATTTTACGCTTTTTTTTCAGGAGGTCCTTGAAAAAAAATCCTTAAAAAATCAATCATTGTTGTCATGAAGCCTTTGATTAACTTTTGCTAGTAAAAAATCTGCTAGATTCGAATCAAGGTCCTTGAAAAGTGAATTCTTTGTGAGAAGGTCCTTTTAAGAATAACTTTCAAAGAATTAAGAGTTCTTCCTGAAAGGCCTTGTAGAAAATATCAACGATTGTTACATAACCGGAAAGTTTTTCGAAGGGTTATAAATTTAAAATTTCCTTGATCCTTTTCATTAAAAATTCACGATCCACAGGAACACATTGTTATCAAGATTCAATAATCATATCCAGGGAAACACTAAAAAAAAACAATTTAAGAAGCTAATTATTTGTATTAAGTCCTAAATTCCTATGAAATTCTCTAAAAAATTTACAATTCAAAAGGATTAAAATTTTTTCCAGAAGACTTTGTAGAAAATATCCATGATGTTTATATAGCCGAAAAGTCCTTAAAAAATAGGTTTCGAAAGCTGATATATCTTGAAATATCTTTAACAATTTAACGAATTTTCGTCAGGATATTTTTGAAAATATTTAAAAAAATTACTATTTTTGGTCACGAAAAATAAATAAAACATCCACGATTTTCATTTATGATCGCATTATCATCAACATTCGTAAAATCTATAATTTCTTTATAGGCCAAAAAGAAAATTGAAAAATATTTTTGGAAATCAGGGATTTTTATTTAAAAATGTTAAAAAAAAAACATAATTTTTGACAGAGATTTTGAAAAAAGATTCGATTTTTTCTCACGATTTTCTTTAGAATAATAAAAATTGGTCAAGGAGATATTTAGAAATATTCGTTAAAAGTTAAGTAACAAAATATTCTTAAAATCAATTCTTTTGTATAATCCAAAAGTGCTTAAAAATGTAATTATAAATTGTTAGTTTTGGCCAGGAAGTTTTTGCGAAAAACATTTTAAAAAATCCATGATTCATACCCTGGATGTCTTTGAAAAATATGTTTCAAAAGTCCACGATTTTAGGCTAGCATGTCCTTTTACACATTTTAAAAAGTTTACGATTCTTGGTCAGTAAGTCCTTAAAAAATATAGTTGGAATATGCAAAATTTTTTATAGAAAGTCCCCGGAAATTTTTTTTTTAAATCGGCTATTCTTGGCTGGAATGGCAATAAAGAAATGCCTAGAAAGTATATTTTTTAATCGGCTATTCTTGACTAGAATGGCTTTAAGATGTGTCCAAAAAAATCTTTCTTCTTGGGTAGAAGACCTTGAAAATTAAAAATCTACGATTATTTGTCAGGAAGTAATTGAAAAATATATTTGAAATATTTACGGTTTTGACAAATATTTTTGAAAATATAGGATTATTAAAAAATTCCATTATTCTGGCCAGAAAATCCTTGGAGAATCAATGATTTTTATTTATTATTATTTTATTTCTAAAATCGAAAATTCTTGGCTGTAAAATCCTTAAAAATATGTTTAAACAAATCCACGATTTTTGGATAGAAAGTCCTTGAAAATGCGCTCAAAACGCAAGATTCTAGGCGGAAAGTCCTCAAAAATATTTTTGAAATATCTATGATTTTTAATCTGGAAGTCCTTGAAAAATGTATTTGAAATATCTATTATTTTTAACATGGAAGTCATTGAAAATTATGTTTAAACATCCACGATTCGTGGTCAAGAAATTTTTGTGGATTCACCAATTCACCAATTTTAGCCAGAGCTGAAAGATGTTTAAGATTCTAAAATTAAATTCTTCACTCAGGAATTCTTGAAATGATTTTGTAATGCAAATATTGCGATCTGCAAAGTTGGAGCAGAATTGGGTTATCCTTTCTCTTTCTGTGCAGTAAATTATTTTCTTTGAAAATGCTGACATTTTGTGGGGGAGGTACCAAAAGTAGTGAACAGATATTACATCAGTGTGAGGTCAGATGCGGAAATGGACAATATCGGTCCACTCCATCAGGTACTTGGTCAATCTTTTGAATAATTATAGCTCTTATAAAATGTGGTGTAAGAGTCAGATTGTCTTCAAATTACACACATCACAATATTTTTATTAACCCAAGGTACGGTGTAAAGATAAAATATATCGGTCCCCTCCTCTTAGTACCTCACCCACAAAGGGACAACATTTCGAATATTCATGAGAATCATAAAACGCAAAATTAATATCCGAGTCCATTCAGACTTGGTACATCTCAATATTTCCATCAACGCAAGATCTGTTGCAAAGATGGTAGAGATCGGAAAATTCCTTCTGGAACGATCATATAATCTGAAATAAGCATTCGGTTTTCTTCAATTTACACACATCACAATATTTTTATTAACCCAAGGTCTGGTGTGAAAATGGGATATATCGGCCCACTACTTCTGGTACCTCCCCCACAAAGGGTCAACATTTTGAATAACCATAAAACTCATAAAATGCTAAACTAACAACCGATTCCATTCACCCTTGGTTCAATTTAATATTTCCATCAGCATAATATATGTTATAAAGATGGTAGAAATCCGACCATTTCTTCTAGTACCTCCCCCACATAGGGCTGGGGATTTTGAAAAACAAAACGCTCAAAGAAAGCGAAATAAACATCCACCTCTGATATATATCTGCCAATCCCTACTGGTACCTCATCCACAAAGGATCACAATTTCCAATACTTATACCTGTCATAACTTGCAAAACAAGTCGGCGATTTTTTACGATTTGCTATAACTAAATATTTCTTTTTACCAGAAATCTGGTAAGAATTTGAGGTTTATCGAAATTTATGAATTCACATAAAATGGGATGTATATTTTCGATTTCCTTATCTCACATAAATTATGAGAAGTAGTCGATATAGCTCAAATCTGGCACCTTGTAATATTTATGTCAGGCTTAGGTCAGATATGAATTGGTCAATATCGGCCAATTGCTTCGGAAAGGGTCAAAAGTTTGAACAATCATAACTCATGGCTGGGGGTATACATCTGTCGGCAAAAACCGAATGATACTATTTTACTTGTTTTTTTTTTTTTTTTTGAAAATTTTAGTCTTTTGTGGGGAAGGTACCAGAAGGGATGGATCGATATTGCTCATATTGCCGAACTCGGTCTAAGTTTGATAATAATATTATAATGTATCAAGTTTGGATCAAATCGGGTCTATATCGAGAGAGTATTCGTGCGCACCAGTCAGACAGACGGATGGATCGACATCGCTAGATCGCCTCCAAATGTCCTAAAACGTGTTTGGTCCAAAGAAACCTTGGGCCTAAAATCCTTATTACGGCACGTTTTGGCCGTATCAAATGATATGTACATTCTCTCGCCATATGGCTAAGGGTAGAAAAATATTATGGTATTCCAAGTTTGGATAAGTATGGAATATTTCAAAAATATTGCCCTTTTGTAGGAGAGACTCCAAAAAGGGTAACCAAAACATTCTATATCTCATTTCATCTAATTTCCGTAGAATTATTGTGCTAGCTTGCTAATTCTCAAGGTTCTAATTTCACCTATTATGAGAGTTATAATAACCCAAAGGTTTGACATATGTGGTTGTGGTACCTGCAAGAGTGAGTTCGTTTTTCAAATAGATCTGATATTGTAAAAAAAAGAAGATGATTAATATTTAAATAAAGCTAGGTTATATTATTTATTACGTTAACGTTACGATTATTCAAACTCATTTTCTGGAAAATTGGAAGTGTTTGGAGGTATTAGCCATGTCCGATTCTATATTCACCCCCGCTGACATATCGACAGGAGCTTTGTTATTCTCTTTCCACAAAAAATGTTTAATCAAGGAAGGAAAGGCCCTGCTTATGTTGGTATTTCTTGCGAATCTCCCTCGAATGTCACGTATTTTTAGAATTTTGCAGTCGAAGAGACTATACATTTTCGGCTTCGTCTACATATTTCGTCCGGTCTTTTAATAGTATTTTATATCAATGTGGCATTTAAGGTACGAAGAGGCTATATATTTTCGGCTTCCATCAAAAAAATTACCATGTTGTCCCGAAGCTCTACATATATCGTCCGGTCTTTTAATAGAATTTTAGATTAATGTGGCATTAAAGGTACACCCTAAAACTTGCCTAAATGTTATATAATATCCTTTATATACGGCACGCCATGTAAAGATCTCATAAGTTCAAATTTCAGGAAATAATGACATATACAAGAATTTTAGACCCATTCTTGGTGACCGATTTTTAGGAAAAATATATTTCACCTCACAGCTGAATGTAGGGTACCAAACTAACACAATTCTTAAATAAACATAAAAAGGAGAAAAAAAAATCACAAAATGTAATTGCAATTGTTGCCAAAAAATGAACTCTATATAAAAAGGAAATGTTACAAGACTTAAATCTAAAAAACAACAGCAGCAGCAACAATAATAACAACAACGGTGGAATAAAATAAAATTCGAGGAAACTACACTGAAAAGCTTTCATCGCTGTACCCGATGAGAAGAGCATTTGTTTGTTCTCGTCGTACATCATCAAACAGCATTGAGCTCTAAGAAAACCGCAAAATCGTCTGCCATAACTAATTAATGCAACACCCGGAGCTTTGTTAGTTTTTCCTGAAGAACAGCAGCAGGATTGGCACACACAGACACGCACACACCCACACATACCTAATGGGATAGCACTCGAAACACCCACCCAACTACATACACAGGCGAAATAAATAAAATCAAGCTCTTGCAACCCTATTACCCTCATTTTCTCTGGGCAAAATCGAAATTTTTCTAAAAAAAAAGAAAAAAACAGAAACATCAAATCCTCATTTTTTAGGGAGTCTCCTTGACTGTTTGTGTTCCTCTTCTTTTTTCTACCTTTTTCCATTTGGTAGCATTTCAAATCAGCAAATGAAAATGCTGGAAAATGTTGTCGTTTGTTTTTGTAACTTGTTTTGTTGTTCCTTTGCATTTCTGTGTTTCTGTTCTTGTTTTTGTTTCTTGCACCACTTATTTCTGTAAATTTATTTCCTTATTTTTTTTTTGTTGCGTTTGTCTTGCATTTTTATTTGAGTTCTTTTTCGCTGCGAAAACTCTGCGCATGACTTAATGCAGTGTACATTGGCTTTTTAATGCCTCCGCTTTTTTGTGTTTTGTTGGTGTTGCATACTTTTGGCCTCCATGGTGGCTGGTGGCGGCGGGCCACCCACTCAACTCTCGTTCGCTGCCTCGAATGCATTTTTCTAAATGTTTTGTAAACAAAAGTCTAAAAAGACAGCTCGTCGTCACTTGTAGTTTATCTTTTGTTTTATCACTTCACTGTTTTTTGTTGTAATTTGTTTATTTTTTTCGTCCGATTTTTTGGATGCAGAGCTCCGCCTGTCACACGTGCCTTATTTGTAAATTGTTTTTCTTTTATTAGCAACAACAGAATGTTCTCATCTCATTGAACTCTGCATAATTTTGTTGCAGTTGCATGGCACTCTGCAATTATTAGCTCTCTGTAAATGCGATAGAGAAGAGATGTATTTGGGATCTCTTTGAATTGCAGCAATGGCTCTGAGATAAAAAAATACCCTTTTAATAGAGCGAATCGTGGCATTTGTGCTATTTCTCTAATGAGCGCTATTAGCCAACCATTTCTAAACTTTTACGATATATTCATGGTAAAAATCTAACGATGTAACTTCCAAGAGAAAAAAATCATTCCTTATAAACGTCAAATGGAACTGTTCGTCTTAACTATCTTATGGACATATTCTTTCGTAGATATAACAAACCCTGAATGAACTATTATTCATAATTCAATTTTCTTAAAAAATTCTCTATTTTTATCTTCACCAACAAAATTAAAAAAAAAAAAAAAAAAAAAACTAAAGAAAAATTAGATCGGAAAGTTTTTAAAGACTACAGTTGCGAGTTATTAAAACTTAAATAACATTATTACCTTTAGGCTAGGCTTTTTAGGCCCTCAACTATATGGCTACAGAGTATATATCATTTGATACGGTCAAAAGTGATTTTAGACCCTCGTCTCGTTGCACCAAATCCGTTTCAGGACATGTGGAGTCGATCTAGGGTCGGACGGACAGTCCAACTGATCCGCACGATAACTCTGGAAGGGAGTATTCGATTTAATTCAAACTTGGTACATCGTAATATTATTGCCAAAGATAGATATAGATAGAGTTCGGTAATGGGAAAAATAGCCCCATTCTTCTAGTACCTCCATCCGAAAGGTCAAAATTAAAAAAAAATAATATAATAATAGAAAGGATCATACGATTTGGGCACATATTTTTGTCAGTGCTAGATCAGGTGTGATGGACAATATCGGTCCCCTTTATCAAGTATCTCCCCCACAATGGGTCAAAATTTGAAATAATTATTACTCTTTTCAAATTTGAAATATTAATCCGATTGTCTTCAAATTTCACAGATCCCAATATTTTTATTAACATTAAATCTGGTTTACTCCATCTGGTACCTATCCCACAACGGATCAAAAATTTGGAAAATACCAAATGAGCATGGAATTTATCGACCCCCTTCTTCTGGTACATCCCTCAAGAGGTATCAACATTTTGAATAATTAATAATTGTAATCTAATAATTTTCATTTACTTCATGTATGTCCGTGTTTTTGTTAACCATAGATCAAATAGAAATTTTAGTCCACTCCTTCTGGTTAAACCTTAGACCAACAATAATTGAATAGAATTTTAAATAAATGTCCGATTTTCTTTAAATTTTGCACATCTATATGACTTTACGAAGTATATATCATTTGCTATGGCCAAAATGTGCCTTATTGATACCGTTCAGGTCATTTGGAGTCGATCTAGCGACTCTGTACGTCCTAAATCCTAATATTTTTTGCCAAGCTTGGATGGAGTACGCAGATGGACAATATTGGTCCACTGCATTAGAGATTACAATTTTAGAAGAAAATAATTTTAAAAGCCGTGCACGTCGTAATATCAGATGGGGCTCTGCAAAATCGTGGACCAGTCCAGATATTTTGTGTCGGAGAAGATAGTTCCTATTGTCAACACCAAATACCAACCTTGAAATAGTTCCGTAAAATATTTCGATTTCGAGATAATTTTGGTGCACAAATGGCCAATAACAGTCCAAATTACCTTTAGCCGATTTCAGTTTTTTTGTGCACCAAATGGCCATTATCAGCCTAAATTAACTGAATTTTGGCACTTCGGACGGAATTCAGTCTAAAAGCAAGTGACTCAAATTTTTGTGAAAATTGGTTCAGATGTAGCTATGGTTCTCATATCCGATTTGGTGTTAAATTCCCTCACATGCAACACTCCATACCCCCAAAAACAATGATACTTCTGCCAAATTTTATTGAGATTGGTTCAGATTTTTATATATCATCGATATACATCCTCATCCGATATTACGGTTCGGTCCAAATTGAAAAGATTTTGTCATATTCAACCGAATTTTACCATTTGGTGAAACTCGGTTCGATATATATAGGGTGAGATGAAAAAACTGCAACCAACTTCAGACTGTTGTCATTCCTAAACCACGACTTGATCGAAACCCGCGTCGCAGTGGCCGAAAAATGACTCGTGAGCTGAACATATCGCAATATTCCATTCGGCAAATATTGAAACATGAGCTCGGGTTAAAGCCATTGAAATTCCAAAAAGTGCAAAAAAGGAAATAGACTCAGTAGAGCCAAAGAGTTGCTTGGCAGAAAGTGATGAACTGTCAAATTTAATTTTCTCCGATGAGAGTCTAGCAGTTTGTAAACAAACAAAATGGTCGTGTTTACTTGTCAAAGAGGTCAGCTGAAAATGTGCACCATCGGTTGGCCACCAGAACTCAAGCGATGGTGTGGGCCGCCATAACAGCCGATGGTCGCTCTCCGCTCGTATTAATCGTCCGCGGCATCGGAATAAATACCGAATATTATCGCGAAAATATTCTGTAGGGGTATTAAAGCCTTGTGCACGCAAACATTTTAGCCGTAGACCTTGGACATTTCAACAGGACTCAGCACCATTGCAATCAAAATGAGATTCCTCGCTTCATTTCCAGCGCACAATGGTCCCCGAAATCTCGGGATACCAATCCATTGGACTATTGTGTATGGAGTATTTTGGAAAGCAAGGTTGGCACTAAAAAATACCAAAATGTCGATCACCTCAAGCAAGCGCTTCGCCGGGAATGGACCAAAATACCGCAGAGCAACATTCGGGCAGCGGGTGACGGTTTCGTTGGCCGTTTGAAGACCATAATTCGTGCTAAAGGTGACCAATTCGAACAAATCTAAACTTATTCTAAAAACTTATGCTATTTCCGACATTTTTTGCTTTCATTCAATTAAATTAAGAAAAGTGAAAATTATTGCGTTTGACTTTGTTGCAGTTTTTTTTTATCTCACCCTGTATATTGTTCCAATAAATATTTTTAAGATAATCCTTATCGAGGTTATATCATGCACAATACAGAAATGTTATTTGGTTAATAGTTTGTACGATCTATTTCACATAAATTCTCAATATAAACTTTTTTTACGGGAGCTCTACTAAATACGCATAGTGGTGTAGGGAATCGTATTGTCGACCCGCCCAACATTTGACCTTTCCTTACTGATTTTTCCGCAATATTGATGAAGACACTATTTACCTAAAAAGCATGAATTTCGAGGAATTTTTATCCGAACATTTCAAGGATGAAATATGGTAAAATTTGCCCTATTATTCTATTAAGGTTACTTGACTGTGTAAACATTCAAAACTTCTGCTTTAGCTCTTCTTTCATAATTTGCTAGATTTTTCCGTATTTATTGAAAAATTTGAAATTTGTAGCACAGTGTAATAATGAAGTGTTTTTTGTTACTAATTTTTTCAAAGATGTTGCCTTATCCAATGTATTCTTCAATTCATTTCTTTCTATACCACCAGTTTATGCATAAAATCAAACAAAATACTGCTTTCCAAAATGAATGTCGGACCCTGTATTTTTCATGTTACAATTTTCAAAGAGAACTCTAGCTCAACATAAAGAGACCGGTGATATGAGAACGAGAATACAATCTGCAAAGTAAGTCTGCACAGCATAAAATCCACGAAAAAGGGGTGATGAAGAGAAAATCTCTTCGTAACCAAAGCCAGGCAGCCAGCCAACACGTGGCGTTTAAACATCAAAGAAGACAGCAGCAGCAGCAGAGGCACGCAACATACACGGAATGTAAACAAATCATAAAGCAACAGACCGGCGGTAAACATACATACAAACATAAATGCCACAGCGACACACGCACGCACACACACACACTCTCTCCAAAGAAAGTATTAAGAAAAATAACGACATGTAGCGCGGTTAGGCTACAAAGGATTAGATGTGACAATAAAATTCATGTGGAAATTCCTATAAAAATTACCGAAAAAGACACCGAAACAAAGAGAAATCCGCGGAAATGGGCTTTGAGCAAAAATCAATTAAAATTTTTAAAATTATATAAACAACAAGAGAGAGGGAGGATGATTTGTTTGAGATTAAGGAAAAAATTAAGAAAAACATAGAATTAACCACATTTTCATTTATGTTTTCGACTACAAATGATAGACATTACTTTGTAGCATAAATTGCATGAAAGCACACATCCATCCATCCTCACATTCTATTTATTCTCTAAGCCATAAAATTGAGTAAGCCCATGTGGGTGTGTGTGTGTATGTGTGGTTTAAAATGTAGTCAGGTTTGTAACTGTTTAAAACAATGGTTCTTATTAAATTAACACGCATGTTTCATCCAACAACAACAACAAGTCATATGTTGCTTCGACTGTTGCAACCCCACCTGCCGTTAGCTGCCGCAGCACTTATGGTGTTGCTAATGACAGCTCTTTTAAGAGTGATGGTATGAGCCAAGGTGGTACTATAACAACAACAAGTAGAGTACTCCCTTGCCAATGAAATGGAATTACATGTATATGCTAATGCAGCAGGATGAGTACTGAATTTTAATTGTTTTTTTCGTTTGTTTATTTTATAAAAATGAGAAGTAATGAGAACTCCTTGGCAACTTCTAAGAAATTGTCTAATTTCAAACAGGAAACTATAGTTTCATTAGAGGCATTTCATGGAAAACAATGGTTGGTATAAACTCATGGGAGTAGGATTAAACTATGGAAGCTTACAATGACTGAGAGGAACCTTATATGAATAAAAATGGTGATATGTTTGATGAAAATGTGCAACATTAAACAAAAGTTTGAGATGAGTAAAAGTTTGATCCTTTTCTAAAAAGCTTTGCAAAAATTAACCAGCAAAGGCTTTAGCAATCCTGTAATAAGTATAGAGAAAAATAAATTAAACAAGTAAGCAAAGGCTATACTCGTGCGAGGCCGACCATATGCTACCCTACAACACTACAATATGTTAGAAGCCCCCTTATGTCCTAATCCATTTTGGAAGATTTCGTTTTTGAAATTATGTCACGGAGCACTGCTCAGATATCACCCTTAGCATTTTGACCAGGGACATTTTCCCAATATTTATGCACTCCGCCGTGCTGTTGGTTTTTGTGGTCCATTTTACGGCTAAACATAACCCACTGGTCATCCAAAATGCTAGAATTCTTCACTATGCTTAATTATCTAATCAGGCGTGTCGATTGGCTTCAATTGTGTGATCAGGAATTTTTTTTCTGTTTTTGGTTCATTTGAACCCCTAAATATTTTACGATCATCTCCAAACGCAATTTGGCTATATTCGTCAACGAAAGAGAAGTTCGCCTATTAAGTATTTCGGATATCGCCTGTAATTAATGTTGGTATTTATTCACACAAAAGTAGTGGTCCCGCTGTCTTAAATTCTAATTTCATGCAAGATTTCGTGTCCTTTGGTTTCTATTTTTGACCTTTATAACGGATGCAAAATCAGGAACATTTTGAGTTGCTGGTCCATTTCAACCCCTAAATATATTGCGGAAATCTTTGAAAACAATAGGCTTAGCCCTTCTGAGCCTAACCCTACATTTGTCAAAAATTTCGTGAGAATCGAAAGATAATTGCAATCTGTATATAAATAATAACCCCAACCTGTGTTGTAAGGTAACAAAATATTACAAAATATACACTTTAATATTATAAGTCAAATTGAAAAAATCGCATGCGATAAAAAATAAAAAAAATGTCACAAAATACCACAAAATCTATATTAACAATATTTTTATGCCATTTTTTTTAGATTTTATACATTTATGCCAAGAGGGCATTCTGAATTGACAAAATTTGTCAAAATAGGTCCTGCCATTCTTGGGATATAAGCATTCATAGCATAGCTAACATTCCCTTCTTTGTATATACACATTGTGTATATTTCGGTATACAAATCCGATATATTTACTATCGACAGAATTGACCTTTTCGCCTATTTGTGACTTTGCCGGGATTAAAAATATTTGCGGTTTAATGGAAAATTTGAATTTAATTTAACACAAATGTTATGGCTTATTTCACCCACAAAATATTACCCGATGACCATCAAAATTGGAAGACTTCTGGCCAGCCCTAAGCTCTAGCATCATGCTAATTCCGCATCGATTGGTCTATAATTGCGACCTGTAGAGCAAAATCAGAATTAGGAAAATTTTCAATTTTTGGTCCATTTCATTATGCGATATAAATATTATGCGATCATCTCCAAAAGCAATAAGCTTTAATTCTGGCCCCAGCCCCACCCCTATTCTAAATGTCGTGAAGATCGGGCCATAATTGCGACCAGTAGAGTGATTACAAATTAACAAGGGCAGACGGGCAGACGAAGGGACGGCCATACGTGGCTACATCGACTCAGCTCGGCGAGATAGGAAGATCTATATATACTTTCCTACGTGGGAAACCAATTTTTCGATATTTTGGCTCAATCAAACTTTTAATACGCCCAACACATAGTGTTGTGGGGTATAAAAATATCAGTCGTTTTGCCGACAGATGTATACCCTCAGTCAACTTTCGATTATTTAAATATATGTTGACTTCTGTTATGATTATTCAAATTTTAGATCCTCTAAGGAGTAGGTTGCGAAAGCATGGACCAATATTATCCATTTCGTATTGTACCTACATAAATATCATATAAATATTGCGACATGCCAGGTTTGGTCTATATTGACTACTTTCTTCACTTTATATGAGATAGTATGTGATAACATTTACAAAATGTTAAAATGTGAGTGAGGTATAGTCGACCGAAGTATGGAATTTTTATACCCTCCACAATACATAGTATGGAGGGTATATTAAATTCATCATTCCGTTTGTAACTCCTCGAAATAATCCTTTTAGACCCAACCAAGTATATATATTCTTGATCAGCGTAAAATTCTAAGATGATGTAGCACTGCCAGATCCTCCGTCTGTTGTAATCACGCTACAGTCAAAACGAATTAAGATAGGAAGCTAGAATTTTGCACAGGTCTTTCTTTTGTCTGCAGGCAGGTCAAGTTCGAAGATAGGCTATATCGGTCCACGATATCGTATAGCCCCCATATAACGATTTTCGGTATTTGGATGATTTAAGCTACATCCCTTGAGAGTACTTTACCCCTTAAAAGGGAATTGTCTTTATAGGTCCCTTGAGATCTAAATGGGAATTGTCTTTATAGGTCCACGATATCGTGTGTCCCCCATATAACGGTACCCCCCGATATTCGCTATTTTGATGATTTTTCAACGGAATTATGTGAGAATCCACACAAGGAGTTCCTTGTGGGTACTTTATCTATAGAAAGATAATTATCTATATAGGTCCACGATATCGTAGAGCCCCCATATGACGGTACAAACCCCCAACCCCCTAACTATATCGTATATCCCCCATATGACGGTACCACCCGATATTTGGTATTTTGATGATTTTAGCCACATTTTCCAATGGTCTTGTCTGAAAATCCACACAAGGAGTTCCTTGTGAGTACATTATCCCCTGGAAGATAATTATCTATACAGGTCAACGATATCGTATAGCTCCCATATAACGGTACCTCCCGATATTCGGTATTTTGTTGTTCGGTATTGTCTAAAATTCTACATAAGGAGTTCTTGTGAGTGCTTTAGCCCCAGACATAGATTTGTCTATGTATGTCCACAATATCGTATATCCCCCCATATATCGGCACCTTCCGATATTAGGTATTTTTTTAAGGATTTTAACAAAAATTTTAATGGATTTTATTTTTTTGAAAAATTAATAATTCCTTCCAAATGGATATTTAAAGTTTGGCCCGGCAGAACTTACTGCTTTTTTAATTGTCCTACTTCATATAATGCAGCAGATAATAATATTGGTATGGACAAAATTACCAGATATGAGTTTCACGGATATTTAAAATTGTGATGGTTTGTGGGTGAGGTACCAGAATGAGTGAACCGATATATCCCGCTTTCACAGCAGATCTTGTGTTAGTAGAAATAATGAGATGTGTGAAATATGACGAGAACCGGATACATTGTTCGGGTTTGATAAGTGTTTTGATTGTTCAAAACTTTGACCCTTTGTGGGGGACGTACCAGAAGAAATGGTTTGCCCTCTACTATCGTTTTAACATATCCTATGTTGATATAAATATTCAGATTTGCCAAGTCTGAATGAAATTGAATGTTAATTTCGCGTTTTATGAGCTTCATGGATATTCAAAATTTTTACCCCACATGGGGGAGGTATAAGAAGGAGTAACCAATATATCCCATCTTCACAGCAGATCTTGTGATAGTAAAAATAATGAGATGTGTGAAATATTAAGAGAATCGGATGTTTTTTTTCGGATTTTATAATCGTTTTGATTATTCAAAACTTTGACCCTTTGTGGAGGAGGTACCAGATGGAATGGTCCGATCTCTACCATCTTTAAAACATATCTGGAATTGATAGAAATATTGAGAAGTACCAAGTCTGAATCGAATCGAATGTAAACTTCGCGTTTTATGAGCTTCATGGATATTCAAAATGTTGACCCTTTGTGGGAGAGTTTTTTGATGGAGTGGACCGATATTGTCTATTTTCGCACCTAACCTAGCACTGATGTGAATATTAGGAAGTTGGCTCAAAATCGGATTATTCTTTCTTTTTATGTGCAGTAAAATATTTTTTTGTTTTGAAAATTTCAGACATTCGTAGGGGTGGTACAAGAAGAAGTGGACCGATATTCCCCAACCTCGTACTCGGTCTAAGTTTGACAATTATATTACGAGGTTCCAAGTTTGGAACAAATAGGATACTACCTCCGAGAGTTATTGTGCGCATCGACTCCTAATGTCTTGAAACGGATTTGGGCCAAAGAGACCGAGGGTCTAAAACCGTCATGATATGATGACCCTAGAGAGGGTATAAAATATATGAGGGTATAAAAAGCAGCTAAGTTTGGTCGGGCCGAACTTTTAATACCCTCCATCATTTGGAAGGAACTTGAAAATTTAAAAAAAAAATACCTCTTAAATGAAAACCATTATATGCGGACTGTACGAAGACGTTGACTTGCTTACAAAAATTTTTGTCATAGACTGTAGTACATTACGAACTTCAAATACGAAATTTTAAATAATTCCGGTTAATAATGTCGCTAAAATCATGAAAACACCGACTATCGGGAGGTACAGTTATTTACGAACTTAACCTGCCTCCTGGTGAACATTGCATGTATGCAAAATGTTAGCCTTCTATCTCAATTCGTTGAAAAGATATCGTGATTACAACAGACAGGCGGACAGACAGACGAACATCGCTATATCGTCTTAGAATTTTACACTGATCCACAATATATATATTTTGTAGGGTATATTCTGAATATTTCGAGGAGTTACAAACGGAATGACAAAGCTAATATACCCTCCATAGAATGTTGCATGGTATAAAAATATTATTATTTTACCCTTTGTGGGTGAGGTACCAGAAAGAATGGGCACATAAGTTCTAATATCCCATTGTGGGAGAGGTACCAGAAGGAATTGTCCAAAATACTCCATCTTCACATCAGAGCAAAATTCAATGATCCTTTCTATTCCTAAATGTTGCCTTTTTTTGGGGGGATACCAGAAGGAGTAGATAAATAATGCCACACTCTGATCTCGATCTAAGCTTGTTAATAGTATTATGATGTGCCAATTTTAGACCAAATCGGATACCCAGTCTAGTGCTCTCCAGCCAGCCAGATAGACAGACAGACGGACGGCACAAAGATCGACTCCAAATGTCCTAAAACGGATTTGGTCCAAAGAAACATAGGGTCTAAAACCATTATTTCGATTAGGCACGTTTTGGCGGTATCAAATGATATACAGGGTGAGTTAAAAAAACTGCAACAAAGTCAAACGCCACTACTTTTACATTTTTTTTCAATTTCATTGAATGAACGCAAAAATGTCGGAAATAGCAGCAAATTTTAAAATAAGTTTAGATTTGTTTGGTTTTGGTCATCTTTGGCACGAATTATGGCCTTTAAACGGCCAATGAAACCGTCACATGCTGCCCGAATATTCTTCTGCGGTATTTTGTCCCATTCCCGGCGAAGCGCTTGCTCTTTGCACACTTTGGTATTTTTTACTGACATCCTTGGCTTCCAAAATACTCCACACAATAGTCCAACGGATTGGTATCCGGAGATTTTGTGGCCATTGTGCGGAATAATAATAACAATAATAATTTAAACAACTGTCGGATGAGTGGCTTAGAAATAACAGCAATCTGAAGTTGGTTGCAGTTTTTTCACCTCACCCTGTATAGGAGGTACCGGTGCATGAGGGCCCAATCACTTCATCTTTGTCAGATCAGTCACACACATGCAAGTTATCTAATTTAACAGGACAGGTACTGATCACAAATAAATATAAATTGTTGTTACTAAACGAATATTTAGAACAAACAACAAACCTTTCTATGACCGACTTTGTCGTTTCTGAAAATAATTAATATCGGAATGATATATTCGTCATCCTATTTTTATGTCGCTGTCTTTAATTTTAATTTCGAAAACAGTGCTAACATATGTGGATAATTATTCTATCAAAGTATAACAAAGCTAGACTCAAATCACAAAAAAAATCAAAGAAGGGTGTTTCCTTTTCCTTCCTTTTTTTTGGAAATAAATGTTAAAAAATGAGTCTAATTTCTTTATCGAAAACAATGAAAAATAGTTTAGCTCAACCCCAATTTTTGCGATGTGATGTTAATGTCAAAAAGTCCTCGGTATACAAAACTACACTAGTTCTTCATAAACTTAGCCATATCCTCAGCTATCCTGTTAACAAATTAACACACGCATGTACAAACATGCATATGAATCCTTCGTGCACATGAATCCTTGTAGTTAATGTAATTCACGCACTCGGTGCGACGACGATCTCAAACAAAAAAAAACTTGCAGACCAAACAGGTTTTAGTCCAATTTGGAGTTGGCCCAACTTCCTATCCTTTGTCAGCAGTTTTTGTGTGTGGACGTGGTATGCATGTGAGTTCGTGTGTGTGTGTGTAGGTCTCGTCGGAATGTTTTTAAAGTCCTTGCTTTTTTGAGTTTTGTGTGTTTTAAATTTAACCCTTTTTATTCGACAACAATTTTTCACTTAAAACTCATTGAAGTTCCAAACAAATCTGTGTTCAACAACAACAACAACAAGGCCGGCAAGTAGAACAACATTCGCACAATAGCCGGGAAATTACTTATTTGCCCATTACTACTACATCCGCATCCTTCCACAACACTTGTCCTCCACAACATTTACAAACACACATATGACACATATCGTGCGTGCATGCATGCATCCAGTTGCCAGTTGTATTCTGAAGGAAGGAGTTTTTTTTTTTTTTGCTTTTGGATTTATATTCGCTACTGTGCGTCAAGCCTTTCCTGGATACGCATTGTCGTTTTCCAGAAAGAAAAAAAAAAAAAAAAACAGAAACAGAAACGAGGGAAAACAAAGCCTACTTTATATGGTTGGATAATTGCTGTTGTGTTGCGTTGCCGCTGCCCGACTTCATTGTTGTTGTGGAGTTTTGCTATTACGCGCCATCTACTTGGCCATGACGTCCACAATTGCCAACATCACGGCTGGACAGACATTCGGAGTTGTTGCAACAACATGAAAATTCCAAGTTTTCTCAATGTTACGCATTACGCTTCACTGTCATAGCGGTATTGGCGGCCGTGTTACATCAGGAAGTTACTTGTGTTTCTCGATTTTTCAGGTATTGGCTTTAAGTCTGGATAAATAGGCTACAAATGTACCCTACCCTGCCTATTTAGAGTAGAGTAATTTAATTGACTGACTGACTTCAGTATTCATCAAGGCCCAGATGAAATCTTGAAATTTTGTGTGAAGGTCACTCTTGACCCGAAGGGATCAGGTAAGGCGAGGTTTCTGGAAATTCGTACTAGAACGGTACGAAAAGTATTAAAAGGTACCAATTATGAAACCCCTTGTATTTGAGGAAGCAGTAGAGCTGGAACTCTTAAATTTGGGACGAGGATGACTGTTGGAGTGTGTGATAGATGTACCAGAGAGTTTTTGGAAATTCGCACTATAAGTGTACGAAAAGTACTAAAATGTACTACATTTGGTACCATTTCGCATCATGTGAACGGTTTGAGCTAAAAACTTGAAATTTGAAATGCAAGGAGGTAGCTTTGAAAGTGTGTACGAATGTGCACGAAAAGTACTATACGGTACTAAATTTAGTACAATTTGAATTTGGAGGAATGGAAGGAGCTGGAATCCTGAAATTTAAAAATAACATTACTGGCGGAGTATAGAATTGGGATATGGAGGAAGTTTTCGAAATGTATACATATGTGCACGAAAAGTACTAAATGGTACTAAATTTGGTACCATTTCGATTTGGATATGGCCGGAATACTGAAATTTGCAAAAAGATAACTTTTGCATTGTAGGACAGACGTATGGAGGTAGTTTTGGAAATTCATACTAATGTGTACTAAATGGTACTAAATTTGGTAGAACTATAATTTTGGAAAACCAATTGACTTGGAATCGTGAAATTTGGAACTAAGGTTAATATTCATTGTTGAACTTGGGTATGTAGGTATTAGAAATTCGTCGCCACATTTTTTACATTTTTTTTATTTTTTTTCATAATTTATTGAATGGAAGCAAAAAGTATCGGAAATAGCATCAAATTTTAGAATACGTTAAGATTTGTTCGAATTGGTCACCTTTGGCACGAATTATGGCCTTTAAACGGCCAATAAAACCGTCACACGCTTCCCGAATGTTGCTCTGCGGTGTTTTGCCCCATTCCCGGCGAAGCCCTTACTTGAGGTGATCGACACTTTGGTATTTTTTAGTGGCAACCTTGCTTTCCAAAATACTCCAGACACAATAGTCCCACGGATTGGTATCCGGAGATTTTGGTGGTCATTGTGAGCTGAAAATGAAGCGAAGAACCTCATTTTGTAACCATTCTTGAGTGGGGCGTGCTGAGTGCGAATCAGCACCATGATTCCTGTTGGAATGTCCAAGGTCTGCAGAATATTTTCGCGAATTTCGCCATTCCCGGTGAAGCGGTTGCGTGAGGTGATCGACACTTTGGTATTTTTTAGTGGCAACCTTGCTTTCCAAAACACTCCAGACACAATAGTCAAACGGATTGGTATCCGGAGATTTTGGTGGCCATTGTGCGCTGGAAATGAAGCGGGGAACCTCATTTTGTAACCATTCGTGGGTGGAGCATACTGCGTGCTGAGTCCTGTTGGAATATCCTACATCTGCGGCCAAAATGTTTGCGTGCCCAAGGCTTTAATACACCCTCCAGAATATTTTCGCGATAATATTCGGCATTTAGTCTGATACCACGGTCGATTATTACGAGCGGAGGGCGACCATCGGCTGTTATGGCGGCCTACACCATCACCATGGCCGGTGCTTGAGTTCTGGTGGCCAACCGAATATGCAAATTTTCAGTTGACCTCTTTGGCAAGTAAACACGAACATTTTGTTTGTTTAGAAACTGCTGGACAACGAATGTTTTCTCATCAGAGCGGAGAAAACCAAATTCGGCAGTTTACCACTTTCGATGGTGGACAAGCTAAGCAACTCTTTAGCTCTTTTGAATCTATTTTCCTTCCGTTGCGGTGTAAGTTCTTGCACCTTTTGGAATTTCAATGGCTTTACCCCGAACTAATTTTCCCATATTTGCCGAATGGATTATTGTGATATGTTCAGCTCACGAGCCATTTTTCGGTCAATGCGACGCGGGTTCCGATCAAGTCGCTTCGCTATACTTTTCGAACCATATCTGCGGATGTTGCTGTTTTCTTCCGTCCACCTCCGTGACGTCGGGATACGCTACCAGTAGATTTTAAATGCTGGAGTGCTCTAACGATAACCACTTGGGGTTTTCCAGCCAAGTATAAAGAAATCACACTATCACGCTTGAATTCCATCACGAATAACTTTTTTTCTAGAAATTTCTCACCAAAATGCTTTTATACGCTTGTAAACAATATAATGGGCTGTCACTGGAATAATTTTAACAGCTGTCGGACGAGTGGCTTGGAAGTGACAGCAGTGTATAAAAATCACATTTTAGGGTTAAAGCCAAAATTTCCAAAAATGAAAAATATTTTTCATCAAAGTTTACTATAAGTCACCCAAGAGAAGAAATCTCTATTTTCCATTATATGCCGAAATATTTGTGCAACAATTTTCCGAAAAAAAAACTGATTTTAAAAGACAAAATATTTTTCAGTTAATATCTCAGGATTTAAAAAGGATACGTGTACAACGTTAGAAAGGTTATTCCTTATTCTTTCCGAATATGTATTGACATAAACATTTCATTGTAGAATTTTGAGAAAAAAATCCATTTTTGAAATAATCGATTTTAAAGTTAAATTATGTTTCAGCCAATATCTCAGAGTCTAGGAAGGATACACCTATATGGAAGGCGTCCTTAAATAGGCAATTCCATCTACTATCCGAATATCTATTGACCTAAGCATTTCATTGTAGAAATTTTGAGAAAAAAATCCATTTTTGTAAAAACGATTTTAAAGGACAAGACATTTTTTGACCAATATCACAGGATTTAAAAAAATATACGCGTATATGAGAAACTGCCGCGGAAAAATATGCCTAAAATCAATCAAATATCAGAAGATGAATGGGGTTTATACCATGGAACCATATGGACAGTTTTTTGGCAAGGAAGTGTGGCATAGTATTTTATGTAAATATCGTTCTTTTTTCAATATGTTACAAAACCTTGATCCAAAACAATTTTACAAAATCACCAACAGTAGTGGTGAGAATTCAAAAAAAAAAAAAATACACTTTCCACCCACACATGTCAGTTGGGTGGTGTTTAGCGGTGGTTCCTTCTCTCTTTCGATTTTTTTTCTAAATATTAACCTGCTACTGTGTGTTTCTCTAATTCATTAACCAAAAGTTCGCTCGGTGTGTGTGCGTGCATGTGTGTTGTTGTTATTGTTGTTTGAAGTTGGAAAATTACTTTAAATTAGAAATGTCCGTTGCACGCATCTTGTCTGTACGCAAAACTTTGCAGTTCTGTGATTTGTTTTAACTCTTTTCGAAATAAACTGCATTCATACTCAGGTATGTACATAACATGTGTCTATATATACGAATGCATAAATATATATACTTAATGACGATTGTTAATACATATGCAAAAGGAGAGTAAATAGGTGTGTATGAATACGAGAAATTAACCTGCAGTTATTATATGATGAACAGTGGGATCAATTATATTAAAAAAACTCTAAATCTTTGCTCTTATCATTTGCACAATTTGACCTCTATTTTCCGTCATTCTATTTCTCGAGATGATATGATCAAATTGAGCTTCAAGAACACCTAAAAAGAGTATGTAGCTATCATTGATCCAAGTTAAAAAGTATCAGTCGTTTTTTTTAACAAATACATGCCCTTAGCTTATATTTGATATTTGATAATAAAATATATTTTGACTAGATTATTCAAAATGTTTGCCCAATATTTTCTATTTCACATATGACCTAAGTCTGATATAATTATTGGGACGTGCCAGGTTTGAACATAATCGTCTTCTCCTTCCTCTTTATTAAAAATAATTGTACATTATTTTTTTGTTCTTAGAAAATTTTGAATATTTTTGGAGAAGGTAAGAGAAAGAGTGGATGTATTAAAACAGATAATAATATTACTGCTAAAAAATATTTAAATGTGCAAAAATGACTAATTTCCAGTTTTGTGGGATTAATTGGTAATAATCTTTTTTTTTATATTTGTGGGAGAATACCAGATTTATAAAATGATTATTATTTGTAAGAAAGGTACCTGAGCGAATAGGCCGATGTGTTCCATATTCAGACTAAAACTAATGTCCATGAAGGTATTGCATTGTACGAAGTTAGACGAAACATATAACAATAATTTAAACCTTTATTTCATTTTATTTACACTTTGACTCTTTGTGGGGGAGGTATGAAAAGGAGAGGGTCGACATTTACATAAGATATCGGGATATACTTAGTTTTAGGAGTATGACTGATTTGTTTCACATGTTGTAAGGATTAATAGTAACCGAAGTGTTGACCCGCAGTGCGGTAGGTAACAGAGGGAGTGGTCCGATATATTCCATTTTTATACTAGATCTTTTGTTGATAGAAACATTGGAATGTGCGAACTACGAAGACAATCGAACTTTTTTTTCACATTTTATAACAATTATTATTCAAAAGGTTGATCTTTTGTAGGTGGTGTACGGGATAAAGTGGTCCAATATTTTCCTTATTCACACTAGATCTTGTGTTGATATAACTACTGGAATGTGCCGAGTTTGTATGGAACCGGATGCTCATTTCTCGCTTTTTGAGCTTCATGGTTATTCAAAATTTTGACCCGTTGTGGGGGAGGTTTCACAAGGAATGGGCCGATATCTACCATTTTCATATCAGATTTTGTGTTAGTAGAAATATTGGGATGCGTGAATTGGTTGCTTATTTCGTATTTTATGAAAGGAGGTGCCAGAAGGAGTGGTCCTAAATATTCTGTGTTAACACCAGAGGTTGTGTTGTTAGAACTATTAAAATGTGCTACATTTGAAGACCAAGTTTATATTTTCAAATTTTATAAGAGTTATGATTGGTCAAAATTTTTACTCTGTTCTCCTGAGGTACTGCTAAGAATATTATATATTATAAGCCAGAAGAGTGGACCGATCTCAGTTTTGAAATAATATTTCGGTAGATCGTTTGGATCAAATCGGATACTCCCTTCCATAGTTATATTGCGCACCAACCAGACAGTCGGAAGGACGGAAGAACACCCAGATTTGGTCCAAAGAGGGTATAAAACCGTTATTTCGATGGGGCACGTTTTGGCCGTATCAAATGATATTTACATATACCGGATGAGATGAAAAAACTGCAACCAACTTCAGACTGCTTTCATTTCTAAGCCACTCGTCCGACAGCTGTTAAAATTATTCCAGTGACAGCTCAGTATATTGTTTATAAGGGTACAAAGGCATTTTGGTGAGAATTTTCCAGAAAAAAAAGTTGTTCGTGTGATTTCTTTATATTTGGCTGGAAAACCACAGGTGGCTATCGTTAGTGCACTCCAGCATTCAAATATGAATAAATCTTTTGTGTCTCATACAATCGCTTGTTACCGTGATACTAGTACCGTAGCCCGACGTCAAGGAAGTGGATGGAAGAAAACAGCAACATCAGCAGAAATGGTTCGAAAAGTAAAGAAGCGAGTTGATCGAAACTCGCGTCGAAGTGGCCGAAAAAATGGCTCGTGAGCTGAACTTATCGCAATATTCCATTCGGCAAATATTAAAAAATGAGCTTGGGGTAAAGCCATTGAAATTCCAAAAAGTACAAACGCATACACCGCAATTAAAAGAAAATAGACTCAAAAGAGCTAGAGAGTTGCTTCGCTTGGTCGAAAGTTGATGAACTGCCGAATTTGGTTTTCTCCGATGAGAAAACATTCGTTATCCAGCAGTTTTTAAACAAACAAAATTATGTTTACTTCTTTACTTGCCAAAGAGGTCAGGTGAAAATATGCACCTTCGGTTGGCCACCAGAACTCAAGCGCCGGCGATGATGATGGTGTGGGCCGCTTCATTCCCAGTGCATAATGGCCAAATGTGTTAGCAAAAAGGTTTTTATGTATGAAATTTTAAGAGAGTTTGATGCTTATCCCGTTTTCTTTGAGCCTTATGTTTTTCAAAATTTTGAACCTTATGTGGGGCATGTAGCAAAAGAAATTATCCGATCTCTACCATCTTTATAACAAATCTTGTGTTGATGGAAATATTGAAATGTACCATGTCTGGAATGGAATCGGAAGATAATTTCGCTTTTTATGAACTTCATGGATATTCAAAATGTTAACCCTTTGTGGGAGAATCACTTGATGGAGTGTACCAATACTATCCATTTTGGCAGGAGTCCTAGAACTGACGCAAATATTAGAATTTGCAAAATTAGAGCAAAATTAGAATATTGCTTCCCTTTCTGTGCAGATTTTTTTGCAAATTTCGACCATTTGTGGGGGAGGTACCAGAAGGAGTGAACCGATTTTGCCCATCTTAACGCCAGACCTTGGGTTAATATAAATATTTGGATGTGTGAAATTTGAGGACAATCGGACTCTTACATCACATTTTATGAGAGTTGTAATTTTTCAAATTTTGAACATTTGTGGGGGAGGTACTTGATGGAGTGAACCGATATTGTCCATTTTTACACCTGACCTAGCACTAACGCAAATATTAGGATTTGCAAAGTTGGAGCAAAATCGGATTATCCTTTCTCTTTCTGTACAAAAAAAAAAATATGTATTTTGAAAATTTCAACCTTTTGTGGAGGAGTTACCAGAAGGAGTGGTCCAATATTGCCCATCTCCGAACTCGATCTAAGTTTGACAAAACTATTACGATGTACCAAGTTTGGACCAAATCGGATACTCCCTTCGAGAGTTATAGTACGCACCAGCCAGACTGACAGACAGACGGTCGGACATCGCTAGATCGATTCTAAATGTTCTGAAACCTGGACCTGCATACACAATTTTCTATCACAGGCTGTAGTATCCATTACGAACTTCAAATACAAAATTTGAAACAATTCCGGTGAAAAATGTCGCTAAAAACAAAATATCGAATATAGAGAAGTACCGTTAGATGGGGGCTATACGAAGACGTGGACCTGCACAGACAATTTTCTGTCTCAAATTTGAAGCACTTCCGGTGAATAAAGTCGCCAAAGTCATCAAAATACCGAATATCCGGAGGAAACGTTATATGGGGGCTATATGAAACCGTGGACCTACATGGCCCATTTAGGAACTGCCTACTGGCAAAATAACAACATGTGTGCTAAATTTTAGCCTTCTTTCTCAATTAATTCGAAAGTTAGCGTGATTACAACAGATATACAGACGTATAGACAGACGGACATCGCTAAATCGACTTAGAATTTTACGAAACAAAGTTGGTGGAGGGTATAAAAACGTAAAAATTAAGGTATTTGACTTTGTTGCAGTTTTTTAAATTCACCCTCTGAAACCAAACCATAACTGCCAAATGTTGATAATTCTGTAAAATATATTTTTTTTACGGAAGCTCTACTAAAAAGTTGTAGGGTATCATATAATCGGCCGCGCCCGACCTATGACTGTTCCTTACTGGTTTCAAAATGAGGTTGAATAAACTGCTAGGTGGATGGATGGCCCTCAAAAGAGGTGAGTATATTTTTATGCTCGGAGTTCTATAGTATTATAGTATCTGCCATACAACAAACAAACCCATTGTTTTTTGTTTGCGGGAAAAGTTTCCGCATTTACTTATTTATCGAAGAGGTGATTATAAATGACCACTGATATTTTGTGAGTTAATACCTGGAAGGTCACAAGTTTCCGGACCGTCTTATTTCTTCAAGAGATGATTACAATTGGCAACTGATATTTTGTGATTTAACACCTTGGACCACGTAAAGTATAAGATATATGCCAAGGGCACTGTATCGATTCTCAACT
>NW_026712373.1:98574-225986 GCF_030504385.1 Musca domestica | reverse complement strand
AATTATCTTATTATTTTGAAAAAACCTGGTATTGGCAATCTTCGTATCATTATCGTATCATCCCCTATATTTGCGCCCTATGTCCATTTATCTATTTACAGAACTTATGTGTTAACTCTCTATTGGAGAATTGAGGGTAGATTAAAAAAATGGTATTGAGTGTAGATTTGGCAAAACAACGATATGGCCACATGATTTTGTTTTAGTCGAGAACCATGTATAGCTGCAAGTAGCCGTGACACGCACCATACAGTCAATATACAGTGGTGGACAAAAGAATTGGTACATCTTTATTTAGCCAATTTCAAAATCATATTATAAGATGTTGGTGTTAATCTATGATTACAGGAAGCCAATAGCAAAAGGACACCCTATACAATATAAGACAGTAACGTTACTGTCATGTTATTGCCTTTAAAATATTAAGTGCTTGGATTGCCATCTCAGACATATACAAAATTCTTTTACCGACACTTTTAAAATTAAACTCTAACTGTATACCTGAACATTTACAAAACGTATGCCTGTTTTGTACTTGGTATTTGAGAAATGTTTGCAACCCCAATTTAAAGGCCAAGATAGAGTGTCGGTTAATTCTTGCCACGCGTTATGGGTAAAACAACCAATCAAGGCAGACTGTTTTATCGACACTTTAGGTATCATTGTGGAAAGCAATACGACAAATGTGTAGTTCTTATATAGAGATTGTCGTCGATTATAATCCCATTTAATAGAACATTTAATTCAAACCTCACATATAATTAATCCTGTCAATCCTTTATTTTACGTAAAGATGCTATTTATCGGTGAAATCTTTTTGTGGTACCTTTCCACCCAAAAATTCAAAATTCTGAAAAAACTCTCATAATATATCTGATGCACAAGAGTACAAGACCTAATAATAATATTGCACTTAAATTAAATAGCGGTTTAGACTATACACTCGCAGTAGACAATTTTTGTATTTTAAATAGGGTTCAGAAAAAAATCAAAGTTTGAATGACCACATAACAGTCAACAATGGTAGTGTGATAGGTTCAAATGTCTTCTAATATTTTTACAACAATTAAAAGAGTGGCAATAATACATACTCATTTCCATGGAATTCATTGCAGCTATAACATATAACACATTTTTCATTGATAATAGTTTTAATAAAATTAATGTTGTAAACATTATTACCGCGTTTACCAAATTACCAACATTTAGAGCTTTGTTATAAAATTTATAGAAAAGAAAGTATTTACAATTAAGCCATAATCTATAAAAAATGTTTTATTTCACAATATATTTATATCATGTTATAATATTAACAATAAATCCCTTTCAATATTACCCAATGAACATTTTTTACATTTTTGCTGAATTAAACTTATTTTAACATTACATTATCCTTTGTACAGTACAAAAGTACTTAGTTTTGCTAAACTTGTAAATATAAAGCTTTTTCCTCCTACATGAAAAACCCACCAATGCCTGAAAGCTTTCCCCTCTCCAGGTAAAACCCACCATTGAATTAAGGGGAAATTTCTACAGATTCCACAGAAAAAGCGAAAAGCTTTTACACATTTGTTTGACAGAATATGATACCGTAAACCACTTTGTATATTTTGCAGAGCTCCCCATGACAAATAAACGTTTTTATGGAGAATTTATGAAAAATAAATCATAATAACCATGATTGTTTTTTAATCCGTATTATGGATTTAAAGCAGTTATAATTTAAAGTCCGAAGTAATTAATATGTGTGAGTAATATCCTCATCTGAATCTATTTCTACTAAATTTGTTGAGGCATATGTGTCGGTTCAGACATCCATCCTATTTGAGCTGATATTACACTTTCCAGGTCCAATAAACGTGAGATCATATATGAGAGCTATATCCAGGTTTGAACCGATATCTGTAAAATTTACAGAGGTAATTTTTTGCAGTATCTGATAGCTGGCGCCCAATGTCGTCATTGTGGTGAGCATTTTACGGGTGTGAGGGACTAAGCTCCAAATTCGGATGCAACATATAATTATATCTTAACCGATTTTCACTAAATTTTATACATTTTCTTCACTTCTTCCCCTGGAAGATTATTGTCTATACAGATCCACGATATCGTTTATCCCCAATATAACGATACCTCCCTATTTGATGATTTTAGCAACATTTTTCAATGGCATTGTCTCTCTGGAAGAGAAATATCTATGTAGGTTCAAGATATCGTACCACATACAACGATAACCCCCCGTTTAAGATTTTAACAGAATTTTTGGCGATTTTTTTTTTTTTTTTTTTAAATTCCAAATTCGTTCCAAATAGTGGGGGTATTTAAATTCGGCCCAGCAAAAACTACTTTTTTTATTTCAAAATAAATGCATTCACAAAAAAAATGTTTACATTCTAGACTAGACCAAAATATGAATTTTAGATGGGATATGGATGGAATATTCTACACCATCTCTGAACTTGATCTAAGTTTGAATAATATTACAATGTACCAAGTCTGGTCTAAAGCGGACACTTCCTTCGAGGGTTATCATGTGCACCAGCCAGTCAGACAAACAATCGGACATAATCTCTAAATCGACTTCAAGTGTCCTGAAACTTCTAAGGCCAAGCGATGAGGCACATTTTGACTGTATGAAATGATATATACCCCCTGCAGCCATATGGCTGACGGTATAACAATCATTAAATAATTTTAAATACCAGAAATCGGGTTGTACTCTTGCATGATTACCAAGTAGACCTATATCTAATAAATATTTATCAAGTGTCAGATTACCGTTTAGTTAATGCTACTTTCTATTGACTAACATGTTGTTGATAAATCGTTTGAAAAAAGTCTAAAAGGAATAAATATATATTGGGCTCCGGGAAAATTGACCAAAACTCTCCGCTACGTTAGATTTAGTTTAGGAATAAAACTGTACAATAGGAACAGTTCCTAAAAAGGAAAACTAAGTAGAAATCTGGAATTGTAAAACTGTTCCAGTCTTGTATTGTATAGACTTATTTACTTATGTATTTATACACTTAACTTTTGAAAAGTGTCTGGTCGCCTGGTGTGTTTTGATTCAAACTTAGCAAGGTTTAATATTTTTGTCGAGCCAAATTTTCACAAAAAATTAAAATTTTAAAAACACTTAAAATGTTATTATGCAATTTATGCTTTGATTTTTTTTTTAATCTCGCACATAAGATTCATTACATACTTAGCTCAAGTGTGAAAATCATTTCTGTTTTAAAATCCAAAGTTTATCACCATCAATGAATTTAAAAACAATACCTTAGCATTGCTTAGCATTGCATTCGAATCTCTACCGACCAATTTTTAATACAGTAGTCATACACCATATTTATGCTAAAAGAGAATTATATTTTGCAGATGCTCTCTTAACTCCGATTCTTTTCGAAATACCTAGTCATCTACATTCATTGTAGCGCTTTACTTCTTTAAAATATTTTCTTTTTTTAGTTTAAAAATTAATGTAAGGTATGTCTCGCAAGATTCGTTAAAAATATAATAACGTTTTAAAAAATATGAAAACAAATGAACTTTGATGACCCAGAAAGATGATGAGGTGATCCAAATAATTGACGCAAACACTCACACACTTATCGATAACAATGCTTCTAGCATCAGTATTATATTGTGACACAGTATTTATAATAAATTTAATATTCATCACAGGGCTTCATTGGAAATTGAGACACGTCAGAACTGCATATATTTTAAATGTGGAATATGGTTTCTATGGTATTAATATGGTAATCTTGTCAGTTAATATTACGAATTTACTGGACTTTAATCACAAATTTACACTTGCATTGTTGCGATTGAGTATTTCAGTGGATACAAATTCTTCAGTAAACAGTTGTCACCTTTCTAAGACCAAATATGTTTATGTTTTATAAACATGTAAGTCTTGTCCATAATCTGTTTTGACAATTTTATCATCTGAACAAATTGTAAAAATGTGTTCAAAGTATATTGGACTATAAAAACTACATAAAAAGTAATGGTCTCTAGATGTAAACATAGTTTTCAGAATACGGTTAATTCAAAATAACGGTTATAGACCCTATGTCACTTTGGGTTAGATTTGGTCCAAACTTGGTGCATCGTAATATTTTTTTCAAACTTAAATCGAATTCGGAGATGGGCAATATCGGTCAACTCCTTCTGGTACCTCCCCCACAAAGGGTTAACATTTAAAATAATTACAACTCTTATAAAATGTGATGTAAGTGTCCGATTGTCTTCAAATTTTACACATTGCAATATTTTTATTAACCCTATTTCTGGTGTTACGATGGAATATATCGGTCCATTCTTTCTGGTACCTCCCCCACAAAGGGTCAACATTTTGAATAAATATAACTCCTATAAAATGAGATGTAAGTGCCCGATTTTTTTTCAAATTGCACACACAACAATATTTTTATTAACCCAAGGTCTGATGTGAAGATAGAATATATCGGTCCACTACATCTGGTACCTCCCCCACAAAGGATCAATATTTTGAGTATTCATGAAGCCCATAAAGAGCGAAGTCAACATCATGATTTGTTAAAAATATGGTAGAGATCGGACAATTTCTTTTGTTACCTCCCCCACATAGGGTTCAAGATTTTAAAAAACAAAACACTCAAAGAAAGAGAAATAACAATCCAACTTTCTTCAAATTTCACACATCAAAATATTTTTGCTAACGCAGTATCTGTTGAGAAGATGATACATATTTGCGAAGCCTCAAAGAGTCACAATTTTCAATACTTTAATCTGTCGTAATATGCGAAAGAAGTCAGCGATTCTTTACAACTATATCTAAATATTTCTCACAAACAGAAACCTGAAATGGAAATGGAATTCACGATTTCGCACAAAAATGGATATAAATGTTCGATTCCCTTCAAATTCTGCACATACCAAATATTGTTATCTTTATTAGATGAAATATGGAATTGAAATACTTAAGTCCGCAATGTCTGTTACCTCACGCATATTTTCACATTTTCCAAAAATTTACACATATCTCATATAAAGTATAAGAATAAGTCGGTATAGTCCAAATCTGGCACGTTGTAATATTCATATTAGTCTTAGGGCAGAAACGAATTGGTCAATATTGGCCAACTGCTTCGGAACCTCCCCCATAAAAGGTCCACAGTTCGAATAATCATAACTCGAGGCTGGTGGTATAGATCTGTCGGCAAAACTGACTGATACTATTTTATTTGTTTTTGAGACACCTCAACATTTACCATTTGAAGTTCTTTATATATATCTTTTTGCAGCAATGGATTCTTATTTCGCACTTCTAAAAAATTTACCTAATTAGACTCCTCTATAAGCCGTAGAGTTAAAAGTCATTCAGGTGAGACTAAAAAACTGCAAACAACTTCAGACTACGGTCATTTATAAGCCACTCGTCCGACAGCTGTTAAGTGACAGCTCACTATATTGTTTACAAGCGTACAGAAGCATTTTGGTGAGAATTTTCCAGAAAAAAAGTTATTCGTGCGATTTATTTTTATTTGGCTTGAAAACTACAAGTGGCTATCGTTAGAGCACTCCAACATTTAAATGTGAATAAATCTTTTGTGTCTCGTACCATCACTCATTACCGTGACTCTGGTAGCGTAGCCCGACGTCAATGAGGTGGACGGAGGAAAACAGCAACATCTGAATTTAAAATTCCAAAAAGTTTAAAAATTTACACCGCAACGGAAAGAAAATAGACTGGTGAACTGCCGAATTTGGTTTTCTGTGCTCCGATGAGAAAACATTCGCTGTCCAGCAGTTTGTAAACAAACATAATAATCATGTTTACTTCATAAAGAGGTCATCTGAAAATGTGCACCTTCGGTTGGCCACCAGAACTCAAGCGACAACCATGGTGATGGTGTGGGCCTCCTTAACCGCCGATGGCCGCTCTCCGCTCGCATCAAACAAAATATTCTGGCAGGTGAATTAAAGACTTGGGCACACAAACATTTTGGCCGCAGACCTTGGACATTCCAAAAGGACTCAGCACGCGCCACCCAAGAATGGTTACAGAATGAGGTTCCTCGCTTCATTTCCAGCGCACATTTGGCACCAAAAGGAAAAGGAAAGGATAATAGAAAAATAATTTACCGCTCACACCAAAGCCTTCAAAGCCATGGTTGCACATCCAATTTTTCTGTCCAAAACTATTTTGAAGTCTCAACCCTAAAAGCCCACATTTACCTTCAAATCAAATTTCGGAATCTAGCTCTATCCCTTCTTCAATACCTAATTTAGTACCAATTAGTAATCAAAATCACCTTCACATGTTAATCACTGGCATTTATACAGACATTTATACCAAATTTCTGGATTATAGCTCTATTCCTTCGTCCAATACCAAAAATGGCGCCATTCAGTACTTTTCGTAAAATTATAGTACACATTTTCGAAACCACCTTCAAGCTACAGAGAACCGCGACACTAGCGCAAAATTTCAAATTTGAAACACTATTCACAAAATACCAAACATAGTACAATTCAGTAAATTTCGTACAAAGTTCCAACACTAAAACTTATCAAATCTACCATCAACAGAGACCCCAATACACAATTTAAAAATTCAAGCTTGGAAATCAATTATGTCAACTCTTTAATAAGTTGACATAGGCCAGCTAACAATTAATATTCAATCAAAGAAGCTGTGGCCGAGCACAACGGAGCACTGCATCAAAATGCTATAAATCATCTGCATGAGCGGTCATATAGTATGGCACAGCGACACACATAGAGACAGATACACACACATACATATATTTAATAGAACCATTTTATTCTTCCGTTTTTTTTTTTCGTTTTTTTTTTTAATTTTAACATTATCATAATCCTGCTAAGGTTATTTCGTTGTTGGTGTTTTTTGTTTTTCTTTTCATTTCCATTTCCATTTATTTTGCTTTCATTCATTTCTCATCTCTTCGCTGACTGTGCATGCAATTTCAAGTTCATTACATTTTGAGTGCGTGTCTGAGCGAGTCACGAGCTGTTGCTGTTGTTGTTGCTGCTGCTCAACCCAACCCGACCGTCTTTCAGTTACATCACAATTAACTTGAAGAGCGTTAGAGCTAACCGTTCACCTTTATGTTGTGCAATTTTGTTGTTGTTGCTTTTGTTGCTATATGATTTCTATTTTGTCAAGGTCGCATTAGGAATCGTCAAAGAAAATTACAGTTTCCTGTCAAACGCAGGAGACAGGGTGCAGAGGATTTTGCGTAAATATCATAACATGAAAATAAATTAATTTGCCCAGACTCGCGTCTGGGGAAAGTGAAAAGAAAATGCCATGATTTGAAGCGGGAGAGAGAAAAACATAAACGAGAGAAAAAAAAAAAAACAAACAAACATAAAGAAAAACAAATCGGGATAATGGACTCGTGGATGAGAAAAGAAAATAATACAGGCCACCAGAAAACACACTGCACGCTTCCGACGATAACACGTGGTTTGCAGACACCGAACCAGCAGCAGTAGCATTGTGCAAAAGCATTGGATTTTGTTTACATTTTTTCCTCTCCGCTCTCACCTAGAAGTAGTGGCGTTGCGTGCACGGTCAACGAACAACAACAATATATGTGAAGGAGATGGGGAAAAATATTTAGTTTCTTATATAGAGCAGAACTTTTGATAGGCAATGTGACAGATTGGTAGCTAACATTATACAAACATAAACAAGAAGCTCGCCCAATCTTCCATCCACACCCACTTCAGTATTAGGGTTGCCAGGTGATAATTATTAAACAATATTTCGAAAATATATAGATACTAGCATGTGTCCGTTGTTTCGTCATCGAAAAGTCCACCTTAACATTTTAAATTCGTTCGTGTTGGTCTTTTTGTCTACTCCAACTGCAGCGTACTAAATTTTTAGACTTTTAAGGTTTTATATACTATTTAATTTTTTTATGTCCAAAACTATTTCGTCTCCATATGACAACCCTAAAAACCAACAGTCTCCTCAATTTTCAAATTTCAGAATTTTCTTGGTCCATTTCTCAATCCTAGACACATAAAGTGATACAAATTACCTATTATTTCGCAAGTTTCGAACAATAAGGGTAAGCATTTGCCAAACCAACAAGAGATGTCAGAAGGAGATACCAACAGAGACCTCAATATCAAATTTCGCTACTCCAGCTCTATCGGACACACAAATCCAAATTGTACCAAATTTAGTACACATAATGATGAATTTCCAAAAGTTCCTGCATATCCCAATCCTACACTTCAAATTCCCAAAACTACTTTCATACCTCAATCATACAGCCCCCATAGAAATTATATTTCCAATTTTAAAATTGCAGCTCGATCTGTTTACCACAATTCCAATTTGTACCAAATTTAGTACCATTTAGTACACATAATTACAAATTTCCCTAAACTATCTACATCATACAATCCAATAAAAATCTAATTTTCAAATTTCAAGAGTTCAAATCTACCGGTTTGGTGAAAATTTAAATTGTACCAAATTTAGTACACATAAGTTCCAAAGCTTCCAACATGTCGAAATCGCGCAATCCCACAGTAATTCCTCTTATAAATTTTAGGATTCCACTCCAATTGGTTCGCCCAAATACAAATTATACCAAATTCAGTACCACAAAGTATCTCATTCTATCTCATATCTCCATAGATCCATAAGTACAAATTTACAAAACTTCCTACAGTCCAATCATAATTCAAAATTTAAGGATCCTACCTCTATTGGTTAACCCGAATCCATATTGTACTAAATTTAGTACCATTTAGCACACAAATACAACTTTCCATAACTACCTACAGCATACACTCCAATGAAAATATTATATCCAAATTTAAGGATTCAAAATCTACCGGTTCTCAAAAAAAAAAAAAAAATCAAATTGTACCAAATTTAGTACCATTGCGTATACATATGTACGAACTTCAAAAACTTTTAACATATCTTAATCCTACAATGCAATAGTAATCTTATTTTCAAATTTCAGGATTCCCTTCACCCAATACCCATTTTTTACCACTTAGTACTTTTCGAACAATTAATGGTACACACTTCCAAAACCACCTCCACCTTAACCACAGGCACAACAGTCCCTTAATATCAAATTTCCAGCTCTGTCGATTCACACCAATCCAAATTGTACCAAATTCCGTATATTTTAGTATTATAAGTACAAGTTTTCAAAATTACCTTCATATTCCAATCCTTCACTCTGCCAGTAATATTAATTTTAAGTTTCACCATTTCACCTCCATAGGTTCCGCCAAACTTATATTATAACATAATTTAGTACCATTTAGTACACTTCGAATACATGAGAACACACTTCCAAAACTACCTATTTACATCGACTCTACTCCTCAACCTTGTTTCCATTCAATATTTAAAGTTTTTAGCTGTAACCGTTTAGATGATTCGAAATGGTACCAAATATTGTTCATTTTAGTACTTTTCGTATACTTATGGTGCGAATTTCCAAATTCCCTTTGGTGCATCTATCCTACACTCCATCAGTAACCACTTAATCCAAATTTAACAGTTCCTGCTATCTAAAATACAAAGGATACCATATAGAGTACTATTTAATACTTTTTGTGCCGTTTTGGTACAAATTTCCAAAATCCCAGCCTTATCTGACCCCTTCGGACCAAGAGTGACCCTCACTGAGAATTTCAAGATTCTAGCTTCAGCTGTTTCGTCTGGGCGTTGATGAATTGTTGAGTCAGTCAGTGAGTCTGTCAATTTCATATGTTCATATTTGTTTACATTTTAATTAAAGTAAAGTAATCTTATTTTTTATTGATCGAGGTCATGTGAAAATAAAAAAACATATTTTGTTTTTTATTTTTATTATTTTAAATTAAAAAAATATGACCTCTGTGTGAATTTCAATAATGTTCAAAACTTTTCATTTTTGATCAAATTCATTATATAGCCCAACTCTTTCTTCTCCATAGCCTTATCACTGCATCAGTAAATACAACCTGTGAAACAAACATTGTAATCCATTTCCCATCTGAATCCACATGGCACACAAAAATTATTTCTGACAATTCAAAGTCATCTGGAAACCCTATTTACATTTCAATTCAAAAGGAAGCCCAGCGAAATAAAGCACCACAACTAAACCCGGAAGCAGAGACTTTAACATTGAATGTTGAGCTCTGACATACTTGAAATGTGAGAGAATGCACATAAATGTTATTCAGTTAAAAGCAAATGTTAAATATATGCAAGAGAGAGATAGAGAGAGAGAGAGAGAGTGGGTTGAAATGAGAGTGTTTTCTTAACACGGTGATTATGTTATGATGCATAATACATTTCAAGTTAACCCTTATCAGAAAGGGAAGTAATATAATATGCGTTACAGTGTGGAAATGATAAATTAGAAAGGATCGCAATACTGAAAATAGTGTTCGTGCAGACTCAAGATACAAAAACCATAGTTGTTTTTTTTGTTTTATCAGATCCAGTTCGGATTTTGTGACCTCCAAACTTGCCTGGGAATATCTTCTTCGGAATATTAGAAAATTTATCTCAACAAGTCCAAAAATATTAGTGTTCGATTTTTAAAATATATTTTGACTTCAGTTTTGATTATTCAAATTGATGGTCCTTTTATGAATATGATGGAAGGAATGGGTCGATATAGTCCATTTGTTATCGGATCTAAAAACATGTGATATAAGAAGAAATATTGGTAAGAGCAAAATTACAAGAAAATCGAATCGGACATAAATGTCCAATTTTATGTGAAATCATAAATTTTATGTTCATCCCAGGTTTCTGGTTGAGAGAAATATTTAGATATTGCAAGTTGTAAGGAATAGCTGACTTGTTTCGCAAGTTATGACAGAAAAAAATATGGAAAATTGTTACCCTTTGTGAGTGAGGTACCAGAAGGGGTTCGCAGATATATAATTTTCACACCAGATCTTGTGTTAATAAAAGTGTTTGTATGTGTGAAAGATGAGGGGAGGGAGGGTATCAGATGGAATGGTCCGACCTCTATCAACTTTATAACAAATCCTGTGTTTATGGAAATATTGAGATGCATCAAGCCTGATTGAAATCGGACGTTAATTTCGCATTTTATGAGCTTCATGGATATTCAACATTATGACAATTTGTGGAGGAGGTACCAGAAGGAGTGAACCGATAAATTCCATCTTCACATCAGATCTTGTGTCAGTAGAAATAACGGGATGAAGAGAATCGGATGCTTATTTCGGATTTTATGTTTGTTTTGTTTATTCAAAACTTTGAACTTTTGTGTGGGAGTTACCGGAAGGAATGGTCCGATCTCTACCATCTTTACAAGAGATCATGAGTTTATAGAAAAATTTAGATGTGCCAAGTCTCAATGTAATCGGATGGTAATGTCGCGTTTTATGACCTTCAACATTTGACCCTTTGTGGGAAATATTCCACTTTCACACCAAAATTTGGGTCAATAAAAATATTGCGATGCGTAATTTTAGACAATCGGACTCATACATCACATATTATAAATGTTAGAATAATTCAAAATTTTGACCGATAATGTCCATTTTCGCACCTGCACTGCAAACATTAGGGGTTGCAAAGTTGGAGTCAAATTCAAAAAAAAAAAAAAAAAAACAAAAAACCTGCACTAAAAGAGAAAGGCTTATCCGACCTTTCTCTTTTTGTGCAGGTTTTTTTTGAAAATGTCGATCTTTTGTGGGGTGGTAGCAGAAGGAGTGAACCGATATTATCCGTCTGCGATCATGATCTAAGTTTGACAATAATATTGCGATGTACCAAGTTTAGACCGAATCGAATACTCTCTTCAAGAGTTATCGAGGGCACCAGCTAGTCAGACAGGAATGGACGGACGGACGGACATCGTTAAATCGACGCAAATATCCCGAAACTGATTTGGTTCAAAGAGACCTAGAGACCTAGTCTAAAATCGTTATTTCGATGAGGCACGTTTTTTCCGTATCAAATGATATATACCCTCTCTAGCCATATGGGGAGGGTATAGCTAGAATCGAAACTACATCCAAAGAATAAAGTGGTTCTTATTCTTATTTTACAAGTATTTTGATTTAAAAAAAAAAAAAATAAAAAAACAATATTTCTTAACGAAACATTGCGGATTGTTTTAAATATATCTTCCAGACCTTACTATCAAACTAGAATCGTGGACAATCAAGAAATTTTCAAAAGTATTTTTGGTGGATTTCTAACCCTAAAATCTTAGATTTTTCAGAAATATTATTCATGGCTTTCAGAGCCACAAAATCTTGGGGTTTTTTAGGACTATATGGTTTTTAGTTTTTTCAGTTTTTTTTTTTTACTAGAATCGTAGATTTTTTCTATACTTTCCAAGGTTTTTTGAACTTGAATCGTAAATTTAAAAATTATATTTCAAGGTGTTAAAAAATGTATGACACCCCTATATCTATGGTGAAAGTCAATGCTTTCATAATAAGTAATCTAAATATTCGTCGTAGACCCCATAAAATATATGTATACATAATCAGCATAAAATTCGATTTAACGATGTCCGTCTGCGTATCTGTCTGTAGAAATCACAATACAGCTCACATTATTTGAAATAGAGCATCAAAATTTTAGCAGAATAATTTGTATTGTGTCTAGGATGGTTGGTATTGAATATTAGATATATCGATCCACGTTTTGATGTAGCCGAATATATAACGGTACCTCCTGATATTTGGTATTTTCGTGATTTTTGTCACGATTTTTCATAGTATATATAGGTCCACGTTTTGGTAGAGCCCCCATATAATGGTACCTTCCGATATTCGGTATTTTGATGATTTTCGCAACATTTTTGGTGGGTTCTGGCTCCGGTGGCAGAACATTGAATATTTAGGTCCACGTTTTCCTATAGCGCACATACAACGATATCCGCCGATATTCTGTATTTTGTTAACCCTAGTAACATATACCTACGAAATTGTTTTAAATTTGATATTTAAGAAGATTTGGTAAATGACAATCCTTGAATTATAAAATTGTCTCCAAAGGATCCCGTTTTGGTATTGCCCCCATATAACGGCCTTACCTACTTTATGATTTTTTGAAAAGTTTAATAGTATTATCCAAACGGTCTTACTGGTATTTGTAATTTAAAGTGGAACACTTTTGTATTCAGATATTTTACATAAAAAGGGTATTCAAAGATCGTCCCGGTCGAACTTAATGTTTTTTTACTTGTTTGCCTTATTAAAATAAAACAATTCAAGTGATTATGGATTATATTCTCATTTGAGAAAAAAAGTTATGTTTTTACTAGGGCTAAGAAAAAGTCAATTTGGGAATTGATAAAATACTTTTTTCTATTTATATCAAACTTCGAGTAAAAATGCTTCAGCTTCTTTAATTTCTACAGATATTAACATTAAGATTTGATAAAAGAATAAAATAAAATAAAAAGATTGCCACTCAAAAAGAGCTAATTTTTAACACTCTTTGTATAAATTATATCATATCAGTCGCAAAATAATGTAGGGAATGCTAACTTTTTAATATAAATATTTACAAAAATTGTGCATTCATAACTAATTAATTTCGTATCTAACGTTATAACAAAGTGTCCACATACTGTATAAAACATAATATATCACATGGCCCCCACGAAATTTGGGCTCAATCAAAACACACACAACAGCTAACTACCGGTTTGTTTACAAAATTTAACATAACACGAGAAAGACTTCAAAATAGCAAGAGAAAGAGAGAGTGAGAGAGCGACACTAAAAAAACCCCAAATAATGCGAGAGTGTGAATGTGAATGTGAGATAATAGTACAAATGACAAAGCATAACATACAAAGAGAGCACATTAAAATTCCGAGGCTATGGATTCGAACATCCAGCCAGCATCCTTTTCAAGGTATCGGTGTTGGATGTTTGTGAGAGTGTGTGTGTGTGCGTGTGTTTGAATTCGTTTCGAATTCGAAGAGCACGAGTGTGAATATGAGATGAATATTTTCGCCAAGAATGTAAGGAAATAACAAAAACAAACAAATTCGTTGTCGTATCTGCTGTTAAAGTGAATGGGAGGCTATTACATTGTTGCTTGTGTGTGTGTGTGTATGGGTGGCAGTGTGTGTTCGTTGCGCACGTGAGATGTTGGCTGCTGCTGCCACTGCCACTGCTGCTGCTGCTTCCACTACTAACACACAAAAGACGATGCCTGATGCCTGGCTGTCAGCCCTGTACTCTGTTGTGTGGTGTAAAGATATGCTGCAGTTTAGTTTAGTGTTTGTTTTTGGCATCGCATGGCCATGTCTGACGGTGGATACTCAGCCATTGTAACTTCAGTTTAGAACGTGGGCTTGAACGAGACGGTTCGCTTTTAGTCTAATAACACATACCGAACAAACGATTTAACGATTCAAATAAGCAAGAAAAAAATTTTCAACCTAAACACACATATATTACAAGCAGGCAAACTAAAAGATAAATCATATTAAAGCCAATTCGGAAGAAAAAAGTTTGCTACCAAACTGGGATTCTGTGTCTCTTGAAATTGAAAATTAAACGAAAATAAACCCAGCCAGACGGCAAAAGGAAGGAGGAAAAGGAAAATCTCTGTGAATTAATTTTCCTTCTTTGTTTGGCCAGCTTTGAAACTAGTGCCAGGTTCTGGTGTTTAATGCAAAAAGAAAACAAACTAAATTTTATCTTTTGGGCTGGTCGAAATCTAAAAAAAAATTGAAACGGGAAAGAAAAAGGCCAACTAACACAACATTAGCTGTGTCAGCAACATACGCCAGGCCATAGCCAGCCGTTCACCGAAAAAGAGAGAGAGGTCTGAAAAAGGAAAACAAAAATTGGCAAATAAGAAAATTTGTAATGGCCTTATGCAGTGAAGTGTAAAATGAATTTATCTTGAAAAAAATAACATATATATCTATATAAAGGAAGTGTGGAAAAATAGTGTCTCATTTCGAAATTTCCAAGTGAAAGTCGTGCCGAAGGGAAATAATTAAAGTTTGAACAGTGAGTGTGGAAAAAAAGTTAAGCGGAAATTGTCTTCAGAAAACCCAAAAGAAAATTCATTCTTCAGCCCAACTTAAGAAAAACGTGGTAAAGTGCTGCACACATAACAAGTTTTTCCCTAATCACTGCACCCGAAGAAACGAAATAAAATAAAGCCAAAGAATCTCTTCTTTACAAATAAAAGAAAGAAGTATAAATAAAGTTTTGTAAACAAATCCCAACAAAAGAAGCTCAAGAGCAACAAAATTCCACGTATATAGTATTTCTTTGAAAAGAGGTTAACAAGCACGCAAGAAAACCAAGAAAAAAATACAGACGTGGAAAGGAAAACTTTTGTTCGAGCAAGGAAACGTGTTGCAAACGTTTTGGGTTTCCAAAACGAAAATATATAGCAGTTGTTGCTAGCGTTTCTTCAAATTCTATAATAACAACCAGCAGCAGCAGTCGTATTCTCATCTTCTTCATCATCCTCAGTGTTTAGTGCAGTGCGGCAAATACAAAACAAAGCCTCGAAACAAACAAATAAACCACAAAAAAGTGCGTATAAATTCTACTAAATAAACAAACACAAACAAAATGAAAAGAAAGAAAAAATCAATTTTTCAGTGTTCTGCTGATGCTTTCTAGTCACATTGGTCATTTTATTTTGGCATGTTTTCCTAAAAATGTTTTGTTGTTATTCCTCTGCTTTTGCTTTCCATAAATCTTTTCAAGGGTCAACTTAAATTTGTAGACAAAACTTGAGAAGAAAAATCAATTATTTGGATTTAAATGCAGTAAGGCGTATGAGTGTTGACGAATGTTATACGCCTCGCAGTAATAGAAATGGAAATTTTTCATATAAACTATATAGTTGGTCGTTTTGATATTTAAATTGAAGGAATCAAAACACATTTTTGTCAAGTTTTCGAAATGAATTAATTTTAATTCAAGACATTGTATTTGAAATTCGAGAATTTCATTTGTAATTCAAAAATATTCAATTTCTTATTTGAGAATTTCATTGGAAATGCTTAAAATTCCAACTGAATTTTGTATTATTTTAATTGTATTTAAAATTTTTCCACTTAAAAATTTGAAAATGTTATTGGTAATTAAAAAACGGAAATACCACAATGCTCTCAAAAAATCTATTCATCTTAAATTTTGCTGTTTTGGGTATTTTTTTTAATATTTAAAAATGTAGACAAAAAAATTTTTGAAGAGAAAAATCAATTATTGGGATTTAAGTGCAGCACTGCGTATGAGAGTTGACGAATGTTATACGCCTCGCAGTAATAAAAATGGGAATTTTTCATATAAACTATATAGTTGGTCGCATTAAATTTAGGATTTTTTGATATTTAAATTGAAGGAAACTAACCACATTTTTGTCAAATTTTCGAAATAAATTAGTTTTAATTCAAGACATTGCATTTGAAATTCGAGAATTTTATTTGTAATTCAAAAATATTCCATTTCTTATTCGAAAATTTCATTGGAAATTCTTGAAATTCCAACTGAATTTCGTATTATTTTATTTGTATTTCGAATTTTTCCACTTTGATTTTTTTTTTTTCACTTAAAAATTTGAAAATTTTATTGGTAATTAAAAAATTAAATAAAAAAATAAATTTTGCTTTTTTGGGTATTTTTTTTTTAATATTTAAAAATGTAGACTGAACTTGAAGAGAAAAATCAATTATTGAGATTCAGGTGAAGTAAGGTGAAGTGTTGACGAATGTTATAAGCTCACAGTTATAGAAATGGGAATTCATCATATAAACTATATACTTGGTCGCATTAAATTTTTAATACTTTAATTTAAAGAAACTAATTACGTTTTTGTCAAGTTTTCGAGATATTTGAGTTGTAATTTTTAACATTTCATTTCAAGTTCGAGAATTTCATTTATAATTCGAATTATAATTTGAGAAATCCACTTGCTATTGGAGATATTTAATTTGCAGTCTTAAAAATTCTAATGGAATTTCGAATTAATTTATTTGTAGTTCGAATTTTCCCATTTTTTAATTCTCTTATCTCATTTAAAAATTCAAATAATTCTATTTGTAATTTGAATCGTTTTATTGTTAATTTGAAAAAGTAAATACGAAAATGCTATTCATAAATCTTATTGGGGTTCAGCTTAAGGGTACATTTTAAATTTACAGTTTGTTTAGGTATTTTAAAAAAATTTAAAAATAACTGATAACTTGGGAAGAAAGTTCAATTAATAACATTTAAGTGCAATAGGGCGTATGAGTTTTGATAACAGTTTAACGCCTAAATGATCTGTTATAAAAGTGGTAATTTTTAGCAGAATCTTTGTTGTTGTCCATATTAAATTTAAGATTTAAATTGAAGACAATTAAATACACTTTGTAATCTTTCGAAATATTTTAGTGTTAATTCATGACATTGCATTCGAAATTTGAAAATTTCATAAATTAAATTTCACATCAATTGTGATTAGAGAAATTCACATGCTATTGGACATATTTAATTTGCAATTTTAAAAATTCCAAACGAATTTCGAATTATTTCATTTGTAGTAAGATTTTTCCATTTTTAATTCTCTTTCCATTTCCATTTAAGAAGTAAATACCAAAATGATATTTAAAAATCTTTTCAAGGCGCAGCTTAAAAAGAAATTTAAAATATGTTTGTGGTATTTTAAAAATTATTTAATTTAAATCAAAATTTGGGTAGAAAATTATTAATGGTATTAAAGTGCAGTAGGGCGTATGAGTTTTGATATATGTTATACGCCTAAATGATCTGTAATAAAAGTGGTCATTTTTATTAGCATTCGAAATTCGAGAGTGCATTTGAAATTCGAGAATTTAATCATAACTTTTTAATTAAATCGTTGTAATTGATCTTATTAAGTTTGAGGTTTCTTATATCTAAATAAAGGGACAACTAACAACAAGCTTTTGAAATTTCGAAAAAAAAATTTTCAAATTCAAAAATTCAAAAAATTTTTTCAATTCGAATTCTAAAAAAATAAATATAGTCAAAAGTGAAAAATTTCGGATTTGAATTAAAATTGAATATAATGAACTAAAAATGGATTTTTTGAATTACAATTTATACAATTTTATATTATGAATTACAACCTAAAAATGTGTAAATTTCTCAGTTGTAGAAGTGCCAAGGGAGTGAGTTCGTATGGAACGTATTTGATACATTAAATTTTTCCATCTTTTAATATTCGACAGATTTAACACAATTTTTCCAGAAATTGGATATTACATTTCGAGTGAAGTGTTGGCATCCAAGAACAAACACTCCGATCCAGTGCTGATTTTAATATTTTTCAGTTTTGCAAAATATTCCCAAATTCTCCTTTGTTGACAAGGAGATAAAAATAAATTATTCGATATAAGTTACGTTAAAGAATGTATGAGTTTTAATAGGATTTTTAGAAAGAGCATATTTCAGGACACTCCAGCTATGTGTGTTCATCTGGCTTGCTTTTCCACAATGACTCTCGAAGGGAACGTCAGATTCCATTCAAACTTAATGCATCGCAATAAATTTTTAACAAATTTAAATCGAGTACTGAGAAGGGTAGTACATATATACCAACTTTTTCTGTAAATATTTTTAACAAATTTAAATCGAGTTAGGAGATAGGCAATATGCAGGGGGAGATAAAAAACTGCAACAAGGTCAAACGCCACAACTTTTACTTGTTTAAATTTTATTGAATGAAAGAAAGAATGTCAAATATTAGAATATATTTAGATTTGTTCGAATTGGTCACCTTTGGCTTTCAAACGGCCAATGAAACCGTCATTTTCATTTTTTTTTCATTTTTTTGGAAATTTAAATTTTTCCCTTTTAGAAGTTAAGGACAATTTTAAGAGTAAAGTTCGGATTTACAAAAAACCACAGGCTTATCACACCACTACGCTCCATGCCTGACCCTTATGCAAAATTTCAAGATTCTACATTTAGCCGTTTCGTCTGTTCAGCCAGTCAGTTATTTTACTACTCTTTTAAATAAAACAAGGTATCAATGCCACATGAGGCAGTGGAAGCTGGAAAAGGCCACCAATAAATGAAAAAAAAAAGTTAAAAAGCAGTAAGTTCGGCCGGGCTGAACTTTGATTAACCTCCACCATTTGGAACGAATTTGGAAACTTTCAAAAAATTAAATCCTTAAAAAAATCTGTTAAAATTTTAAAAATACCAAAAATGGCCGTTGTATTTGGGTCTATAAGACGTGGGCCCACATAGGCATTGTTTGTCATAAGCCATTATCATATTCAAATTCGAAACTTGAAATAAACGGTGAATAATGTAGCAAAAATTATCAAAATATCGTATATAGGAAGGTATCGTTATATCGGAGCTGTGCTAAGACCTGGACCTGCATATACAATTTTCTGTCACAGGCTATAGCATCCATTACGAACTTCAAATACAACATCTCAAACAATTTCGGTGGGTATTGCACTTAAAATCGTCAAAATACCAAATATAGGGAGGAACTGATATATGGGGCCTATACGAAGACCTGGACCTGCATAGACAATTTTCTGTCACAGACTGTAGTCCCTATAACGAACTTCATATACGTAATTTGAAACAATTCCGTTGAATAATCTCGCTAATCGGGAGGTACCGTTATATGGGGGCTATATGGAGACGTGGACCTGCACAGAAAATTTTCTGTCTAAGAGTGTAGTATTAATTTAGAACTTCAAATATGAAATTTGAAACAATTCCGGTGAATAAGGTCGCTTAAATCATTAAAATACCGAATATCTGGAGGTACCGTTATATGGGGGCTATATGAAAACTTGGACCTACATGGCCCATTTACGAACTTAACCTGCCTACTGGAATAATAAACATGTGTGCAAAATGTTAGCCTTCTATCTCAATTCATACGAAAGATAGCGTGATTGCAACAGACAGACGGACATCGCCAAATCGACTTAGAATTTTACGCTGATCAAGAATACATATACATTGTTGGGTCTGACATGAGTATCTCAAGGAGTTACAAACGGAGTGACAAAGTTAATATACCCTCCATAGTATGGCGGAGGGTATAAAAATAAAAGTGAAAGCCAGGTCGTATACTTAATGATACTGGTAGTGCATCTTTACAACTTTTCTGAAATGTAGTAACTACAATCGTGATTTAAAATTTTTAATTCCGCCTTTAATGCTACACATTATTATAGATTAAAAGAAAGACAAAAATCGAAATGAAATCCTTTAGATTCCTTACATGAGTAACTTAGAATTTATGGTGAACAAAATAATGCTCATACGTCCCCAATGGAACATGTGTGCAAAATTTTCCATTTCTGCGATGTTGCAACAAGACATTTTCATCATTTTGGTTGTTAACAACAAACATGGAAACACACACACACACACAAACAACAACGACAACATTTTATATTAGTACCGCAGCCTATTTGGGATTTGGGATTTAATACTCATACAATGATTTCAAGAACACGTGCAAGAATATAAACATATATATGTTTGTATACATATATATAAGAAAGTGTTTAAGATTTACCATTAATATATACGGTTTCCAGTTTACTGGCTTATAAGTAAAAAACCATGGGGGAAAAGTGTTGAAAGGTCTGCCATTCTCCCACGTTTTCAATTCTCAGCAACAGGGTTAAATGTGTCGATGCTGGGGGATTGAGAACCAGTAGCGGCAGCAGTTTGCTAACTAGCTCGCCGTGAAGGTCTGCCAGCATGCCTGATTGCTTGCCTACCTCTACACACACACACCCACATCCCCAGAATATTTACAAATGTGAAGTGTATTACTGGTTAATTGAAATTGTTGTGTGATTTAAGGCACAACAAAAATAAATGTGGCATTTTTGCAAAGTCAAACCTGCAAAAGGGGGGAAATGGGTAATTCAAGGTTATAGAAAATGTGCCAAATTATACTTTTCGCGGAATTTTCCTTTCAAGACGTTTACATTGGGGATGGTGAACATAAGTATACTCGCTTTTTTAATAATAATACCTTTGCACACCACACCAGTGGGTATTTTATAACAGTTACTTAAACGAGAATGAATTGTGGACGTGAAATGTAGGCAATATCAAATTAAATTCTTTTATGAAAGTGGATTTAAATTGATTGATGTAATAACATATATCTTTAAAAGTAATAAAAATGTATGAATGAAAAATCATTCTTCTGAATTTAATTTTCAAATTGGATATTCTGTTTTAAAGCACTGAGCAGTAATTGTTGTAAAAAAATGACGCACAAGTATTGACAACCTGATTTGAAATTTCTGACTCTAGCCAGGGGTTTATGTTGCTTTGAGAATTAAAATAAAATAAAAACTTCAATATGGCCAGACAGACGGACACACGTATACCTTGCTTCAACTTCATTAACTTGAGATGTCTTGACACAGATGTCGAGTAAAAGACCTGGGATTTTTTTGGAAATTATTGTATAATTTTATTAACCTAAAATAATAATGTCAATCGCTCAGTCCCGTCAACCATACAAGGTTCTTCAAACCATACAAGGCTGTTCAAATCTAAGATAAGATAACTTATATTTAACAAAAACGAGGACTTTCATTTTTTGATGGACTCTACGAAGACTTTTTCTGAAATTTGTGCTAAAATGGTACGAGAAGTGCTAAAGTGTTCACAACTATATACTGTTCTTCCTATTTCGCCGAGCAGGATCGATCTAGCTTTGTATGCCCGTCCGTGTACCCACGTTAATTTGTAATTACTCTACAGGTCGCAATTATGGCTTGATCCTCACGAAATTGAAAATGGAGGTGGGGTAAGGGCCAAAATGGAATCTTATTGTTTTTGAAGATGATCGCAAAATATTTGAAATGGAACAAAACCAGAAAAAAATCTTGATTTTGCGGTCGCTCTACAGGGCGAGATGAAACGACTGCAACCAACTTCAGACTGCTGCCATATCTAAGCCACTCGTCCATCAGCTATTAAAATTATTCCAGTGATAGTTCATTATATGGTTTACAAGTGCACTTTGGTGAGAATTTTCAGAAAAAAGTTATTCGTGATCGAATTCAAGCGTGATAGTATGATTTCTTTATATTTGGCTGGAAAACCCCAAGTGGCTATCGTTAGAGCACTCCAGCGCCGGACATGATGTGATGGTGTGGGCCGCCATAACAGCCGATGGTCGCTCTCCGCTCATATTAATCTACCGGGGCATCAGAATAAATTTCGAATATTATCGCGAAAATATTTTGGAGGGAGTATTAAATCCTTGGGCACACAAACATTTTGGCCGCAGACCTTGGACAACAGGACTCAGCACCATCTCACAAAGCACGTGCCACCCAAGAATGGTTAAAAAATGAGGACTATTGTGTCTGGAGTATTTTGGAAAGCAAGGTTGGCACTAAAAAATACCAAAGTGTCGATCACCTCAAGCAAGCGCTTCGCGGGAATGGGCCAAAATAACGCAGAGCAACATTCGGGCAGCGAATTGGCCGTTTGAAGGACATAATTCATGCCAAAGGTGACCTATTCGTGCCTATTCACAATTCCTGACTTTGTTCCAGTTTTTTTTTTATCCCAACCTGTACATGAAATATGTGATAATTTTTGGAAAATGGTAAAATGTGCGAGTCGAGTGAGGTATAGTAGACCGAAGCAGACTATTTCATTCCATACTGAGAAAAATATTGGGAGATTAGCAAAATCTAAAGAAAATCAAACATTTGTTTGAAATTTTCTACGAATAATTGTTAATCAGAATTTTATCCTTCTGTGGGGGAAGTACGCAAAGGATTGGGACGACCTATTCCTGTTCTTGTGTTATTAGAAACGTTGGGATGTGTATAACTTCAGAAGAATCTGATGCTTATTTCATATTTTATGACCGCTTTATTATTCCAAATTTCAGAAACCTTTGTGGGGAAACCTTTTTGGGGGTACCAGAAGAGGGGTGCCGATATATCCTATATCTTCACAGCAGATCTTGAGTTACTAGCAATATTGGAATGTGTGAAGTTTAAAAAATCGGTTGTTTATTTCTTACTTTATGCACGTTTTGATTTTTCAAAATTTTAACCCTATTTTAGAGGAGTTGGGCCAATATATCGTACCCTCACACCAAATCTTGTGATAGCAAAAATACTGGAATGTGTGAAATTTGAAGAGAATCGGACACTTATTTCCTATTTTATAAGAGATAAAATTATTAAATATTTTTACCCGTTGTGGGGAGGATCTAGAAAGAGATCCTATCTTCACACCAAATCTTGGGTTAATAAAAATAATAGGATGCGTGAAATTTGGAGAGAATCGGACACTTATTTCGTTCCGCTTCCATTGAGCTTACCATCTCATCACTTGGGAAAAATTGTTTTGTCATAGCTGTTATGTTTAAAATAATTTCTGGGGAGAATATCCCAGACAAAACAAGGGAAATGATGAGGATTGGTGGATCTTTCCGAAACCCAGTTATTCCATACCTTACCCCCTGTAGACATTACCATCATTCTGCACTAGTAAACAAACGCTGCTTTTTTATAAAAACAAAAATAATTGGATTAAGCCTGACTATTTTGCAAAACCAAGATATAAATATTCAAAATTTTGTGGTAGGGTACCAATAGAAGTAAATCGATTTATCCCATCTTTACGTCAGATATTGCTTTGGTAGAAATGTTAAGATGTGCGAAATTCGAAAGGAATCGGACTTTTATTTCACATTTTATAAGAGTTATAATTCTTCCAAACTTGGACCCTTTTTGGAGATGCTTCATGGTCCATTTTCACACCTGACCTACCACTGACATCATTTATCCAGATTTGCAAAGTTTGCAGAAAATTGAGTGATACTTTTTTGTTTAATAATGGAAATTATTTTCTGTGAAAATATTGATTTTTGTTGGGGGAGGTACCAGAAGGAGTAGACCGATATTGCCCATCTCCGAATTCGATCGAAGTTTGACAATAATATTACAATGTACGAAGTTTGGATGCGCTCCAGCGAGCCAGATAGACAAATGGACGGACGGACGCCCCAGATCGACTCCAAATATCCTGAAATGGATTTGGGTCATGTCCTTTATTATTTTATACATTATCATATGCGACAGCGCACAAGATATCTTGGAATCTTTATTTTTAATTGTTAGAATTTCCCAGCGCCTCAACCGCACTCAAAAGTATGTACAAAGTATTTTGTACACCTAGGTTCTAAAACCGTTATTTCGATGGAGCATATTTTGGCCATATCACATGATATGTATCCTCTGAAAAAATCTCCTCGAAAAAAATCTTCCAGTCACCGATTGTAAAACTGGGTGCGATCATAAACAATGTCTTGTCTTTCATGATTATCCAAAATTATAAAATTATTTTGAACAATGAATTGGCAAAAAAATATCCCATTTTGAGCTGGGAAATCCCAAGCGTATTGTTTAAAAGTTTCTCCAATTCCGGACCGTGTCGTCTCTCAAAGATGTAACCACAACTGGCCACCGAAGTCTTTTGATTTAAAACCTTGCGACTTCTTTCTTTGGGGACCTGTGAAGGATATTGATTATGGCAACAGCCCTGCATAGATTCAATATCTTTTTTCGATTTGGTTAGGTCACATTTCATGGCCATTTCCTTTGGTGCTGTAGGCATGCTCGTGTCAGCCATTTCACTTATATTGGTCGTCGTTATTAACGGCATATTATATCCTCAATTGTTTTGATTATTTAAAATAAAGTGTTGTTTTCATTTCTCCTCTAAGACTGTGACGTCATACCTGTTCAAGTAAAATTTGAAATGAAAAGTTTTTATTTTTTCTGACTTGATTTTCAAGCCATAATTGGAAATGAAAAATTCTTTTAAACTTAAGTGTGTCAATCAGAATTTTATATTTGCATTTTTAGAGCAACGCGAAGTGAAATATTTTATCTCGTTGGAAAATATTCTGACAAGTTATGCAGACATTTTTCATTCAAAATCATTCAGAGAACATCAAATATGACGAGTATTTTGAATTTCATAATCATATATTTATGAAAGTTACTTATAGCTTCTTTTTTGCATAAATTGCGATCTTTAAGTTTAAAATTTTAAAACAAAGTAAATTTCCAAAATTTTAAATCTCCCACTTGGTTGGTTTTACATTGTAATTCCTTACGAATTACCTTGAAAAAAAAAAACAGAACATTTGACAGTAAATTTGTTAAAGGGATTAAACATTTTTATTAGACCTTCAAACTCTTTGTAGATGTATACAAGCAAACTTTCGCACCACACCGCCCCCTCCATAGAAACACAAACAACACCAAATTTTGGGATATACAAAAACTTTCCATTCTGTCTCGTGTTATTTTAGGTTTAAATACCAAAGTAAATATTTAACAAAACACTTGAGAGTAGAGAAATACTTAAATATAAAACGAATAACTGTCACTCTGTCGTCTATCTGCTCTGCTCTGCTCTGTTACTTTTGACAAAAAGTGTTTAAATGAAAAGAGGCGACAACAGCAACAAAACTGAAAAACGAAATGTTTAAAGAATTCTTTTTTTTTTGTTTCGAAGAAAAACTTTATGGCGAAATTTATGCTGAAACAACAAAAACCTTAAATGATATTTTGAGATGTTTCGTCGTCGAAGCAACAGCCAGCATTAGAAGATATTTTATTATTGCGATAAAGGCAAACGACATGAAGAGCAGAGAGACACACCAAAAGTAATAGAAAAAGGGTTAAATATTTTAAAGTGTTGACAATAAAGATGAAATGGTCAAAGATTATCAAGGATTCTTTGAAGGAAGAGTATCCTTTTTGATGGGAAGAAGAGGATTTGAAGTTGCTTTTGAATGGTAATGCCAAAAATTTTTAGTTGGTTGTGAATAATGATTGCGTGTTTTATGGAGCAGAAGAACTTTGGAGTGTGTGTGTTTGGGAAGAATGTAAATGGGAACATTTTGAAATTACTAGGAATACCCAAAACTTCGTTAGCAAAAATATGCGAAATTTGTTGCGAAAGTTGTTAGTTTTACAGATATTCAAAATTATTGTAAATAGAACAGCTCCAACGCCATTTTCAGGTTTTGTATAAATCACTATTTGTAGATCTTGTATAAAAGAAGGCCTCTTTAAAGTCTTCTGTGAATTGTAAGCCGTTTACAAGTATTTTAATGGTTTAAATACCTTTTACAGTTCGGGTATGGCTAGAAAATTTGTATTCGTTATCTATTCATAGGGAGAACTTGCTACCTCCATTTTTCTTACTTTTCGATGTAAACTTTCTCAACGCCGATAAACCAGTCTTCTTTTTATACCCTCCACCATATATAGTATGCAGGGTATATTAAGTTCGTCATACCGTGTGTAACTTATCAAAATTATACTATTGGACCCAACAGAGTATATAAATTATTGATCAGCGTATAATTCTAAGACCATTTAGCCCTGTCAAAACGAATAAAGAAATTTGCAAATTTGTCTGCAGGCATGTCAAGTTCGAAGATAGGCTATGTCGGTTCACGAGATCGTATTGACCCATATAAAAGTACCCCGACACTCGGTATTCTTATGATTTTAGCCACATTTTACATGGAATTGTCTGAAATTCTACATAAGGTTTTGTACGTGAGTAATTTACCCTTAAAAAAATTGTCTAAATATGTCCACGATATCGAACATCGCCAATATAACGGTACCTCCCGATATTTGGTATTTGGATGAGTTTAGCCACATTTTTAATGGAATCGTCTGAAATTCTACACAAGGAGTTATTCGAGAATTCTTTACTTCCTAGAAGATAATTGTCTACATATGTCCACGATATGGTATATCCATCTATATAACGGCACCTCCCGATATTAGTTATTTTCATGGTTTCAGGCACTATTTTCAATTAAATTATCCGAAATTCTACACAAGGAGTTCTTCGTGACTACTTTACCCCCTAGAAGAGAATTGTCTTCAAAGTTCCATGATATCGTATATTAGATATTTTGATGATTTTAGCCACATTTTTTCAATGAAATTGTCTTAAAATCCACAAAAGGACTTCCTTGTGAGCACATTACCCCCGGGAATATAATTGACAATATAGATCTACGATATCGTATATCCCTTATGTAACGGTTTCTTCAGATATTCGTTATTTTGATCATTTTAGGCAAAATTTCTATGGAATTATCTGAAAATCCACACAAGTAATTACCTCTTAGTACTTTACCCCCCGGAAAAGAATTGTCTATATAGATCCACATTTTCATATAGCCCCATATAACAGCACATCTGAATATTCAGTATTTTGACGTTTTTAGCGGCATTTTTTACCGGAATTTTGTATTTGAAGTTCGTAATGGGTACTACATCATATGACTGAAAATTTCCTATGCAGGTCCACGTCTTTGTATAGCCCCCATACAACGATGTCCCAATACTCGGTATTTAGATTTTTTTGTCACCGGAATTGTTTCAAATTTCATATTTGTTCCGAATGTACAACCAACTAACAAAAAAAAAAAAAAAAAAAAAAAAAAAAAAAAAAAAAAAAACTCATGAAGGAGTTTAGCCGTCTTCGTATAGCCCGTATATAAGGGGGTTTTAGTTGACAGGTATTTTCCTACGATGTTTTTGTTTTTAAAATTTTCGAGTTGCTTCAAAATGATGGAGGGTATTAAATGTTCGGTTTGGACGAATTTAGCTATTTTTTTAATTGTTTACCTCTACTTTAATAGTCTGCTGGTTATTATTAAAAACATTAAAGTTTGTGTAATGTTAGTGCAATAATGTATTCTGGGGGTTGTTAGTAGAAGAGCAAAATTTTATGACAAATATTTGGAATATTTTGATTATTTACGATACAGTTTAAAGGTAGGTTCAATTTTTATTTTGAAAAATGAACCATTTATAGGAGTACTCCATTATTGGTCTAAAATATTCGACCAAAATAATCGCAACAATAATGTATGTAATATTACTGAAATTGCCTCCGGGCAAAAATCCATATCCAGCAGTGACTTGTTTTGGGAATATCGCCATTTCAATATTTGTTTACAGGTCTTCTTTGTGTATAAATAATTTTTAGAAGGGTAGTTTGGATCAGAGCACAGTTTTGCCCGAGCGAAACTTGTTCGAAGAGTGGGTGTTTAGTTTGCGGAGTCTACACTTCACTCTTTTTGTGAAAATGAGTGGAAAAAATATTTTATTTTCTGTTTGTGTGTGAGTGTGTGTAACGGAAGAACGGCGTGAGAAAGAGGAAGAAATGTGAAGAGAGGGAAGATATGAAAGAGGGGGGAAGATGGCGAAGAGGGGAATAATGGGGAAGGGGGCGAAGCTGGGGGTGATCTTGTACAACAAAATACAGATACATTGAAATAAAACGACGATGACAAAAACGAAAAGACTGCTCTCCAAGAGTAGAATCTGCTAGATTTAGAGCAAATTTTGCTCCCACCCAAAAGTGAAAAAATTGAGTTTTCTCGATTTTTTTCTGCTCCAAGAAGCGCTCTCGCCTTAATTCGAGTGAATTCTTCTCTTTGTACAAATTCGAACAAGTTTTCCGAGGTCTGGTTTGGATAATTACTCTGTGGGTCAAATGGTCACGATGATTAGTCTGGGGAGTTTTAGTCAGTTTGCCAAATAAATTTCATACATTTTAATATTTTTATTAACACAAGATTTGGTATGAAGATAAGAAACTTCGGACAACTGATTCTAGAACCTTCCGCACAACGCGTCAAAATTTTGAATAATTATATCTCCTTTAAACTACGAAATAAGCATCAGATTCTCTTCAGAATTCATACATTCTAATATGTCTGTCAACAAAAGATCTGATGTTTATTTGATCTTTTCTTGACAGTTATCGGATGGAATATATCAGATCACTCCTTCTGTTACTTCCCCCACAATGGGTCACAATTTTGAGTAATTTTATCGCTGATAAAATACGAAATAAGTGTCCTATTCTCTTCAAATTTCACACATCCCAATATGTTTACTAACACAAGATCTGGCATGAAGATTGACCCCTGCTTCAAGTACCTCCCCCACAAAGGTTAAAAATTTTGAATAATTTTATCTCTCATAATAAGCATCAGATTCTCTTTAAATTTCACATATCTTTATCTCGCTTAAAATCCGAAATAAGTGTCCGATTCTCTTCAAATTTTAAACATATCAATAATTTTACTTACATAATATCTGTTGTGAAATTCGTAGATATCGCCCCCGCTGGTACCTCCCCCATAAAAGGTCAACATTTTGAATATCAAAAACGGTCATAATACGCAAAATAAGCATCAGATTCTCCTCCAAATTCGCACATCCCAATATTTTTACTAGGGGAACATCTGGTGTGGTCGATATCTACCGGCCCACCACTTCTGCTCCGGATCCCTATTAAAGGGCCACAATTTTTAGTACTTATATCGATCATAACTAGCGCAACAAGTCTCTTAATTTATATGGAATTTATCCGCCCACTACTTCTTCCCCCACAAGATGTTAGTATTTTGATCAGTATTTTTTTCGCAAAAAAATGGAAATAAATATTTGATTTTTCTCTAATAACTTTGTATCCCAATGTTTTTCTTATTATTAGATAAAGTGGAACATTCCGGTCTGCGATATCTGGAACTTCACGCACATTTCAATATTTTCAAAAAATTATCAGGTATCGCATGTAAAGTGGAGAAAGTAGTAGCTAAAGTGCAAATCTGGCTGAATTAGGTCTTAAGTCTCATACAAAATGACCCACTCTTTCGGAACCTTTCCAAGTCAGGAAAGAAAAAATACATATTTAAATAAATAAACATTGGCTGAGGATATACATCTGCCGGTATAATCGACTTGTAATTACCATAGAGCCTGTCGGTGGTCTTAATTCAGAACTACGACTACTTTTTGAAAACCCTGTAAAAAAAATTACAATTTATTTTCTTCTGCTGCTCCTCTTGATATGGAGTATATTCCAGGTATTGATGGTTTTATTTCCCCTAATACATCGTATGTTGGTAAAATACCTCCTTAAGGTCTTGTACTGACTTTTTTGTCTAAACGATTTTGAACATGGAAATTTAAAGACACATACATTCATAAAGAAACACACACACACCCTCACATGGCACCCAAAGTCAATGCCCTTTAAAAAAGTGTCACATCATTTTTTTTTCTGTGAAACAATTAAAAAGCTCAAGGCCAATATCAAATCCAACATCCTTATGAATTTTAAATTTCACAAAAATCCCCAAAAATAATCACTGACCATAATCTTCCCTTTGCTTTGCTTTTCCTCCTTCGTCATCACCATCATCATCATTAGCTTGTTATGTTGAACACAAATTTACGTCATTCGCAAGTCAATTGGTTGCTGTCTTTTATTTTGTTGTTGTTGTTGTGTTTTTTGGCTTTTGTGGACATTAAATATTCTGTCATTATCATTTATGTTGGAGTCCTTAGTAAGCAAGCGACCGACCGCCACTCCCACTTTATTCTCTTCCCTTTCAATCTCGTGTGCTCAGCTTGCAAAAACATTGTAAAGATAATAAATTTATTTCTTTTTTCTGGCTTTATTCATCCCTCATTTATGCGTCTCCATAATTTAGGGGGCTGAATGTAACAAATCTCTTGACCAAAAAAAAAAAAAAAAAAAAATCTAGGGAAGGGGGAAATGAAAAAAAAAAAAAAAACAAAACAATATAACTAAGACCAAAACAGATTTTTCTTGGAAAAGATGAAAAACAAAAAAACGTAAACCATAAACGATTTAAATCCATAAGACAATGTTTATTAATAGTTTTCTTTTTTTTTTGCTTTTTGGATAAAATATTAGAAGCCATAAATAAATTATAATACAATCAAGTTGTCGGAAAAAAAATATTTTTTTTCGAATTGGTTTTGTAAAGGAATTCCATGTTTGGAAGATTGGTTTTGGAGATTTTTTTACAAAAAAAAAAAAAAAAAAAAAAAAAAAAAAAAATGTGTACAGTTTTAGTTGCCCAAAGAATTTCAAGATCAAAGATAAAGATTTAAATATTTATTAATTTTGTGTAACACAAAAGGAGATACAAAGTCACGAAATTTTTCAAAGAGTTTACTGACACCGAAATTGAGGAATATTGATAATGAAAATGGTTCCTGGACACTTAAAAATTCAATCTACGCTCCATGTAAAGATAGCAGATATAAAAGATCTCATAGGGTCGCAAACTAACGTTTTTTTGTAGCTCATGTCAGATTTGCATAATAGGTTTAGGTATAAATTCAGCATTTTTATACCCTCCACCATAATATGGAGGGTATATTAACTTTTTCATTCAATTTGTAACTCTTCGAAATACTCATGTCAGAACCAACAAAGTATATATATTCTTGATCAGCGTAAAATTCTAAGTCGATTTAGCGATGTCCGTCCGTCGGTCTGTCTGTTGTAATCACGCTATCCTTCGAACGAATTGACAAAGGAGGCTAAAATTTTGCACACATGATTATTTTTCCAGTAGGCAAGTTAAGTTCGTAAATAGGCCATGTATGTCTATGTTTTCATATAGACCCCATATAACGGTACCTCCCCATATTCGGTATTTTGATGATTTAGCGACATTATTTAACGGAGTTGTTTCAAATTTGGTATTTAAAGTTCGAAATGGATGCTACAGCCTATGACAGAAAATTGTCTGTGCAGGTCCACGTCTTCGTATAGCCCCCATATAACGGTACCTCCCGAAACTCGGTATTTTGATTATTTTAGCGACATTATTCAACGGAATTGTTACAAATTTGGTATTTGAAGTTCGAAATGTATACTACAGCCTAGGGCAGAAAATTGTCTGTGCAGGTCCACGTTTTCGTATAGCCCCCATATCACGGTACCACCCGATATTCGGTATTTTAATGATTTTAGCGACATTATTAATCGGAATTGTTTAAAATTTGGTATTTGAAGTTCGTAATGGATACTACAGCCTATGATAGAAAATTGCCTATGCAGGTCCAGGTCTTCGTATAGGCCCCATATATCAATACCTCCCTGTATTTTGGTGATTTTAGCCCGAGTAGTTTCAAATTACGTATTAAGAGTTCGTAATGGGAACTACAGTCTGTGACAGAAAATTTTCTGTTTAGGTCCAGGTCTTCGTATAGCCCCCATATCACGGTACTACCCGATATTCGGTATTTTGATGATTTTAGCGACATTATTAAGCGGAATTGTTTCAAATTTGGCATTTGAAGTTCATAGTGGATACTACAGCCTATGACAGAGAATTTTCTATGCAGGTCCAGGTCTTTGTATTGGCCCCCATATATCAGCACCACCCTATATTCGGTATTTTGATGATTTTAGCGTCATTATTCGCCGGCTTAATCGATCGATCTTCTCTGATTACAACATTTTTTTGTTGAGGTATATATTGTTGGCTTCTCGGTTTTAAGAAGAGAAGCACTTTCAGTTCCCGCACGAAATCATTGGAAATCTGATGCACCAAAAACTAGTCACTTTTTGGTGCGGGTGTTGGTCTAAAGGCATAATTGGAAATTTTTTCTTCGAAAGTGACGTAGAAGTGGCAGTTATGTTATCTGGCCATGTTGAAGAATGTTTGCAGCATTCGGCTTCAACAGGAGTGAGCTACGTGCCAAACCGGCAAAGCTATACTCAATTTTCAAAAAAAAGCAAAAATAGTAAAGAAAGACCAAGGTCGGACTGGGGCGAATTTATGATACCCTACACTACTTTGCCATATATAGTAGAGCTACATATAACAAATAACCGTTTTTATGGGGAATTTATGCGAATTAAAAAACTATGGTCGTTAAAGCAGTTATAATTTACGGAAAAAAGGAACTAATATATGACAGGCTTCTATTGTATTGCCTTGACGAAGGCATTTGTGTCTGAATCAATATTCTTAGAACAACCACCCTCTTTCAGCTCATATTACACTTTTTAGACACAAAAATGTGAAATCGGAAGATGATTGACGCTATATCCAAATCTGAACCGATCTCCATCAAATTTAGCAGAGGCATTTCTACGCTGCATCTAATGGTTGGAACCAAAGAGCATTGCTTTGCAGAGTATTTTACAGGTGTGAGGGAGTAAAATACAAAATCAGATCAAATATATACAGGGTAAGATGAAAAACCTGCAACCATCTTCAGACTGCTGTCATTTCTAAGTCACTCGTCCGACAGCTGTTAATATTATTCCAGTGATTGCTAATTATATTGTTTACAAGCGTACAAAATCATTTTGGTGCAAATTTTCCAGAAAAAAAGTTATTTGTGATGGAATTCAAGAGTGATCGTGCGATGTCTTTATATTCGGTTGGAAAACCACAAGTGGCTATCGTTAGAGCACTCCAGCATTTAAATGTGAATAAATCCTTTGTGACTCGTACCATCGATCGTACCGGTAGCGTAGCCCGACGTCAAGTGAGTGGATGGAAGAAAGCAACAACATCAGCAGAAATGGTTCGTAAAATAAAAAAGCAACTTCATCGAAACCCGCGTCATAGTGGCCGAAAAATTGCTCGTGAGCTGAACATATCGCAATATCACCTTCGGTAAATATTGAAAAATGAGCTCGCGGTAAAGCCATTGAAATTCCAAAAAGTGCAAGAACTAACACCGCAACAGAAAGAAAATAGACTCTAAAGAGCTAAAGAGTCGCGTCGCTTGGCTGAAAGTGGTGAACTGCCGAATTTAGTTTTCTCCGATGAGAAAAAATTGGTTGTCCAGTAGTTTGTAAACAAACAAAATATGAAAATATGCACCTTCGGTTGGCAACCAGAACTTATGCGCCGGCCATGGTGATGGTGTGGGCCGCCATAACAGCCGATGGTCGCTCTCCGCTCGTATTAATCGACCGTGGCATCTGGATAAATGCCGAATGCCTTGGGCACGCAAACATTTTGACCGCAGGCCTTAGGATATTCCAGCAGGACTCAGCGTACTCAGCACTCGCCACCCAAGAATGGTTACAGAATGAGGTTCCTCGCTTCATTTCCAGAGCACAATGGCCACCAAAACCGCTGGATACTAATCCGTTGGACTATTGTGTCTGGAGTATTTTAGAAAACAAGGTTGGTACTAAAAGCTACCAAAGTGTCGATCACCTCATACAAGCGCTTCGCCGGAAATTGGTCAAAATACCACAGAGTAACATTCGGGCAGCGTGTGACAGTTTCATTGGCCGTTTGAAGGCCATAATTCGTACCAAGGATGACCAATTCGAACAATTCTAAACTTATTCCAAAATTTGATGTTATTTCCGATTTAGCTTTCATTCAATGAAATTAAAAAAAATAAATAAAAATTATGGCGTTTGATTTTGTTGCAGTTTTTTTATCTCCGGATATTTAGAAATATAAATGGAATGACAAAGTTAATGTACCATGCTTTCTAAGGTAGAGGGAATAATAAATATTACAATATCTAAAAAAGATTCAAACTAGGCAAAATAAATAAATTTAAATTGAATATTGACATTTTTTTATTAAATTTATTAAAACATTTTGTTGTTGCAAAATGGTCAGGCTTAATCCCATTATTGTGTCTCGTACCATCGCAAACAAAAAGCAAAAGAATTTTGGTTTTATGTAATTCTTTGGTTCCTCTTCAATTGAGCTTACTATCTCATCACTTGGGTAAAAAAAGGTTTTGTCATAGGAGTTATTTATAAAAATAAACACTTTTAGGGAGAATATCCCAGACAAAAAACTAGGGAACTGATGAGGATTGGTGGCATTTTGGGGAACCTAAGTATTCCCCGCTTTACCCCCTGGTAAACATTAACATAGTTTTCCACTAATAAACAAACATTGTATTTATAAAAGCAACAATAAAGGGATTAAGCCTGACCCTTTTGCAACAACAAAATTCTATGGAATCGTGAACAAACATGCCAACACTGTTTGGTAGAACACCTTTCATTTGTGAATGTTTTTTTTACGTATTCATTTAATTTACATAAAAATATTATATCTGAGCGCAAGGATCTGGAATGCAATTATAAATAATTAGCCATTAAATTGATATTACTTACCCTTGCCACAAAATGAGCCCCCACCTTCAGGGGCTTGAAAATAAAACAAATTACAAATATATTATTCTTTTAGATTCCTGGGAATATAATGTGATACCTTTCACCACCATATTCAAATTGTCATTTGATATTATCACACACACACATCTCAGAGCAAAAAAAAAAAAATAAAAACCGAACCCTTGAAACCGCTTTGAGGTTTTCTTTACACATTTGTTCGTTCTTTGATTAGTTTTAATTCGTAACCACAATTACTTTTTCTCTCCTTTATTTGTGTATGTATGTGTGTGTGTTTTGGCAAACATTTAAAAAGGAAAATTATAAAAAAAGGAAACCACAAATTATCACATGAACACACCTACACACACAAACGCAGACATATGTGTCCTCATGACGTTGATGAATGTATTAAATTTTCCCTCGGTTTTGTTTTACTTTTGATAAAAAGCGACGTTGGCTTTTTTCTCTTTTTTTTTTGAAGAAAAGCCCACAATTATATTTAATTTTATTTCTTTATTGTTTCGGAGGCTTGAGTGAGTGTGCGTGTGTTTTTTTTTTTCTCTTGCCAACATTCAATTACAAAAATTATTTTAAAGAACATGGAAATTCAATTCGCACCACTGCCAGTGTTTGAGAGAAAACAAAATAAAGTGAAACGCTGAGTATTTTCTGATGTCTATTCGTTGGTGCCATTTTTGTCACAACAACTGAAAATGCAAATTTTTTTTCGTATAAAATTACTCGAAATGCGAAGGATGAAACATGAATAACAACATCATCTATTACACTACATTACCCACATTACGATGGGTTAGAAGATTAGGGTTGCCATTGAAGATTTTACTTCCATACGGAAAAGGATATTTAAACAATTTGTATACCCTCCACCATACATAGTATGGAGAGCATAGTACATTCTTCATTCCGTCAATCATAGAAATAATAATTTTAGACCCAACATAATAGATATGCACTTGGTCAGCGTAAAATTCTAACACGACGTCTGTCCGTCTCTTGTAATCACGATAGAGTCAAAACAAATTAAGATAGTAAGCTAAAAATTATCACAGATTTAGCGACAGGACCAAGTTTTAGTATAGCTCCCATATCACGGCTTTTCTTTGAGCTTTATTTCCCGGAAATTTTTTTAAATTGTTTTAATTATTTCTTCTTCTCTGTACTTTAGAACAAGGATTTTTCAGTTTCACAAAATCTAATGAATAATTTTCAAAATCAATAAAAATATTTTGCTAGGAAGTGTTGAAAAATATATAAAAAATCCACAAATCCTTAAAAGATGTTTTTAATCAAAAAAAACACTGCTTGAAAGATCCAAAATGTTTTCTCTAATAAAGGATTTTTTTTAAATAAATCCATGATCAAATTAATCTATGATTTTCGATATGAATGTTTTTCAACATATTCACTAAAAAATCATGAAAAAATCTTTGTTAATAAAAATCGATCTTTTATAGAAAAATGTTTCCTTGGTCCATTATTATAAAAAAACGACTTTTAAATGATTGAGTTTTTGTGAGAATACCCACAAAAATTCCGTATAAAAAATAACGAGTTTGTTTTATTTTAAGAAAGAATGACTTTCTGACTGAAAATTGTGAGTCAGTCAGAAAGTCATTCTAAAAAGTGTTTTTTTTTTAATAATACAAATCAACCAGGTTTTGTCAAAAAATATTACAATTTTTCTTCCCACTATTGCTGACAGGAAGGATATTTCACATTTCTTTGGGAAATTCATGAGATTTTTGTCTAATACGACTTAAATGAAAATATTAATAACAACAACTGGGTTTTTTGTTCAGACAGCATTTGGTACTTAGAAAAATCTAAAAAAAAACATAATTGTTGTCAACGATCCTTCAATATCTTCCTTATAAACATACGAGATTTTTCTCCAGGAAACCTCTCGATTTTTGGTCAGAAAGTATTTTTTAAAAAAACAAGCCTTTGGTAAAATATTTATATTACGCTTTATTAGAAATTCATGACATTTCTCTAGGAAGATATAACAATTTTATGAAAAATTTACAAAGACACTGGTCAAAATTCCGTCAACATATCACTGAAAAATTCAAATTTGTTTCAAGAAGGTCCTCTAATAGTTTTCTTAAAAAAAGCTGGATCTCTATACAATATCTTCTACAATATTTTAACTATCCACAATTCGTTAAGAAAACCTTTAATATTTTACAAAAATCATTCTTAAAAAGTCATGACCTGTGGAGAATATCTTCTACAATATTTTTACTATCTACAATCTCGTTTAGAAGAACCTCAATTTTTTCAAAAAGTCCTTTAATATTTTCCTTATAAAATCCTCGATTCGTGGTCAGATGTACTTTCAATACTCTCTTTGAAAAAAATGCAGAATCTTTCTTCAAATATCTATTATATTTTTCTTAAAAACATGCGATCTTTGCAAATATTTTCCTTAAAAAATTTATTGTTTAAAAAAAGGGCCTTTCATAAATTCCCGATTTTTAGTTCCCTTGACATTTCCCTTGACAGATTTTAAAAAAATCACGATATTTGATTCAATATTTCATGAAAAAACATTTTTCCTAAAAATCCACTTTTTTGTCAGAATCCAGAATTCTTTAAATCCTCAAAGTGTCTTCAAACATTTTCCTAAAAAAATCTGACATATTTGTACAAAATCAAAAATTCTCTAATTCTATCGTCAGGAGGCCCTTCAACAATTTCTTAAGAAATCAAAGATTTTGGGTTGCAATATCCTGCAATAATTTTTCTAAAAATGCACGATATTTGGTAAAAAAAAGTCCTTCAAAATCTTTATTAATGAATCCACGATGTTTTGCAAGAAGATCTTTCCATATATTCCCCAGAAAATCCACAATTTTTTCCTTAAAATCCACCACTTTTGGCCAGAAGAACCTTCATTATCTTTTCCAAAGACTTCGATTTTCGATCAAAATGTCCATCAATATTTTCCCTTAAAAATTAAAAAAAATTAATTTTCATATAAAAATCCACGATTTTTAGACAGAAGGGTTTTCAACAATTTTTTTTAAAAATTCAAGATTTGTCCTCAAAAAGTATTTCAATATATTACTTGAAAAAATTAATTTTACGGTTGGAAAATTCTGATATATTTTCCTTAAAAAATTAGCCATTTTCGGTAAAAAGGAAGAATGAAACGTTTTTTCTTCAGAATATAATTCAACATATTCCCTAAACATTCACAATTTTTTAGAAGCCCCTTCAATATCTCACTTAAAAATCCACTATCCAATAGATCTTTTAATATTTTTTATGAAAATCTACAATTTTTGGTAAAAATCTCTTTTAATATTTTGTTTAAAAAAATCGCTTGCTTGTTTGGAAAGACATTCAATACTTGATTTAAAAATCCGGAATTTGTCACAAAAGTCCTTCAAAACTTTCCATAAAAAAGTAACATGTAACATAAATAAAGAATTTTTGTCAAAATGCCCTTCATAATTTTTTTTAAATACCTACGTTTTTTTTGTCAAGATTTTCTTTAATTATTTCCGCGAAAAACGTCAGGATATTTCTTCAGAATTTTCTTGAATAAATCCACAACTTTTGGTAAAAAATAAATGTATAAATATACTTTTTCCATAAAAATCTAAGATTTTTACTCAGAAAGTCCACCAAATCCATGAGCTTTTCTCTAAATATCTGACTACACTCAAAATTTTCAATTTTTGGGCGGAAGATCTATGGTTTTTAGTCAGTAGGGAAGATACGAAATTTTCTATAAAATTGGAGAAAGTACATATTTCCTTTGTGAAATCCTAAGATTTTTTGTTAGAAGGCTTAACATTTTTATTGGCCAGAAGGTATCTCAATATTTTCTTTAAAAGCTACAGAAGTAGATTTAATTTAAAAAATTAAATTAAAATTTTACCAACTTTTTCATTTTATTGGTCCTTCAACATTTTTCTTAAAACAATCGAAGTAGTCACAATTTTTGAACAGACGATCCGTCAGAAACGCCTTATAAAAAAACCACGATTTGCATATAATATATATGAATACATATTTCGTTATTCGTGAAAAAAATATTTTTTTTTATTAATTTTTATAAAATGTCAATAGTTTTACTTATAAAATTTGAGGGATTATTATTATTATTATTATTATTGTTTTTATTATTATTATTATTATTTTTTTTTTATTATTATTATTATTATTATTATTATTATTATTATTATTATTATTATTATTATTATATTATTATTATTATTATTATTATTATTATTATTATTATTATTATTATTATTATTATTATTATTATTATTATTATTATTATTATTATTATTATTATTATTATTTTATTATTATTATTATTATTATTATTATTATTATTATTATTATTATTATTATTATTATTATTATTATTATTATTATTATTATTATTATTATTATCATTATTATTATTTGTGTTTTATGAAAATTATAAAGACATCAGCTTAGCAAAAATGCATTCCAAATAATCTCTTGTTTTTGGTTTATCTTTAAATATCTATTTAGAATGCCTTCTTACTACACAGAACTAAAATCATTTAGCAATCCCAAAAAATATTATTAATAAATCTATTGATATTTTGGATAAATTAAAAAATAATCTCTTTTTTAATCTTTATGTTACAGACAAATATTTTATGAATTGTTTGACATAACATTTGATAATTTTGAATATTATTAAAAAAACAAGTCTGTTTCTTTCTTAAAAAAAAGTTAGAAATTAAAATTCCACATGAAAATATTTCCAAATTTACCATTTGATGAACCCCAAAACGTTTACCTTGATTGGAATGCACACAGAAAATTCAATTCAAGCTACTTAAAGATAAATTATTCATAGTCTACACGTTTTTATGTATTGGTAGTTTCATTTCGTATTTTTATGTGTGTGTGTTCTATATGCTTGCAACAGAACTAATTTCTTAGAAAAAAATATTTTCTGAGAATTTTCCAAATACCTAAAATTTTTAAAATTCGAATAATTTTATTAATAATATTCGATTATCACTTCAAGTGGAAAGTTGTGATCAAAATTTAATAATGTTGTAAAATAAATAATCTTTACACACTATTAGTCATACACATGATGAATGGAGGACAAAAATTTGTTAGAATTCACTAGACTAGAAATATGTTCAAAAGATATTAAATATTAAAATGGAAATAAAATGTGTTTACATTTTACACATCATTTTCTAATTATTTATTTTAAATGTTTTGCCAAAGTATCCTTAACAATTTGGTATTTGGGATTTTTATAAAATCGTCAACCCAAAATTTTTATCAACACAAAAAAGAAGTTTCTAAGATATTTCATTAAAAAAGCTTACATTGCCTTAACATAATGTGACAACAGATAACAATATTGAACATCTATGCGTATAATCTATATTTAATACCTCGTTAAACTTTTGCAATAATGTTGTTCATACGTTACAGAGAACTTTCTTCGTTTCTTTGTAACACCCTGTTCTTTTCAATCAATGCAAATGCTTACCTTTATTCCTTTTCCTTGCCATAACAAATTTTACCAACTTTTTAATTAACAGTTTATTTTTATCTCAATTCAATTAACACTTTGCTTTTTTTTTCGAAATTTCCATTAACAAATCTGTACGTCATTATTTGTCCGTCTGCCTGTGTGTCTGCCTCCCTGTCTGTGAATTGTCTAAACAACTTTGCATTGAAATTTTTATAGGATTTTGAAATTTCATTAAACCAAAGTTTTGTCTAAGCGCAATAATGGCAAGACAAGTAAGTAATGAAATTACAAAATTCCTATCATTTAATTATGGTTAGATTCGACTTACAACACACACAGACACACAACATTACAATTTGTAATGGACAAACATAATGGAAGAATCATTTGTGCGAGTAATGAGAGATAGATTGAAGAATTTGTTATATTTCATTTCACTAAGAGGTGATGACATAGAGATAGTAATTGAAAACAAAAAATAAATCTTGAATGGTAGAAATTCTACTTTTTATGGGTTGTTCTCTTGCTCAGTGCCTACTGGAGAAGTATTGTTTCGATTTAATTTACTAACTTGGCACAGCTATAAATTTTATTTATGACTCACGTTTTACAGCTTAGATTGTAAAACCATTTTCCGAGCCGTTTTTAAATTTTAAATCCAACTTTTCGATTTTAATACTTATGCAAGTCCCTCAGTTCGGCCATATATTTTTGTTAGTAATATGTTCGAATTCGATAAATTTTCAATAAAATTTTGCACATTTATATTGGGAATCAATGTGAAACCAATTATGAACCTTTTTTGAATGGGTATTATAGCTTAAGAGTTGCCATTATTCGGAATCAGAGAGAACAAATATATCGGTTGTATATCCAAATATTAATCGACTTCCATCAAATTTGACGGAGGCCATTTGTAGCTCTTTGAGAAGGATTATATTAAAAACAAGTAAAAAAAACCATTAAGTTCGGCCGGGCCAAACTTTTAATACCCTCCACCTTAGGGTAAAGGAAACATTAGAGCCCATTATGACCCACATATACCAATTTTTAGAGATATTCATGGGAAAATGTGCCTAAAATCATCAATATACCGAATATCAGAAAATACGGCAATATGGGGCTATACAAAAACGTAGAACCCATTAAGACCAACAAATACCAATTTCTAGACAAATCCGCGAAAAAAAAACCATTAAAATGTCGAATATCGGGAGGTACCGTTATATGGGGATATACCAAATCGTGGACCTATACATGCAATGTTTCGCCACACGAACTAGGACCCATTATGATCAACAAATGCCAATTTTCAGACAAATCGCTGAAAAAATGTGTCAAAAATAATCAAAATACCGCATATCGGGAGGTACCTTTATATGGGGGCTATACCAAAGCGTGGACCTATACATGCAATGTCTCGCCACACGAACTGGGACCCGTTATGACCTACAAATGCCAATTTATACACAAATCCGTGAAAAAATGTGGCATAAAATCATCAAAATACCGAATATCGGGAGGTATCGTTATATGGGGACTATACCAAAACGTGGACCGATATATCTCATTTTCAATATCAACCATCCTAGACACAATACAAATTGCTCTGCTAAATTTTGGCGCTCTACGTCAAATAATGTGGCCTGTATCGTGATTCAACAGACAAACAGTCGGACATCGTTAAATCTTAAATCGACTTAGAATTTTATGCTGATTATGAATATATATATACTTTATGGGGTTTACGACGAATATTTAAGGATGTTACAAATGGAATGACAAAGTTAATATACCCTCCTTTCCAAGGTGGAGGGTATAACAAGTCAGAAAGAATCAGTCGTTTTAGTCGACAAATGCATACCCTCAGCCAATGTTCGAATATTTAAATATGATATAAATATTGCGGCGTGCCAGGTATGGACTATATTGGGTACTCGCTTCAACTTAAATGAGATTTGTGGAAATTTAGATCGAATTTTATGCGAAATCATAAATTCCATATTTATCTCCGATTTCTGGTTGAGAGAAATACTTAGATATATGAAGTTGTAAGGAATCGCTGACAAGTTTCGCAAGTTATGAAAGACAAAACAATTGAAAATGTTGACCCTTTATGGGTGAGGTACCACAAGGGGTTCGTAGATATATATTATCTTCACAACAGATCTTGTATTATCGAAAATGTTTGTATGTGAGAAATTTGAAGAGAGTTGGATGCTTATTCCCCTTTTTGGTTTTTTATACCCTTCACCTGTGGTCAAGGTATTATGTCTTTGTGTATTTTTATTTTTCAAAATCTTGAAGTCTTTGTGGGGGAGTGCCAGAAGAAATGGTCTGATCTCTACCATCTTTATAACAGATCTTGTGTGGATGGAAATATTGAGATGTACCACGTCTGAATGGAATCGGATCTTAATGCGGCTTTCTATGAGCTTCATGGATATTCAAAATGTTGACCCTTTGTGGGCTATGTTCCAGAAGGAGTGGCTCGATACATTCCATCTTCGAATCACATCAAGTGTCAGTAGAAATAATGGGATGTGGAATATATAATGAGAACCGGATGCTTAATTCGGATTTTATAATCATTTTGGTTTTTTCAAAACTTTGACCCCTTGCGGGGGAGGTACCAGAAGGAATGGTCCGATACCTACCATCTTTATAATAGATCTTGAGTTGATAGAAATATTGACATGTTCAAAGTCTAAATGGAATCGGATATTAATTTGGTGGTTTATGAGCTTCATGGATATTCAAAATGTTGACCCTTTATGGGGGAGGTACCAGAAGAGAAGACCGATATATCTCATCTTCAGACCAGACCTTGGGCTAATGAAAATATTGTTTTGTGCGTAATTCGAAGGCAATCGAATTCTTACTTCACATTTTATAAGAGTTATAATTATTAAAAATGTTGACCCTTTGTGGGGGAGGTACTGGATGAAGTGGACCGATATTGTCCATTTTCGCACCTGACTTAGCACTGCTGAAAATATTAGGATTTGTAAAGATGAAGCAAAATCGGATTATCCTTTCTCTTTATGCACAGTAAATTATTGTCTTTGTTTTTATTATTGAGTACAAGAAAGAGTGGACCGATATTGCCCATCTAGATACATAGGGTCTAAAACCGTGAGACTTAAGTTTGTGAAGTTTATATTGAGAAACTTAAACACCAAATCGGATGAAACATCTATAGCTCCCATAGATCCTATAGATGTTTCATCCGATTTGGTGTTTAAGTTTCTCAATATAAACTTCACAAACTTAAGTCTCACGGTTTTAGACGGATGGAACATCTATTTCCGAAACGATTTTCACTAACTTTGAAGTTCTTGCTTCTAGGCCGAATACGGTTGTATGTGCAAAAATCCACTCCAGTAGGGCTGATATTAAGCATTTGGTGCACAATATACCTCAAATCTAAATATGAATCGATCTTGATGAAATTAAGTAGGGATATTCCTGGGGAGTATCAAATAAAACATATACATACAGGGTGAGATAAAAAAAAACTAAAAAAAAACAAAGTCAAACGTCATAATATTTAGATTTTTTTTAATTTTATTGAATGAAAGCAAAATCTGTCGGAAATAACATCAAATTTCAGAATAAGTTTAGATTTGTTCGAATTGGCCACTTTTGGCACGAATTATGGCCTTCAATGAATAACGGCCAATGAAACCGTCACACACTGCCCGGATGTTGCTCTACGGTATTTTGGTCCATTCCAGGCGAAGCACTTGCTTGAGGTGATCGACACTTTGGTATTTTTTAGTCCAAAACCTTGCTTTCCAAAATACTCCAGATACAATAGTCCAATGGATTGGTATCCGTAGATTTTGGTGACCATTATGCGCTGGAAATGAAGCGAGGAACCTCATTTTGTAACAAATCTTAAGTGGCGCGTGCTGAGTGCGATGGTGCTGAGTCCTGTTGGAATATCCAAGGCCTGCGGCCAAAATGTTAGCGTGTCCAAGGCTTTAATACTCTCCCCAGAATATTTTCGCGATAATATTTGGCATTTATTCTGATGCCACGGTCGTTTAATACAAGCGGAGGGCGACCATCGGCTGTTTGACGGTCCACACCAATTCTGGTGGCCAACCGAAGGTGCACATTTTCAGCTGACCTATTTGGCAAGTAAACACGATTATTTTGTTTGTTTACAAACTGCTGGACAACGAATGTTTTCTCATCGGAGAAACTCAAATTCGGCAGTTCACCACTTTCGGCCAAGCGAAGCAAGCCTTTGGCTCTTTTGAGTCTATTTTCTTTATTTTCCGATGCGGCGTAAGTTCTTGCACTTTTTGGAATTTCAATGGCTTTACCCCGAGCTCATTTTTCAATATTTGCCGGATGGAATATTGCGACATGTTCAGCTCATGAGGCATTTTTTCGGCCACTGCGACGCGGGTTTCGATCAAGTCGCTTCTGTACTTTTCGAACAATTTCTACTGACGTTACTGTTTTCTTCCGTCCACTTCCTTGACGTCGAGCTACGCTACCATATCACGGTAGCGAGCGATGGTACGAGAAACAAAAGATTTATTCACATTTAAATGCTGGAGTGCTGTAACGATATTCACTTGTGGTTTTTCAGCCAAATATAAAGAAATCACACTATCACACTTGAATTCCATCACAAATAATTTTTTTTTCAGGAAAATTCCCACCAAAATGCTTTTGTACGCTTGTAAACAATATAATGAGCTGTCACTGGAATAATTTTAACAGCTATCGGACGAGTGGCTTAGAAATGACAGCAGTCTGAAGTTGGATGCAGTTTTTATTATATTATATTTTTATTATATTTTATTATATTATATATATATATATATATATATATATATATATTCATATATTTTTTTTGTTTTTTTTTTTTAATTTTGCATTTGAATTTCTATTTTATTCAAATATGCTAACCACAAAAGTTGACAAATACTAAACTATAACTAGCTCATCACATCGAGAATTCCGCAAAAAAAAAAAAAAAAAAAAAATGATAACTCTAATCCAGCTGTGCATTTTATCAATTTCTCTGTTGATTATTTTGCCACAGAATATAACAGACATTTAATTATATTCATGAATATTTAAGTACAAAATAAACTAATCGGTATTTAGAAATTAATTGTTTTTATTGTTCTTGCGTTTTTATTTTTCAAATTCATAGTTTTGTTCGATAACGTGGCTTCGCCATGGCAGGCCGATTGTTGGTTGTTCATTTTCCAAACGATGCGCAATTGAACAGCAAATGCCAAACATGAATGAATAATAAATTGAAAATTATTTGCATAGAGTTTTCATTTGGGGAAATGTGTATTTATTGAAGATACAGATAATTTTATGATAATTTAATGTGGTTGTGTGGGGGAGGGTGCTGAAATATATTTTTTTTTATTTGTTATTTTGACCTTTTTTGGGAAAATAATTTGCAAGCTTTAGGCCAATATTTGCCCTAAACAATAATTGTAACCAGAATTTATGGAAAATAGAAACACAAAAATACAAAAACAATTAGGGTCTAAAACCAATGCAATACCCAATTTAACCCTCTCTTTATATTGCCCACCTTCACCCCATTAATCAGCTTGCCATTTTGGCTTTTAATTTCCATATTGTTCCATTGTGTGCTGTTGATGATGCAGATGATGATGATGACGATGGTGATGATGTGCCTAATTATGTTGAAAATTTGATTGTTATTAAATTAATATTAGACACAGCCGCAAGCGTTTCGCTATCATCACAGACATCTGAATTTGATTAGGTTACACCATTAATTATAAACAACAAACGACAACAACAACAACAACAACGTCAACGACATGAATAAAATCAATTTGACACCCCATTATATGACTAGGAGCTGTGTCGCATTTAGTCTCATTGGTCCAATTAAAAGGATTATATGGTGTAAATAAATTATGGGCCAATGAATGGAAATTCAATTCGGTTTCCAGGGTTTAAATTTTCGAAACAATAATTTATCAATATTTCATTTTAATTGATGACGGCCGACGAATAAAATGTTGAGTTATTACATTGTATTAGTATTTGTCGAGTAGGGTGGTTATTATTTTCAATTTAAGCCAATTAACTTTGACTTAAGATAACCTTGACCCTTGCAATTTGAACATTTATTTAAACTTTAGCAGTATTTGAGAATTTATGAAACAAGTTGTAACTTAGAATATCTAGAATTCATATCAGGGAAATGGGACCATAATTAGAACTGAAATAATTCGAAATTTCTGATTCAAGAATTTCATTTGTAATTTCACATTTTTCACACATTTCGATTGTAATTCGAAAATTTCATTTGTAGTCACATTTTGAAAATACCAGTTGTAGTTAGTGGAAATCTATTTATTTCAGTTTTATTTTTTTTATTTGTTAATCGAATTATTCTGTTTAAAAATCGAACTTGTTTAATTGCATTGCGAAAAAGAACTCGAACTCTCCGAAGATTTATAATAACATTACAATACACCAAGTTTGGACAAAATCGGATACTCCTTTCGAGAATAATGGTGCGCACCAGCCAGCCAGACAGACGGACTGATGGACATCGCTAGATCGACTCCAAATGTTGGTCCAAAGAGACCCAGGTTCTAACACCGTTATTTCAATGAGGCAAGTGTTGGCCGTATCAAATGATATATACCTCTCTAACCATATGGCTGATGGTATAAAAAGAAAGGTGATCTGAAGAATTCAACAAATGAAATGAACAAATGAACAAATGTATCAGTAAAAACAGCAGTAAATAAAAAAAATATTGAGAAAATATCACTGCTTGTAAGTCCTATTTTTGTAATCCTTAATTCTTGGCTAGAGAGTCCTTTACAAATATTTGAAAATATTGCAGATATATGGTTTGGAGCTCTTATTTAAAAAACTGTGTTTATTGTCTGGGAAGATTCAATCCTTAAAAGCTCAATTTCTTTAATGAATGATTTCTGGGTTGGTGTATTCTGAAATATATTTAAAAAATCATAAAATCATAAAAATGTAAATCTCGGCGAATAAATCCTTGAAAAATATTAATAAACGTCGACGATATTTATTTATCAAATATTAAAAAAACACACATTTTGAAGTAAGATATACTAAAATATTTTAATTTTAGTTGTTGAAAACACGAGTTTTTGTAAGGATCTCCTTAAAAATATGTGACCGCTTCAAATTTTTCAAAAACGGGGAATTTGTTCTCATTTTAAGATGGTTAAATAATAATTTTAAAAAATTTCATAAAACCTGTTCCCATATTTTCCATTTAAAGGTAACTTGACAAAAATTTTATAGAAATACTAGGAAGTGATCGCCACTTCGTCAGCGAAAAATGCACCTTAAAATTTCAAATTCGTTCCAATAATTTGTTTTAGGCCTTTTTAGTACTCAAAATACACAATATATTCACTTTGGCAAACCTTTTTAACCAAAACTTCATACCCCGTACTAATTTTCAGATTATCAAGTTGTATATATTATTCAGGTTTTTCCTGTTTCGAAAAAAATGTTTACCTTTTACCCCAAAAAATCTTCATTTCATTTGAAGTTTATCGAGGAGGATATTAGTAAAACCATTGCACAATAGACCCACACTTATTTTTTCTGTCCAAACCTGTTCCAACATCTCCATATGTATGTCAACCCTAGAATCCAACAGTGACCAAATTTCAGAATTTAAGCTATATCCCAACACCCGATACCAAATTTGGTAACATTTATTACGTATATGCAAAACAAGCTACATCTCTTTATCGTAGACACCAACATTGATCCAAAATTAATATAATTTAGAAATCTTCCAACAATTATAGTACGCATTGGCAAAACCACCACCAGATTACAAATCCAAATACCACCAGAGACCTCAATACCAAAATTCCGATTTTTAGCACTGTGATTGGCCCCATTACCAAATTTAGTTCAATTTAGTACTTTTGTACAAATCCCAGACACCAAAAGTGACATCTACATTACGTTTCACGATTTCAGGCCTATCCCTTCACCCAATAACACGTACTTAGTACTTATCGAACAATTATAGTTCATACTTCCAAAACCATATCATCTATCCCAGATACCAACAGAGACCTCAATATCAAATTTCGGGATTCCAGCTCCATTTTTTTACCCGATACCAACTTTAGTGCCACTCAGTACTTTTTGTATAATTTGAATGCTACTAAACACCAACAGTTATCGCAATATATAATTGCACGATTTTAGCTCTATCGCTTCACCCTATATCAAATAGTAGTACCACTTTGTACTTTTCCAAAAATAATAGTACACATTTACAAACCGCAGCCAGATCTCTGCCTCAGATACCAAGAGTTATCCAAACATCAAAGTTTCTAATTTTATCTCTATCTCTCCAATCAAGACCAAATTTAGTACCATTTGGTACTTTTCGTACAATTATAATACAAACTTCCAAAACGACCTCATTACTTCAAGTCTACCCATGAACAACGACCCAAAAATAAAATTTCAAACTGCAAGCACTTTAACCAATACCAAAATGTTGTATCATTTGGTACATTTCGTCCAAATGTAGGTCGCATTTCCCGAACAACGCCAAATCTCAAACATATAAACCATCAGTAATCTACATATCTTATTTCAGAGCTCTATTTTTTTGCCTTTTCGCACAGTTATAGTACGCAATTCGGAAACCACGTCCATATGTCCAGGCTACATGAACCCAATATAAAATTGTACCAAATATGGTACTATTTAATACATTTCGTGCACTTGTAGTTCACATTTCCCAAACCACCTCTTCATTACAAACAGACGACAAACAAGGATCCCAATACAACATTTCAAAAATCCAGCTTCATCCGTTCACCCTAAGCCAAACTGTTCCAAATTTAGAACCATTTAGTACAGTTCGAGCGCTTGGCACACATTCTAGTTTTTAGAATGTTTTCAAGTTTTTAGCTCTATCCGTTCACATATCACGAAATGGTACTATATTCGAAGTTTTAGAACTTTTCGTAATTTAAAAGTTCGAATCTCCAAAAACCCCTTGTTACAGTTACACTTTTTCGAAAATTTAGAACTCTAGCTCATTCGGTTTGTCCAATACAAAGTTTTAAATGTGTATGTGTGTTTTGTGTATTTTAGTAATTTTTGTACCATTTTAGTACGAATTTACGTAAACCCAGTCGATTCGCACGCCTACTCATGAAGATAAACGGCAAAAACGTGTCTCACCGAAACAACGGGTTTCAACTCTATGTATTTTCCGACCAAATTAGTTACAAGACATTTGGAGCCGATCTAGCATTTTCCGACCGTCCGTCTGTATGTCTGATTGGTGGGCCAAAATTTTTAATTAACCAAATTTTTATAATTTTGCAAATTTTAATATTTTCAAAGTGCAACTTCAGGTCCAAGATTAGAAAAAATCGACTTCCCCACAAAGGCTCAAAATTTCGAACAATTAAATCGCTCACAAAATTCGGAATATACATCCGAATTTCTACAATTTCTAACACATCCCTATATTTCTACTAACACAAAATCTGGTGCGAAGGTGGTATATTACATCGGGCCGCTCCTTCTCGTACCAAATTTTCAATATTCTCAGAACCAATCAGAAATTCTTTTCAAACTAGATATATCTAATTACTTTTCTCAACCAGTGATTTGATGAGAATATGGTACTTTTCGGTCCACTTCTGGTACCTCCCCTAAGAAAAATTTAAAGTTGGTAACATATGACCAAATTGGTTATATCGGATTTTTTTTTTAATTGTTCAATTCCAACATTTTTATCCGTATTGAAACACATCGGTCCACTATATCTGGTACCACACGCATATTTCAAAATAAAGTTGTGTCAGGCTTAAGTCAGGTACGAACTTCTCCCATAATGGGTCAACATTTTGAATAATCATAAAGCAAGTCAAAATATATTTAAATATACGGACATTGGCTAGGGGTATACATCTGTCTGTCGACAAAATGGACTAAAACCCTTTTTTTTTGAAGAAAAAGAAGGTCCTAACTTAGAATAGCTGACAAATTTTTCCAAATAAATAAACCCTGATCTGGGGATATTGCCAAAAAATGATATGGAAATAATTTTAATTTCTATTTTTCATAGCCATCAAAATATGGTTAAGCATATGAAGATTTAAAGATTTTAAAAAACACCACGAAAAATATTGTGCAGATTTTCGCACCTGTATATTGCTCTGAGTGTATTAGAGTTTATGATTTATCCACCTCCATTAAAAATGTTTTCAAATCCTTATTACAGACTCAACAAAGCTCACATGGTGTATACGACATTTAAATATATTACAAAGTATAAAAGCCCTTTGATAAAAAAGCAACTCCTTAATCTCAGAATGCATTAAAAATATGTGTGATTTTAAGACACTTACAATAAAAATAAATCTTAAGGGTAATAACAAATACTAATAGTACATAATTCATGGCACACCTTTTTTGAGAAAAAAATATAAAAAAATCCATTTATATGTCGTTCCATTTTGCATTTAAAAATACATTCCATGCTTTAAAAATGTTGCTATATTTAAAACACAATTTGTTTGAACAAGTTGTGTGTTTGCTTTGAAAACATCCTCATGTGTGTGTATGCGTGTGTGGGTTAAGGTCGTATATATTTGAATGTTTACCCAATAAATTTTGCAGGACTTAAGATACAAATTAAATTCCTCTGTTTATGAGTACAGCTGTAGTGAAAACTTTTATTTGTCCTTTTTTTGTGTTCGAGTGTGCAAATTGGCCTGAAGGTTTTCACACGACACAAGAAGATACCTTTTTTTTTGGCGTGGTATGATGTTTTTGAGGTTGCTGAATCTATTGGTGGTGAAAAATTTTAAATAATAGGATGCTGCGGAGATGAAAACGAAAAGTGAAATTTTGATATATTTTAATAATTTTTCAAAAATATAGGGGGGTTATATCTAAATATGGACATATGTGGCCAACTCAATGCAACTTACAAAAATCCCTATGTCCTATCCAAATGGCCTTTCAAGTTATCAATAATCAATTACAGGAGGATAAATAAAATAAAAATGCCATTATACTGAAAAATCGTTATTTAAATTCCAGATCGTCGGCTATACGTCACTTTGAACTCAATACCTATTAGAACATTTGGAGTGTACATATATATACATACTATGATTCAAGAAGGGAATATACAGAAGATACACATTGACAAGAGAAGAGGAAGATCCATAGAAAATCCAAAGATATGAAAATGAGGAAGGCCAAATGAAAATGAGGAAGGTCTTTATGACCAAAGAGCACATTTTGTGAGACTCATATCTTACAAACCATTTAGAATTTGGATTTTTCTTCTGAGACAAAATCAAAGACTGGCTTTTAAGTTTTCTTTCAAAGACTTCTGGCTAGGGATTTTGGACTTCGAAATTATTTTTGATAGTCATTTTAACAAAATGTATTTCAAGTACCTTCTAGCCGAGAAAAAAAAATAAAGAAATATTTTTAAGGACTATCAGGACTAGAATTTTGGATTTTCTTAAAAGTCATTGACTTATTACATTACTGTGTTTTTTTTTTTTTTTTTCAAAAATATTATTTTGGACTTTTGGATCTGAATATTTAAAAAATACTGTCAGGTTAAGAATTGCAAATATTTTTAACATATATGTTTCATGGACTTTCTGGCCAAAAATGCCGGATTTTGAAAAATATTTTGTCCAGGACTTCTGGTGAAGTTAAAAATATTGTTAAGACTTCCAAAGCAAAAATAGTGTTTTTAAGAACTTCTAAGACATAATTGGATACAATTTAATCATTCATATTTATTTCAAGAGGTTCGAGACTGTAATTTTGAATTTTTTAAAATTTTTCAATGACTTTTAACAAACAATTGTGGTGTTTTTTTAAATATTTTTTTAAGCTCTTGCAAGACAAGAATCTTGCACTTTTTTCAAAATAGTTTTTAGGGACTTGCAAGAATCGTGCATCATGATTTTTTTTTCAAAATATTTGTTAAGGTCTTTTGTCTGGGAAGTCTTTCCAAGATAGGGATCGTGATTTTTTTTAAAATATATTTTTAAGGGAATCGTGGATTTTTTTAAAGACTTGCACGACAAAAATCATGTTTTTATTTCAAAATATTATTTTTTAAGGACTCCTTAGACAAGAATCGCAATTTTTTTCAACTATTTTTAAAGACTTTCAAAACAAGAATCGTGGATTTTTTTTAATATTATTTTTAGGAACTTTCAAGACAAGAATCGTGGATTTTTTTCAAAAAAATGTTTTAAAGACTTGCAGGACAAAAATCGTGGTTTTATTTCAAAATATTATTTTTTAAGGACTCCTAAGACAAGAATCGCATTTTTTTTTAATTTTTTTAAGGACTTTCAAAACAAGAATCGTGGATGTTTTTTAAAAAATATTATTTTAAAATATTTTTTAGAAACTTTCAAGACAAGAACCGTTAGGTTATTTCAAATATTTTTGATGACTTCCAAGACAAGAATCGTGGATTTTTTCAAAATATTTTTTTGGAACTTTCAAGACAGGAAACCTGGATTTTTTTAAATCCTTTTTAAAGACTTCCAAAACAATAAATCGTGGATTTTTTTTCAAAATACTTTTTAAGGACTTCCAAAACAAAAATCGTAGATTTTTTTTTAAAAAAAATTTTTAAGGACTCGCGAGGCAAAAATCATTATTTCTTTTCAAAATAATTTTTGAGGACTTCAAAACCTTTTTAAAAATATTTTTTAAGGACTTCCAAGACAATTAAGGTGGATTTTTTTCAAAATTCTTTTTAAGGACTTCCAAGACGTGGATCTTGAATTTTTTTCAAAATATATTTTAAGGACTTGCAGGACAAGAATGGTTGATTTTTTTTTTCAAATTATTTTCTTAAGAACTTCCAAGCCGAGAATCGTGTTTTTGTTTTTTAATTAATTTTAAAGACTTCTAATAATCGTGGATATTTATTTTTTTAAGCACTTCCAAGGATCTTTCGTAATTTTTTAAAAATATTTAAATCTTTTTATAAGGTTTATTCTAAGACAAGAATCGTGGATTTTTTTTCAAAATATTTTTCTAAGGACCTTTTGAATTTGAATTTTAATAATATTTTTTAAAGACTTCCAAAGTCTTCAAGAAAAGAATCGTAAATTATTTTAAAAATATTTTAAGAACCCTTTATAATTTTTAAGGACTTCCAAGACAAGAATCAAGATTTTTTTTCAAAATATTTTTTAAGGATTTCTAAGACAAGAATTGTGAAATTTTTCAAAATCCTTTCTTTAAGACTTCCAAGACAACAATCGTGGATTTTTTTCCAAACCCATTTTTAATAATAATTTACGGGAACTAAAAAGTTATTTTTTAAACAACCACGGTTATTTATAAATCGTTGGTGTTTTCGAAATATATTAGTTTTCGGAGAGCTTCTGTCTTCATATAAATCTGGGAATTTTTTTACTTCCTATCAAACTATAGCAACGAATTTCCGGCCCAGAATCATATATTATTGAGTACTTGCCTATAATATGTAAACTTCGATCGTCTATTCTACTTTTTTCACTTCCTACCTGAATATAAATAGCGGATTTTAAATATGTTTCGAGGACTCCTATACATATATATATTTGATTCGATATTTTGTTTTGAGGACTTCACATCTATATATACTTTTCCAGGAGCTTCCCAGATATATCTATATTAATAAAAAAATAAATTGCGGATTCTAAAAAATAATTTTTAAATGATTATCCGGTTTCATATAAATATTTGATTTGTTAGGAATTTTTAAGAAGTATATATTTTCACTATTCGCTTTAATATTGGACTTTGTTAGATTATTTAAGAGGGTCTTCTACAAAAATCGTGGTTTTATGAAAAAAATTTTTTTCCTGAAAAATAATCTGCTTTGCAAAAACTCAAGGAAAAAAGTTTTGGTTTTCCATAAGACTGTCAATGTATAACGATACACAAACGAAAATTTAAATCGAGGATTTTTGAAAGAGGCGTGGAAAGATATTATTTAAAATGTCTTCTTCAAATTAACACCTCTCCCCCTTTAAATATTTTTTAATTTACACTCTAATATTCAAACATAAAATTGCTGTAAAATTAAATTTTGCCAACACCATACTCTTTTTCATTCGCTTTTTTTTAAATGTTGGTTTTCGACCTACTAAGAAATCTACAATAAGAGAAAAAAATAAAATAAATTCTTTTTTCGCAAATGACTTAACTAATGAGTGTAATAAGAGAAAATTTTTAATACAAACCTACAAAAGCCCACATATCCACGGGCTATTTGACATTAAAGCCTTAGATGCTATACATTTCCACTTGTTCGGGCAATAGTCCCCCGTAAAGACACTCACACACACACATACGAAGAACCACAAGCAAACGAACGCCTTTCAGGTCAAGTTAACCAACGAAGCAACCAACCAACTTTAATAACATTCCCTTAATAACACCATCACTAACGACACCATTCTGTCGGCAGGGTAGGCCAAACTGTGTGAACTTAAAAAACACACCCACACACACACATACACAGCCATACTAACTTGGAAAATTGAAAGTGAATTTGTTTCACAAGAATTCTGTTTTGGTTTTCTGTTTTTTTTTTTTCGTTTTGGTTGCATAGGCCTTAGAAAATAGTGTGCTGTTGTATCCACTTTGAGAGCTTGAAAGTTGAAAAAAGAGGAAAACGAACGTGCTATTCATTCAAATTTTGTTTTTTCGTTAGTGAATGGGAATTTGCTTTTCAAAAAGGAGGATTTTGTTGTTCTTGCTGGTGTTGTTGAACACCTGATGTAAATAGTAAAAAATAAATATTTTACAAATATACAGCTGCTTACAAATTTTAAATGGGATTACAGAACTTTCTCTTTTATCCCCCTCCCAACACTTCTTCTTTTGAAGGTAGGTTAATAAGGGAGTTGGGTGGGTGTTTTCTAGCAAATATATTTTTAGCACTCGCCACCAACTAAAAAACTCTCCCCCTACTAACCAAGAAATGTACAACGTATTTGAAAATGAAATAAAAAAATGTTTTGTAAAGAACTTTTGATTTGGTTTTATTTTGGCACTGACCTTGCTCGGCCTTTCAATATTTTTCCCCGAATGTATTTGCTTATTTTGGTCAGGATTTTTAATTTACATTTTAATGGGTCTGCGCTACTAAATTAAAGTTTGCTTTTTTCGGGGGAAATTTGAATTGTGTGTTTTGAAGAAAGTAATCAAGAATAGAAATTGTACTAATTGGATATTGAGATTGAAAATTGGGTGACTACATTAGCTGTTTGCAGATGAAGGGGAGTAATGAAAAGTGGGGCAAACACGTTAGAACACTGGGTCGACACTTAATTATACCGGTTTTGTGGACGAGTAAAAGATATATTAGAAAGTATAAATCGGCTATGGTATAAAATGTCAGCAGATAGCTACTTACATGCATATAAGATGCGATCACGATTTACATAATATGCATGCCAATGGTATTCCTTAAAAACTCAAGGCTTTTTTTATAATATCTTTAAAATTTGATATAATTGAAGAATAATTTAAGATTCCACGATTTTTTTTCCAGAAAGTCCTTAGATATATATTCTTGGAAAATGTTCAACTTGTAGAGCTTTATGATACATACAGGATTTTTCGATTTACAGGGATGTTCTTAGAAAACCCGCAATTTTTAGTAAAGCAAATTATAAAAATATTAAAAAAATCAATAACTTTTAGTCAACAATTTTTGGATTTTCGGCCAAAAATATTTTTTCGAAATTCTCGATTTTTGACAACGAAAACTTCTACAAATATCCTTCTTTCTTTTGAAAATATGCGCAGATTTTGGACCAAAAAAAAAAAAAAAAGATTTTCGTTTTTTTTTTTTAATTTTAGCCAGCTGTGTGGAAGGAAACGGAACAGAATATGTATCACATTAAAATAATCCCAAATAAAATTAGAACATTGTACGACAATTTTTTTTTCAAATATTACAAGAAAGTAGAGCTAGAAAAACCTGTCTGTAGGCATTTTACATCGGAAAGTAATCTAAATAGAGAGGGTATGATCCCCACTCTTCCAATTTTCTTAAAAAACAAAAAAAAAAAAAAAAAAAAAAAAAACAAGTAAGCAAAGGCTATAGTCGTGCGGAACCGACCATGTGATACCCTACAACACTACAATATGTTAGAAGCCCAAATCTATTTTGAAGATTTCGTTTTTGAAATTATGTCACGGAGCACTGTCCAGATATTACCCCTAGCATTTTAAACGGGGACATGTGTCCAATATTTACGCACTCCGCCGTGCTGTTATTTGTTGTGGTCTATTTTACAGCTAAATGTAATCCAAAATGCTAGAATTCTTCCCGGGATTACAACACCCCAAAATATTCGTCGGAGACCCCAGCGTAAAATGTTAAGTCCGTCTGTCTGTTCAAATCACGGTAGAGTCCACATTACTTCATTTAGAGCTTTGAAATTTTGCATTATATGTAGGATGATTGCTATTGAAAATGGGATATATTGGCCCAAGTTTAGGTATAGCCCTTATACTACAGAATCTGCCACAATTTCCAAACAATTTTGCTGATTCATGACAATTTGGGTTGATTCCGGTAGGTCAGTTTTCTCCTTGCAAAAAAATGTTCGATTCAGGTCCACTAATTGGTATAGCCCCTATACAACGGTAACTCCGATTTTCGGTATTCTGAAGTTTTCTGCCTCAATGTTCAACAATTTGGGTTATTTTTATATCATCAGCCAAATGGCTAGAGAGGGTATATATAATTTCAATACGGTCAAAAAGTGCTTATTCTCTAGGGCTCTTTGAACCAATTCCGTTTTTCCGACATTTGGGGTCGATCTAGAGATACACGTCCGTATGTCTAGCTGGCTGGTGCGTCTGATAAGTCTCGAATGTAATATCCGATTTGATCCAAACTTGGTATATCGTAATGTTATTGTGAAACAAAGATCGAGTTCGGAAATGGGCAAAATAGGTCCACCCCTTTTTTGAATTGGATTTTGAATATCCATGAAGCTCATACAACTCGAAATTAGCACCCGATTCAATTCAGACTTGGCGCATGTCAATATTTCCATCAACCAAGATCTGTAACAAAGATGGTAGAGATCGGACCATTTCTTCTGGTACCTCCTCCACATAGGATTCAAGATTTAGAAAAACAAAACGGTCAAAGAGAGCGAAATAAGCATCCAACTCTCCAACTTGCACACATACAAATATTATGACCTGTTGCGAAGATAATATATACATTTGTGAAACCCTTCTGGTACCTCACCCAAAAACGGTCACAATTTTCAATTCTTTTAGTTAGCGACTCTTTACAACTAAATATTTCTCACAGCCAGAAACCTGGGATGAATATGGAATTTATAATTTCGCATAAAATTGGAAATAAATGTTCGATTTGCTTGCAAATTGCCAAGACCAATATTTTTATCTGTATTTATATTTTAAGTATGAAAATAGAATACTTTATTCGATTATATCTGGCACCAAAAAATTGTCACATATCTCATATAAAGTGAAGGAAGTAACCAATATAGTCTAAACCTGGCACGTTCCAATATTTATATCATATTTATTTAGGTCCGATACGAAATGGTCATTATTGGCCCATTCCTTTGGAACCAACGCCATATAGGGTCAACATTTTCAATAATCACAACATATGTCAAAATATATTTAAATAATTGAACATTGGCGGAGGGTATGCATCTGTGAGTAAGCCGATCTTGAGTTATAAAATAGTTTTTGCTGATGATTTAATCACTTGTTTACTTAAGTCTGGAGAATTCCTCCATTGATTTATCTTCATATTATTCCTGGTTACAGAGAGAACGCTTTACACTTGAAGAGCTTGATTTTCAATACAGTCGTCATATTTTCAGCCTTGTGAAAAAAACTGTTTCAATTTATTCTAAAATGGCTGAATTTCATATGAAAACCTATAAATAGGAATTGCCCATATTCCCAATTAAAAAGTGATTAGTTGCTTATGAAGAAGGGTACTTCCAATTGCATAATTTTTCAAAGGTTTTATAATTTCTCTTGATGTCGAATATTTATATTTTCTTTAAAATATCTGAATATTCAATACAGAAATAATTAATAATAGAAAATAACTAATATTGTATTATTTCTTTCATTATAGGTAAGTTGGTGATGGTATTTTATCCACGGCCTAGCTGTAAGTAATGGATTAACGTTTCAGTGAAATATTTATAAACCCAAGTAATTTTAAATAATTTCAACAATAATTTTTCGTGGGTAATATGCTGGAGCTAGCAGGATAAACAGAAAGTCCAATTACAAAAGACTTCGTTTTTGTTGAAGGGGTTTTTTTACCCTCCATCATAATATGGAGGGTATATTAACTTTGCCATTCAGTTTGTAACTCCTCGAAATACTCTTGTCAGAACTAATAAATTATATATTCTTGATCAGCGTAAAATTCTAATCTAAATTCTAAGCTATCTTTCGAACGAATTGAGATAGAATGTTAAAATTTTACACATATGTTTACTTTGCCAGTAGGCAGGTTAACTTCAAAAATATAGTCCCCATATAACAGTAGCGGTATTCGTATTTTGATAATTTTAGCGACATTATTCACCGGAATTGTTTCAAATTTGGTATTTGAAGTTCGCAATGGATACTACAGCCCATGACAGAAAATTGCCTGTGCAGGTCAACGTCTTCGTATAGGCTCCATATAGCTGTACCTCCCTATATTCGGTATTTGGATGATTTCAGCTGCATTGTTCACCGGAATTGTTTCAAATTTGGTATTTAAAGTTCTTAATGAAATAAGACAATTGTCTGTGCAGGTCCTTACTATATTCGGTATTTTGACGACTCTAGGTACAATACTCACCGAAATTGTCTGAGATGTCGTATTCGAAGTTCGATGCTACAGCCTGTGTCAGAAAGTTTTTTATGCAGGTCCAGGTCTTCGTACAGCTCCGATATAGCGGTACCTCCCTATATACGGTATTTGGATGATTTTAGCTGCATTATTCACCGTTTATTTCAAGGTTCGAATTTGAACGGCTATATTTATATAACGGCTATATTCGGTATTTTTAAGATTTTAAAAGAATTTTTATCGGATTTAATTTTTTGAAAATTTCCAACTATCGTTGGAAACGAACCGGCCGAACTAACTGCTCTTTAGCTAGTTATTATAATAATAATAATAATAATAATAATAATAATAATAATAATAATAATAATAATAATAATTATTATTATTATTATTATTATTATTATTATTATTATTATTATTATTATTATTATTATTATTATTATTATTATTATTATTATTATTATTATTATATTATTATTATTATTTTTTATATTGTTATTATTTTTATTACTATTATTATTATTATTATAATTATTATTTTTTTTTATTTATTTATTTTTTTGGGTGGTCTTATCTTGAAAAGTTTGTAATCCGTTCAAGTTGACAATATAGTGGCCTTATAAGCGACCAACTTTCCCCCCATAGACCACACCAAATAACAAACACCAAAAAGTTGTAATAATAATTCATTTAGCATCCAAATGTATACAAACTTATTATTGAATGCCTCATAGGTTTTTTCCATGAAATTTATGCAGATATAATTTTTCTTCCCCTTCTTGTTGTTGCTGTTGTTGTGAAATTATAAGCAAATGTTTATTTGGGATAAATGTGTTTACTGGAGTTAGCCATCTATGCGCCACCAAAGACATATTTCATTCCTTTTTTTCGTAGCTTTGCTGCCAAACTTCTTATCACTACTCGCTTGGCTGTTCTTTATTTTTGGAGGATTCCAGTCGTTTATTTTATTAGACTAATGTTGACATAGTATTTTTTCCTTCTTGCTTTAAGAGTAGATTTTCAACCCCCCTCAAGAGTTGGGGGTTGAAGAAATGTTTAATCTTACTGGTGTTTATCATGTTTTCTATTGTATTCTATGTTAAAAAAAAAAAAACAAACCCAAAAAATTTCCCGACATCAAAAACATTTAAAACGGATTCTGTTCTTTTTTTCTGGGCCCAAGACAGGAAGTGTTAACAGATTTCATTAAAAATTAAATTTTCATATCATTTGAAATTGAAACAACAAACATTAACAAGAACTGTGAAAATTAACAAACGACGTTGTTGGAAAGTAGATCAACAATGGCCAAAGGCAATAACAAGGCGTTGCTGCTACAAGTATTTGGATTGTTTCAGAATGAGCGTGTGTTTTTCGTTTTTTTTTTTTTTTTGTTTTCTCAGCAGCATTCCATGTTACCAGTGTTCATTGTAAATTCGTTGAAGATTAGAAAAGCCTTTACGAAAAAATGGTGAAAATTAATTTTTCATTTTCAACAAGAAATTTGCATTAAATGAAATCATTTTTGAGAGTGTAGTCGGGCTCTGTGTTCGTTGTGTTTTGTTATTGGAATGCGGTTGCTGTTGTTTTATCATTAAGATTGATGCCAAACACTAATTTACTTTTAGAAGCAGAATTTAAAATTTACAGTTGTTTTCAGTTTCAATTTTAAATTATTTGTGATTTGTTGAAATTGATTTTCGAAGTCAAGTTCAGGATTTGTTGATTCAATGTCATTAATGTTGAACATGGCAGATTATACAAGTTCGGCTGGGCAGAACCTTAAATACTCTTCACTATTTGGAACGAATTTAGAAATCTTCAAAAAATAAAAAAAAATCCTCAAAAAAATCTATAAATATTTTAAAAATACCGAACATAGCCGTTATAATGGGGTCTATACGACGTGGACCTACATAAGCATTGTTTGTCATAAGTCATTACCATATTCGAATTCGGAACTTGAAATAAACGGTGAATAATGTAGCTAAAATCATCAAAATATCGTATATAAGGAGGTAACATTATATCGGAGCTGTGCGAAGACCAGCATAGAAAATTTTCTGTCATAGGCTGTAGCATCCATTAGGAACTTCAAACACGACATCTCAAACCATTTCTGCGGGTATTGTACCTAAACTCGTCAAAAAATACCAAATATAGGGAGGTACGGCCTATACGAAGGCCTGGTCCTGCATAGGCAATTTTCTTTCACAGACTGTAGTTCCCATTACGAACTCTAAATACGTAATTTAAAACAATTCCGGTGAATAATGTCGCTAAAATCACCAAAGTACCCAATATCGGGAGGTGTCGTTATATGGGAGCTATACGAAGGCGTGTACATGCGCAGAATGTTTTCTTTCTTAGGCTTTATTCACCATTACGAACTTCAAATAAAAAAATTAAAACTATTTCGGCGAATGACGTCCCTAAAATCATCAAAATACCGAATATCGGGAGGTACCGTTATATGGGGGCTATACTAAGACGTGGACCTGCACGAACAATTTTCTGTCATAAGCTGTAATATCCATTACGAACTTCAAATATCAAATTTGAAACAATTCCGGTGAAAAATGTCGCTAAAATTATCAAATTGCCGAATATCGGGAGGTATCGTTATATGGGGGCTATACGAAGACGTGGAACTGCACAGACCATTTTCTATCTTACGAACTTCAAATACAAAAATTTTCTCAACCTACTTCATTACGTTCGGAAGCTAGAGTGATTTCCACAGAGGGACGGACTTCGCTAAATCGACACAGAATTGTATGCTGATCAAGAATATATATAGGGTGACATGAAAAACCTGCAACAAAGTCAAACGCCATACTTTTTACATTTTTTTTTTAAGTTTTTTGAATGAAAGCAAAAAATTTCAGAAATAGCATCAAATTTTAGAATAAGTTAAGATTTGTTCGAATAGGTCACCTTTGGCACGAATTATGACCTTCAAACGGCCAATGAGGCCGTCACACGCTTTTGAATGTTGCTCTGCGGTATTTTGGGCCATTCAGGACGAAGCGCTTGCTTGAGGTGATAGACACTTTGGTATTTTTTTAGTGCCAACCTTACTTTCCAAAATTCTCCAGACACAAAGGATTGGTATTCGGAGATTTTGGTGGCCATAATGCGCTGGAAATGAAGCGAGTAACCTCATTTTGTAACCATTCTTGGGTGGCGCGCGCTGAGTGCGATGGTGCTGAGTCCTGTTGGAATATCCAAGGTCTGCGGCCAAAATATTTGCGTGCCCAAGACTTTAATACACCCTCCAGAATAATTTTGCGACAATTTTCGGCAATAATTCTGAAGTCACGGTCGATTAATACGAGCGGAGAGCGATCCTCGGCTGCTACGGCGGCCCACACCATCACCATGGCCGGTGCTAGAGTTCTGGGTGGCCAAGCGAAGGTGCACATCTTCAGCTGACCTCTTTGTCAAGTAAACACGATCATTTTGTTTCTTCGCAAACTGCTGGACAATGAATATTTTCTCATCGGAGAAAACCAAATTCGGCAGTTCACTACTTTCGGCTAAGCGAAGAAACTCTTTAGCTCTTTTGGGTTTATTTTCTTTTTGTTACGGTGTAAGTTCTTGCACTTTTTAGAATTTCAATGGCTTTACACCGACCTCATTTTTCAATATTTGCCGAAGGGAATATTGCGATATGTTCAGCTCACGAGCCACTTTTTCGGCCACTGCGACGCGGGTTTCGAGCGAGTCGCTTCTTTACTTTTCGAACCATTTCTGCTGATGTTTCTGTTTTTTTGCGTCCACTTCCCTGACGTCGGGCTACGCTAGCAGTATCACGGTAACGAGCGATAGTACGAGATACATAAGATTTATTCACACTTAAATGCTGGAGTGCTCTAACGATAGCCACTTGTGGTTTTCCAACCGAATATAAAGACATCGCACGATCACTCTTGAATTCCATCACGAATAACTTTTTTTCCGGAAAATTCTCACCAAAATGCTTTTGTACGTATGTAAACAATATAATGAGCTGTCATTGAAATGATTTTAACAGCTGTTGGACGAGTGGCTTAGAAATGACAACAGTCTGAATTTGGTTGCAGTTTTTCATTTTCATCTCACCCTATATGGAGTTGGTTTCGGAAATGTGTACTTTAATTGTACGAAAAGTACTGAATGGTGCTATATTTGGTGTAAGGTGAAAAGATATAAATTTAATTCTGCTTGCATTGTGGATATCATTTGATATTTGGCGATGATTTGGAAATGCGTCCCATATTTGTACGAAAAGTACTAAATGGTACTAAATTTGGTATTGCGTGAAGGGATAAAGCTGGAGTGCTCAAATTCAATATTGAGGTCTCTGTTGGTATCTGAAATTGAGATATGGACGTGTTTTGGGAAATGTACACTATAAATTTACGAAAAGAGCTAAATAGTACGAAATTTGGTACTGGGTGAAGGAAAAAGGCTGAAATCCTGAATTTTGATATGGATGTCACTGTTGGTGTGTGTGTGTGGTTGAGAGAAGAAACTGGTTTTGGATATGCGTACTATAATTGTACTAAATGGTACTTTGGTACTTAAGGTACTAAAATCCTGATATTTGATATTAAGGTCACTAGTGCTATTTGAGGCTGAGGTATGGAGATTGTTTTGAAAATGCAGCTGGAGTAGTTCGCAAAGCACAAAAGGCTACTAATTTGGAGAGGATAGAGTTGAAATCTTGAATTTGGATAAGGAGGTCACAGTTGGTGACTGTCAGCAAAAACGTACTACGGTACGTATCAAAAGGGCAAAATGCCACAGAATGTTCTGTTGGGTATTGGCATAGAGATGGAATTCTGAAGTCAATATTGGTGTCTGGAGATGAGAGATAGAGGAGATTTGTATGGTAATATTTTTGGGATTGGATATGAGGAGAGATCTAAAATTATGAAATTTCGGTATAAAGGCCAATGTCGGTTTTGAGAGAAAGAGTTGGTTTTGGAAAACGTTCATTGATTGTTCGAAAATCTACCATTCAGTGAATGGGTAGAGCTTGAATCCTAAATCTAGATATTTGGATCACTGTTGGTATCCAGGATAGAGAGATGTAGATTGATGTGGATATGAGCATCAAATATAGCTAAATTTGGTATTGGTCAAGGGATAGAGTTGAAATTCAGAAATTTTATACTGAGGTCGCTGTTGGCTTCCAGGATTTACATACGGATACGTTTAAATAGTTTTGGACAGGAATATTGGATGTGGATCCCCTGTGCACAGTTTTAACAAATATTCTCTTAAATGAACTTCAAAAAAGAAAAAAAAAAAAAGATTTTGAAGACATACATAAACACTTTTCATTTTTTTTTTTTTTTTTTTTTTTTTTGAAAAATCTGGAACTAACTTCAGACTGCTGTCAAACTGGAACCAACTTCAGACTGCTGTCATTTCTAAGCCACTCATCCGACAGCTGTTAAAATTATTCCAGTGACAGCTTATTATATTGTTTACAAGCGTACAATAGCATTTTGGTGAGAATTTTCAAAAAAAAAAAAAAAAATAAATAAATAAATCTTCGTAATGGAATTCAAACATGATTTATTTATGTGTTTGATTTCTCTTTCGAGACGAGCTTAATGATCTGAAATTTGCAGTGAAAAGGAAAACCAGATAGACACCATCACCCACTCACCACTATGCGAAGCGTTTCGCCGTTGGTTAAGCGGCTCATCAGGCATTTGTGGTGTGGATGATGGCTTTACGTTCATGGCTTTTATTTATATTTGGCTGGAAAACCACAAGGGGCTATCGTTAGGGCACACCAGCATTTAAATGTGAATAAATCTTTAGTGTCTCGTTCCATCGCTCGTTACCGTGATACTGGTAGAGTAGCCCAACGTCAAGGAAGTCGACGAAAGAAAATAGCAACATCAGCAGAAATGGTTTGAAAAGTAAAGAAGTTACTAAAGAGTTGCTTGGCTTGACTGAAAGTTGTGAACTGCCGAATTTGGTTGTCTCCGATGAGAAAACATTCGTTGTCCAGCTTTGCCAAAGAGGTCAGCTTAAAATGTACATATTCGAATTCCTCGGTTGGCCACCAGAACTCAAGCGCCGACCATGGTGATGGTGTTGCCCGCCATAACAGCCGATGGTCGCTCTCCGCTCGTATTAATCGACCGTGGCATCAGAAGAAATGCCGAATATTACAGCGAAAATATTCTGGAGGGTGTAGTAATGTCTCGGGCACGCTAACAGATCTTGGACATTCCAACAGGACTCAGCACCATCGCATTCAGCATGCGCCACCCAAGAATGATTACAAAATGAGGTTCCTTGCTTCAATTCCAGTGCACAATGGCCACCAAAATCTCCGGATACCAATCCGCTGGACTATTGTTTCTGAAGTATTTTAAAATGCAAGGTTGGCACTAAAAATACCAAAGTGTCGATCACTTGAAGCAAGCGCTTCGCCGGGAATGGGCCGAAATACCGCACATCAACATTAGGGCAGCGTGTGACGGTTTCATTTGCCGTTTGCAGGCCATAATTCGTGCCAAAGGTGACCAATTCGAACAAATCTAAACTTATTCTAAAATTTGATGCTATTTCCGAAATTTTTGATTTTCATTCAATAAAATTAAAAAAATGTGCAAATTATGGCATTTGACTTTGTTGCAGTTTTTTTATCTCACCCTGTACAACTTTCCGATTATTGACATTCTAATAATTCAGCTTGAACTCTATATTTTCCGTAATTGCCAATGCCTAAAATTTTATATTCGAATTCCTCATCATTTTGTTTTTCCCAATCGAGAAATGAGATCCCTCACTTCCCCAACCCTTTTAACATGACCACAAAATTAAAACATTTTTACGAAATGAATGCCTCTTTAATGTTAGAAAATTGAATTTAAATTTCAAATTAAAACTTCTAAAATAAAAATAAAGAAAGTAAATAAATAAAGATACCGACTCGCCTACTCAACTGGCAACCGAAATGGCCTAAACAAATCACAACAAATTGAAGAGGGTCATAAAATGGGTTAACTAAATAAATCATTTGCCGGTTTTCAGTTTATGCGAATGCGAGTGTGTGTGTGTGTGTCTCTCTCGCTATCCCTGTGTGTGTGTGATATGTTGTGTAAAATGTTGTTTCATTTCAAGCTCAGTTGTTCATTTTTATTATTAGCTCTTGTTTTTGTTGCTGTTGCTATTCTGTCAATATATTGTTGCCAGTTGGAAAATTGGCTATCCTTGTCCTAATAGGCCATAGAATAACAAACAACAAAAACTGAGCGGGTCACAAACTCAAATAGAAACAAAAAAACGCCAGTTTATTTAAAGAAAAAACAAGTGAACATGAAAAAATCCCAACACAACACAACTGGGTTAACAAGAAGTCACGACTTATTTCTGCATTTGTTTTCCAATTCCTTTCAATTGTTAAATCTTTAAAACAAAGTTGGCATTCAGTTCACCACTGCTATGCCCACATAAGGCCTCTGAAGTTAAGTCAAGTATTAATTACATGTATTTTTTTATTGTTGTTGTTGTTTAATATGAATCATTCATGGCAGAAACAAAATAAAAAAAATATTTTTTCGAAATAAATCTTAGAAATGTCCTTGATGACATTTGGATGAATGGCGGTGATGGCCTGGGACCACTGTAATTTATTTATGTGTGTTTAGGGGTCTAGTTTATTTTTAGCATCTTACTTTCTTATTTTATAAGATAGTTAATTTCACAATAATTTTTGAAATTTGATAGTAATGTTATTACCAAGATGGAAAATTAATATTGAAAAAATAAAATGTGCTACTTCTACTTGAGCAATTTTTAATTTGAGTGAAAATATACAACTAGCAAGTGGCGACAACTTCGTCAACAAAGGTTTTAGAAATTAATATATTATTAAAGTTTTTTTTTCGGAAAGAAAAATAGGAAAATGTTTACCTTGTACACCAAAAGTCTTCTAAATCTATTATTCCGAAGATTACCTAGGGGGAAATTTAAAAATTTGTAAAACCATGGCACATCAAATTTTTTCTGTTCAAAACTATTTCAATGTCTCCATGAGACCTCAGTATCAAATTTCAGAATTTCAGCTCTATACCTTCAACCAATACCTATTTTTGTAACTTTCGGTACGCATATCCAAAACAATTTACATCTCTCCAACTAGACACCGAAAGTAATCCGAAATTGGTATAATTAAGAACAATAGTACGGATTTGCAAAATCTCCACCATATCTCAATTTCAGATACCAGAAGAAAACTTAGTTGCAAATTTTAGAATTTCAACTATATCCCTTCACCCAATACCTAATAAGTTACCTTTAGTACGCATATCCAAAAAAATCTACACCTTTCCATCCTAGGCACCATCGAATAGGGCACATTTGGAAAACCACTATCAGAGCTCAATTCCAGACACTCACAGAGATCTCAATATCAACTTTCAGGATTCCAGTCCTATGCTGCTTAGTACATACAGGGTGAGATAAAAAAAAACTGCAACAAAGTCAAACGCCACATTTTTTTTTTTTTTGAAATTTTATTGAATGAGAACGAAAAATGTCGGAAATATCATCAAATTTTTAAACTAAGCTTAGATTTATTGAAATTGATCACCCTTGGCCCGAATTATGCCCTTCAAACGGCCAATGAAACCGTCACACGCTGCCCGAATGTTGCTCTGCAGTATTTTGACCCATTTCCGGCGAAGCGCTTGCTTGAGATGATCGACACTTTGGTATTTTTTAGTGCCAACCTTGCTTTCCACAATGCTCCAGACACAATAGTCCAATGGATTGGTATCCGGAGATTTTGGTGGCCATTGTAACCATTTCATTTAATTTTGAAACCATTCTTGGGTGGCGCGTGCTGAGTGCGAATGTGCTGAATCCTGTTGGAATGTCCAAGGTCTGCGGCCAAAATGTTTGCGTGCCCAAGGCTTTAAAACACCCTCCAGAATATTTTCGCGATAATATTCGGCATTTATTCTGATGCTACGGTTTTCCAGCTACTGCTAAGAAATGACTGCAGTCTGAAGTTGGTTGCAGTTTTTTTCATTTCACCCTGTATAGGTACACATTTCCAAAACCACTTCCATATCTTACCCACAGACAACAATAGTGGAATCTATATACATTTTCAGGATTTCAGCTCTATCCAGTCTTCTAATACCAAATTAAATACTATTTAGTACTTTTCGAACAATTTTAATACGAAATTCCAAAGCCACCTTTATATCTCAATTCAGAGATGTGGAGATTTTGGATGAATCAAATTTCAGATCTATTCCTTCACCGAATACCAAATTTAGTGATATTTACTACTTTTCGAACAATTATGGTACGAATTTCTAAAACCACATTTCCATACACCAGCTCTATTCTCTCACCCAATACTAAATTTAGTACTATTTTGTACTTTTCGTACATTTATAGTATACATTTCCGAAGCCACCTCTAAATGTCAAGGGTACACATTAACAAGGGCCCTCCTTCAAATTTCAAATTGCAAGAACTACATTTAGTACTTTTTGTACAATTATGTAACACATTCACCTCCATATCTCAATACCAAATACCAACAAAGACTCAATATCAAATTTCAGGATTCCAGTTCCTTCCCTCCACCCAATACCTAATATAGTACTATTCAGTACTTTTCGAACTATTATTGCACATATTTCCGAAACCAATATCAAACTTCAAGATACGAGCTCCCTCATGCAATACAAAATTTACTTTTTGAACAATTTTAGCACAGACATCCAAACCACCTCAATACCTTAACCACAGACACCAACAGCGACATCTATATCAAATCTGAGGATTTCAGCTCTATTCCATCAACTAATATCAAATTTTGTACTGTTTACAACGCATTGACGTATTTCCAAAAACACCTCCATATCTCAATTTCTGATAATAACAGAGACTCCAATATTCCTCCTGCATACCCTAATCCTGTAATCTCAATTTCAAATTTTCGGGATTTCCGTCCTGTTGATTCGCCCAAATACAAATTGTACTTTATTTTGTACATTTTAGTACATATAAGTACAGATATCCATCTCTTATTTCCAATTTTCAGTATACAGGCTCTATTGAATCACCCAATTCCAAATTGAACTAAATTTAGTACCATTTAGAACACTTAAGTACAAATGTTCATAGCTATCTGTATCATGAAATACAGTAGAAATTTTATTTTAAAATTTCATGATTCCAATAGAGTTGTTACTCAATATTTAAATTCGTCGAAATTCAGTACCATTTAGTACCTATGATCGAATTTCCAAAACCACCTACATACCTCAGTCCAACAATGCAATTTTTAGATTTCAGAATTCCAACTCTACCGGTTCACCCAAATCGAAATTTAAAGTACCTTTTGGTACACAAAAATACGAATTTTCAAAACTACTTACATACCTTAGTCCTACAATGCAATAGTAATCTTTCTTACATATATCAGCATTCCAGCTCTATCGATTCACTTAAATCTAAGTTGTACCAAATGTAGTACCATTTAGTACTTTTCGTGCACATAAGTACCAATTTCGAAAACATCCTCCAGATCCCAATCCTCCAGCAATGTCAATTTCAAATTGCCGGAATCCAGCTCCATCCGTTTCTCCAAATTCAAATTGTACTAAATTTAGTACCGTTTAGTACTTTTGGCTTAGCTCTAGATTAGTAAAATTTTTTTTTTCGAATTTTTTTTTCACAATTTTTTCGAAATTGTTTCCAGTGAGAGGTATTTTTACCCTGATCCCGGGAAACTATTTTTATCTTGTGGCGGACCCGGGACCCCAGATTTTTGACCCCGACTAGACACGGATCCAATTACCAAATATAGACAATATACCTATCTAACAAGTGGTCACACGGTTCGGAAGTTATAGTCAAATTATCGATTATTTGGTCCGGGATTTTTTATAAAACCCCAAAAAGTCGATAAAGGACCCATTATGGGGGTCAACCAAATTGATGCCAAATTATTGCTGACGCTCTTACCAGAGATATTCTCTTCTGAGTACATTCGAAGTAAAGTTTTTCTAAATTGAACAGTTGTTGTAAGTAACCGGCCTTCGGCCTAGATTTTTTCCGTACTTTTCGTATACATGAGTGCACACTTCCAAAACTACGTCTTTACATTGATTCTACCTCCTTTTCAGCACTAATCATTTCGTATCATTCACTTGATACGAAATTGTACCAAATGTAGTACATTTTAGTACTTTTCGTACACTTCAAATGCGATTTTCCAAAAACTCTTTGGCGCATCTATCATACAGTCCACCCTTTAAGAGTTCTAGCTCTACTGCTTTCTCAAATACAAAGGGTATTTAGTACCTTTTTATGATTTTATAGAGTTCTAGTACAAATTTCCAAAAACCCATCTCAAAAACCCTTAACTGACCCTTGGGGGCAAGAGTGACCCTCAGTCAAAATTTCAAGCTTCTTCCGCCGTCTCGTCTGGGTGTTGATGAACTTTTTAGTCAGTCAGTCACGCAATCAGTCAGTCAATTGCGATTAACCCTTTTTTAATATAATTAAAATAGATGAGAAGAGAAAACTTAGGTTGGTCTCACATTGGCTGATTTGGTTGGAAACTGTGGCAGGAACCTTCAAAATACCGAAAATCTAGAGATACCGCTATAGCCCCATGTAGCTCAATTAGTCGACCTGTTGCGAATATTTTTTGCATAGAGAGAACAGATCTCTGAAAAAATGGAAAGTTTCAACTTCAAAATACCGAAAATCGGGAGGTACCGAAATCGGAGGTACTGAAAATAGGGGCTATTCAAGTATGTCTCACATTTTATAGTGATGTATTCACTAATCTTAAGAATATTTTGTTAGATATTATTTAGTTTTATAATCTTAATACTTTTTTCCTTCATTTGCCCCACAACTATCCCCTTACAACCAATAAAATTTAATTTTCAAAATTTATTCATTGACTTCCATGTGATTCCCAAAAAATATGACTTCCGCGCATAACAATTTTCATTTATTTACATTCAACAATCACAACGAAATATTCCATTTCCCATTTCTCATAATTAACTTGTCACATTTGTTTGTTTAGATGTCACACTGGCAATGCCACCAACTCCCCAGAGCCTTAACTGCTTTCAAAAGGAAACCAGATTCCGCTGCTGCTTTCCGTGGCGGGGAATGTCTCACATAGAAGGCAGTCGCTAATGCTGTTCAGCCTGCCATAGCAAATGTGTGAATATGTTTATTTAAGTTCATTGTTATTTCTGTTGTTAAAACTCAAAAGTATATTGAAATGTCCTTGACATTTTTAATTCACTTCAGTGCTCCGTTACCCCTCTACCCCTTTTCTCTCTCTCGAGTCTCATGTATGTAAACACAGCTAACACATAAGTCTAAGAAAAATACAAATACATGCATAAAACTAAAAATACACACACGAATTGTTAAAACAGATATATCAGCTGTGTAGCAGCGGAATTTCATTATTTCGTGTTTGAATATCTGATACCCTCAACCCACAACTTACCCTCGTTCCCTACCCTTCCCCCAACCAAGCCCCCACACTTGTTTTGTTTACAATTTTGTTAATACATAAATATATTGATGTAAAATAAATACAGTTTTTCCTTGTTTACATTTACATGTGCCAAATGTATGTATGTGCGTATGTGTGTGTGTGCGTTTCTGTTGTATCAACAACACACTCGCACCCCTTTTTTCGTTCTCGGCTAAATGACAACGACAACAAAAAAATTCCATGCTTAAATTCAAATACCAATATCATAAAAACCTCCTTCTTGCTCTGCCACCCTCCCCAACCATATAAATATATATTCATGAAATAACAACAAAAACTGATTGTAAATAATGTTAAGCTGTTTAAAACAAAACGGCCTTTGGCAATGCGAATGGAACACAATTCACAGAATTCTACGCCGGGAGACACGAATTCTGCGTCAGAGTCAACTGCCGCAGATAGTCCCATATGTATATGTGAATTAAGTAGAACTCAAGTGGCGTCGCTGTAATGAAAACTATTTACCAGAATTTGGGAACAGTAGTCACAAACTCAATAGTCATGGAAATAATTATGATGAATAAATTAAACACATATTTTTCGGAATAAAAAATGTTCAAAAAAGAAACAAGTAAACAGCAGACACCATTTGGAAGGAACTTGAAATTCAAAAAATCCTTCGAAAAATACCGCACAAATGAACACCGTCATATGTGGCCTGGCAATCCGAAGACGTAGACCTGCATAGCTTCTATTACGAACTTCAGATATGAAATTTGAAACAATTTCTTCAAAAAATATCTCTAAAATAATTACAAACCCAAATGTTGGGAATGACAAGGTCAATATACCCTACATAGAGTGGTGGAGGGTACTATTAATATGGGAAAATACTATTAAAACCCCATGTTCAAACTGTGAGAAAAAAAAATCAGGAAATAACCACATTTCCCTTCACCATTTGGAAGGAACTTGAAATTTAAAAAATCCGTAGAAAAATACCGCACAAATGAACGCCGTCATATGTGGCCTGCCAATCCGAAAACATGATTTTTTGTCATAGGCAGTAGCTCCTATTATGACAAGGTCAATATACCCCACATAGAGTGGTGGAGGGAGGCTACTATAAATATGGGAAAAATACTATTCAAACTCCATGTTCAAACTGTGACAAAAAAAAAATCAGAAAATAACCATAAAATGGCGATAAATATTCTTAAAAAATATTTAAAAATTATTTATAAAAAGCTCACCAAAAATATCCCTTTAAAAACAGATCAAAAAAATATTTATTAACAACTTAAAAATTCTTTAAGTTCGGCCGGGCCAAAATTTTAATACCCTTCACCACAATGCTTATCAAACTAAATTAAAAGAGTAAGATTTGTTAACTAATAATATCAATCCGCTTATAATATTAAATAAAAAAAAATAAATAAAAAAATAACCCAAACGGAACCCAAATTACCATCTAATGTCGTTGAAAATTGATGCAGAAAAATATCTCAAATCGGGTGGTACCGTAATATGAAGGCTATACTAACTAGTGGAAGTTAATCGATCATTATTCAGAAGGAAAGAATAAACCTTTCAAAAATTCCAAATGTCAAGTTTCAGCAGATATGGTTGGAAATTATAGCAGAAACCTTGGCGCCCATGTGGACTTGAATCGAAAATTTAGTGGGGTGTGTACTGGGTCGAAAAATCCCATGGCCGCATCAGATAATTGGTTTAGCGAAACATTGAAATATACTTAGTTTAAAGAGAATCACTGACTCGATTCGCATGGTATAAGGGTAATAAGTACTCAAAATATTGACCCTCTACGGGATAGAGGTACAGGGTGAGATACAAAAAACTGCAAAACTGTCAAGGGCCATAATTTTTAATCTTTTTTTAAATTTCATTGAATGAAAGCCAAAAAATGACGAAAATAGCATCAAATTTTAGATTTGTTCGAATTTGTCACCTTTGACACGAATTATGACCTTTAAATGACCAATGGAACCGTCACACGCTGCCCGAATGTTGCTCTGCGGTATTTTGGCCCATTCCCGGCGAAGCTCTTGCTTGAGGTCATCGACACTTTGGTATTTTTTAGTGCCAACCTTGCTTTTCAGAATACTCCAGACACAATTGTCCAACGGATTAGTATCCGGAGATTTTGGTGGCCATTGTGCGCTGGAAATGAAGCGAGGAACCTCATTTTGTACGAAGGTGCATATTTTCAGCTGACCTCTTTGGCAAGTAAACACGATCATTTTGTTTGTTTACAAACTGCTGGACAACGAATATTTTCTCATCGGAACGGAGAAAACCAAATTCGGAAGTTCAGCACTTTCGGCCAAGCGAAGCAACTCTTTACATCTTTCGAGTCCACTTTTTTGCTGTTGCGGTGTAAGTTCTTGCACTTTTTTGAATTTCAATGGCTTTATCCCGAGCTCATTTTTCAAAAATTGACGAATGGAATATTGCGATATATTCAGCTCACGATCCATTTTTCCGTTACAGCGACGCGGGATCAAGTCGCTTCTTTACTTTTCAAACCATTTCTGCTGATGTTGCTGTTTTCTTCCCTCCTCTTCCTGGACGTCTGGCTACGCTATCAGTATCACGGTAACGAGTGATGGTACGAGACACAGAATATTTATTCACATTTAAATGCTGGATTGCTCTAACGATAGCCACTTGTGGTTTTCCAGCCAAATATTAAGAAACCACACTATCACGCTTGGATTCCATCACGAATAACTTTATTTCTGGAAAACTCTCACCAAAATGCTGTTGTAAACAATATAATGAGCTGTCACGGGCATAATTTTACAGCTGACGGACGAGTGACTTAGAAATGACAGCAGTCTGAAGTTGGTTGCAATTTCTTCATCTCACCCTGTAAATATTAGATTTGCTTTAAATTTTGCTTATACCAATATTTATTTTTAGTATTAGATGAAGTGGTATACTTCGGCCCCCCAGATATAGTGGGCCGAAGTATATCTAATATCTAATGTACATATCTAAATTTTTCAAACATTATTATACATCTCATAAAAAGTTGAATTAAATTGTCGATATATTCCAAATCTGACACAGTTATATCAGACTAAGAAGGTCAGATACGAAATGGACAACATTGCCTCATTTTTTTGGAACCCACCACATTAAGGGTCAACAGTTTGAATAATCATAATCATTTCAATCATAATCATTTCAATGAGGATATACATCTCTCGGTTTTACTGCGCTTGTTCGCCCTTTTGCCCAATACATAGATAAAATTATTAGTACTTTTCGCCTTCGAAAAAAAAATTATTTTGAAAATTCAACTTGTGGCTCGTCTGGTCAATGGAAAATGGATATAAGACCTTCCAGAGGCTTTCTATGATTGGAAGACCTTACACATGTATTCTATGTATAGAAGACCTCCTAGAGGTCTTCTACGGACAGAAGACCCCCTACAAGTCTTGTATAGGTAGAAAACCATCTACAGGTCTTCTATGTATAGTAGACCTCCTACAGGTCTTCTATAGAGAGAAGACCTCCTACAGGTCCAATTTGTGGAATAACAAAATTTTACGAAATATTCTTTACAAAAATAAATAAATAATTAAAAATATTTTGTTCGTGAGAAAATTGTCCTTAAATCTCATATTTGTAGCATTTATAGTCTCAAAAAATGTTCGGTAAAAAATCCACGTATTTTGTTTGATGCCTTTCGAAAACTTTTCTCTAAAAAAACATCCTGTTGTAGTAAAAGAAATAAGAATTTTTAAAAACTTTTCTAAAGAAAAACTCATTTTCCGATCTGGTAGTCTTCAAAAAATATTCTTTAAAAATTCCACGGATTTTTATTGATGGCCTTTAAAAATCTGAAAAAAACGACTTTTATATCCTACTGCTCTTTAAAAAATATTTTTTTTCTCATAACCACTGTCTGCCACCCCTTTTTTATCACCAATAAAATGAATCAGAATTTTGAATGGTTCAATATCATTGTTACCACATATATTGTGTTTCGCTAGTTTTTTGCGGTATTTTATTGATATCGCAATGGTCTATTTGTGTTGTATATGTACACATATGTGCACACACACACATACATATATATATTACTGTGTTATCTGATGGTGGTCGTATGTGATTGTTGTCACTGATGTTGTTAACCTAATTTTCGTGTTGAATTATTGTCGTAAAGACAATTTATTTTTTGGGCGCTTACACACACACACACTCTCAACTAAAAAAAGGAGTGGTGTGTGTGATCAAATAAAAAATGAATTGCTTAAAAATTATCCAATCTAAAAAGAGAGAGAGACACACACATACATATACTACGTGATTCTTATCAGCGATCTAAAAACTGTTTATGTTGAATTTATCCTGCCGCAGAAGCAACTACCATTGGAAGGCAACCAACGGCAGCAAATGTCCCAGAAATGTATCAACCGAAACATGGTTTTTTTGAAAAGAATGAAAAAAAAACATTGAATATACTGCGGTGACCTTTTTTATTTAACCCCACACCGCTACCCCTTAACTTAGCCATTGCCCTAACCCATCTAACTATGCTGCTGCTGGTAGTGTTATGAAATCCCTTAAGGATTTCCGGCCACACTCATTTATTTAGCCGAAAACACACACATATACACTCATAGCGATACATTCACGCCATGTGTAGCGACATAGGCCAAAATCAGGCTAAAATTGTAGCCAAATTTACTTCTTTAACAAGTCTCTTGGTTTGGTGTTTTTTTTTTTTTTCGGTTTCTTTTTTTTCTTCTTCCCCATTGGCAAGAGAGTGTTAAGCAGAACTGCTGGGAGCTTGTAGTTGTTGTATCTGCTGGTTAGTGGTGTTTGGATACACTAAATAAAAAAAGGGTCAATGCACACAACTTTGTGGTTAATACTAAATTAAAATTACCTAAGAAATTAAGACCAGACCATAATGAGTTGGGCCTTTAGCATAATATTTATGCCCAGGCTAAATGTTGCAAATTAAAGGCTCGTTCTTTTTTGGGAGGGCACGAAAGAGGATGTGCTTTGGTTTGTTCTTCTTTGTGCCCTACGCCAAGTAATAAAAAACTGACGGCATTCTGCATGCCTTTTCTTAAAAAGATAAAGGGCTTCCTACAGGTCCTTCATGGATAGGAGAACTTCAATGGAGAGAATACCTTCTACATGTTATTCATGGAGAGAACAACTTCTACAAATCGTCTATGGATAGAAGACCTTCTACAGGTCATCTATGGACAGAAGACCTCCTACAGGTCTTCTATAAATATAAGATCTTCTACAGGTCTTCAAAAGATAGAAGTCCTTCACCAGGAAATAGCACCAGAAAATAGCAGACCTTCACCAGGTCATCTATAGATAGAAGACCTTCAACAGGTCTTCTATGGTTGGAAGACCCTACACAGATCCTCTATGGATAAAAGACCTTCACCAGGTTTTCTATACATAGAAGACCTCCACCAGGTCTCCTATAGATAGAAGATCTCCACCAGATCTTCTATATATTGAAGACCTCCACCAGGTCTTCTATAGATAGAAGACCTCCACCAGGTCTTCTATGGTTTTCTATAGATAGAAGACCTCTACCGGGTCTTCTATGGATAGAAGACCTCTACCGGGTCTTCTATGGATAGAAGACCTCTACCGGGTCTTCTATGGATAGAGGACCTCCACCAGGTCTTCTATGGATAGAAGACCTCTACCAGGTCTTCTATGGATAGAAGACCTATACCAGGTCTTCTATGGATAGAAGACCTCCACCAGGTTTTCTACGGATAGAAGACCTCCACCAGGTCTTCTATGGATAGAAGTCCTTCTAGAGGTTTTCTATGGATAGAAGACCTTCTACAGGACTGCTAGGAATATAAGACTTTCTACAGGTCTTCAATTGATAGAAGACCTTCTACAGGTCTTCTATAGATAGAAGACCTTCTAGAGGTTTCTATGGATAGAAGACCTTCTACAGGACTGCTAGGAATATAAGACCTTCTACAGGTCTTCTATGGATAGAAGACTTTCTAGAGGTCTTCTATGTATAGAAGACTTTCTACAGGTCTTCAATTGATAGAAGACCTTCTACAGGTCTTCTATAGATAGAAGACCTTCTACAGGACCTTCTACAGGTCTTCTATAGATAGAAGACCTTCTAGAGGATAGAAGACCTTCTACAGGTCTTCTATAGATAGAAGACATTTTACAGGTCTTCTATGGATAGAAGACATTCTACAGGTCTTCTACGGTTAGAAGACCTTCTACAGGTCTTTTATAGATTTTCCGCAGATCTTCTATGGATAGAAGACCTTCTGCAGGTCAGCAGAAATGGTTCGAAAAGTAAAGAAGCGACTTGATCGAAACCCTCGTCGTAGTGGCCGAAAATGGCTCGTGAGCTGAACTTATATTCCATTCGGGAAATATTAAAAATAAGCTCGGGATAAAGCCATTGAAATTCCAATCTATCTATAGAAGACCTTTTGCAGGTCTTCTATGAATAGAAGACCTTCAGCAGGTCATTTTTTAATATTTCCCGAATGGAATATAAGTTCAGCTCACGAGCCATTTTCGGCCACTACGACGAGGGTTTCGACCACTACGACGAGGGTTTCGATCAAGTCGCTTCTTTACTTTTCGAACCATTTCTGCTGATGTTGCTGTTTTCTTCCGTTCACTTCCTAGACGTCGGGCTACGGTACCAGTATCACGGTAAGGAGCGGTGGTACGAGGCACAAGTGGCTCTTTCGATAGCCACTTGTGGTTTTCCAGCCAAATATAAAGAAATCACACTATCACGCTTGAATTCCATCACGGATAATTTTTTTTCAGGAAAATTGTCACCAAAATGCTTTTGTACGCTTGTAGACAATGTAATGAGCTGCCACTGGAATAATTTTAAGAGCTGCCAGACGAGTGGCTTAGAAATGACAGTCGTCTGAAGTTGGTTGCAGTTTTCACATTCAGGTCCTTCGACCTAATAGACCTTTTTCTGTCCATGAAAAATTGCAGTGTAGGGTAAATCCATTATCAACACGACCTCTACCAACCTGCTTCCCCCTCTCACTTCCCATGGCACTTAAATATTTTCTACACATTTTTCTTCCTCTGCTCCCCAAACTGCCTTTGCCAGTGGAAATATCACAACTGACATTGATAAAATATTCATCAAACATACTGTGCTGTGTGAATGGTATATGGCTGCTGCTGCTGGTTTTATTCTCGTTTTTTTTCTTCTTCTTCTGTTATTTTGAAATTTACACCACATGAATTTTGGCATCAGCTGCTGTTGTATCTCCAAGACATTATGTGTTCGTTCTACTAAACTTTATTCACTCATCGGTTTTGTTTTATTTTAACATTTTTTTAGAAAAAAAAAAGAGAAACATAAAATCTTTTATGCCATTTGGGTCAAGTAGATGTGTTTGCTGGGAGCAAGAAACGTTAGGAATTAATGTGGCAATTAAAAAAGGAGTTCCACAATAATATTTAATTTTTTTGGAAATGGAGTTATGAGAGTTGTAAAAGTGTTTGTGAGACACAATTTTTTTTTCTAAAATAATTAGGAAAAGTTCTTCAACATGCTTTAAAAAAGGATAATGTTATGTCTAAGAATATAGGAACTCTTGATCCGTAGGCGTGTGATAAGGATGGACGTTCTGAACAAGGGGGGTAGTACTAAAAATTGGATACTTTCTATTGGACAAATGCAATGTGCTAAAATAGAAAATTGGAACTAAAATTACTGGAAGGTATACTAAAGGATTTTTGGAAAATCGAACCTTAAGGTTAGGAAAAGTTCGAAAATATTGCTATACTTCTAAGATGGTCCCATTTAGATTTATGTAAATGTATAGAGAAAGCTATGATGGTGGATATGGAAATGTTTACTAAATGTGCGAACTGTACAAAATCGTACGAAATTTAAAACACTCTGGCTCAGGGTGAACGAATGAAGCTGGAGCTTTGAATTTCTGTATTGAGGTGGTAGGTTTGTGATACAATGTGTTCTACAAGTACACGAAAAGTATTAACTAGTAATATATTTATTGTAATTTGGTATTAGGTGAAGTGAAATCTGGAATTTCTTCGTTCGGTCCCAACGCCACTCTTACCCGCCCCTGCCGACCGAGGGGGCCACCTCCCAATACGTAGGGAGCGCGTACACCCCATAGTCCGCACCATGGAGGGTTAGTATTGTAGGGAAACACCAGCTACAGTAAAACATCAGCCGGTTTTAGTAAAAGGATTAGTATTACAATTCACACACAACGAGCAAAAATACAAATCTGGCAGCTCCTAATACTATAATTATAAATTAAGTATTGATATTTTTATTGCATGCAAAGGTTCAGATAGTGATAAATTATTAAAGAGGTTGTTATATATTTCACATAAAGATCTAAGGGGGTTGCTTAGTTCGTAGTTAGATCTCGCCAAGGAAAGATTTAGCGGTATATAATTACGAGTTATTCTAGACGGAACATTAAACTTTATTTCACTAATTAAAAATTGTGAATCAATTTGACCACGCAAAAGTCGTATTAAAAATATTGCTCTAAGCATTAAACGCCTTTTTTCTAACGATGGAAGGTCTATAAGTTTTAATCGATTTTCATAGGGGGGGAGTGCTTCAGACGGATTCCAGGGCAGACCTTTGAGAGCGAATATAATGAATTGTTTTTGAACTGCTTCTATTGAATTAGAGTAACATTTATAAAATGGACTCCACAACACGCAACCATACTCTAATGTAGGTCTAACTAGACTAGTAAACAAGCGTTTAGTTACGTAAGGGTCTTCAAACTCTTTAGACCAGCGCTTAATGAAACCTAGAAGAGACTTTGCTTTATTAACGCTAGATTCAATGTGTAAGTTAAAACGAAGTTTATTGTCCAAAATAACACCAAGATCAATAAATGAGTCTACATTCTCCAATTTGTATGAACCTACAAAGTAATCAGATTGAATATATCTAGATCTGAATAATGATAATTTTTTGCATTTTTTAAGATTTAGTGACATGGCATTCATACCACACCAATTTACAATGGAATGTAGATCATGTTGTAAATGTAATGAGCTATTGAGAGAATCGAGATTAATGAACAGCTTAACATCATCTGCAAACATTAGAATTTTGGAAAACCTTACAACTGACGGAAGATCATTGAGATAGAGAACGAATAGTAATGGTCCTAAATGGCTTCCCTGAGGAACACCAGAATGGACTAGAATATTTTTTGAGATGGCATTTGTGAAAGACACCTTTTGAGTACGGTTTTCAAGGTATGATGAGATCCAGTCTAACAATAATGTAGGGAAACCCATTAAATCAAGTTTGTGGAGTAATAAACTATGTACGACAGTGTCAAAAGCTTTACTAAAATCGGTATAAATTACATCAGTTTGAAATTTATTAGCAAAACCATTATGAACATAGCATGTTAATTCCATAAGATTAGTTAAAGTTGACCTACCTCTGATGAAACCGTGTTGACACGGTGAAAAAATTGGAGCCACAAAGTGTGTTAGCCTACGCGAAACCAAAAATTCAAAAAGTTTAGGTATTGCGCTAAGCTTAGCAATGCCTCTATAATTTTCAATATTGCAACGACTACCAGTTTTATGGAGAGGAATTATATAACTAGATCTCCAAAAATAAGGAAAGTAGCCTAAAGATAAAGAGTAGTTAAATAATTTCGTAAGTGGTATGTATAATTCAATTGCACATAATTTAAGAACGTTTGCCGGTACTCCGTCTGGACCTGGGGAGATCGAATTTTTTAAAGTTTTTAAACCATTTAAAACCTCTTCTTCCGTAAGCAAAATTTGGGGCAAAAAATTCAGTCTATTAATGTTAAAGCTGTAGTTGCTAGTGGATGTAAAAGTTGAATAGCTATTCTGAAAAAAATCTGCGAACATGTTTGCAATATCAGAATCATCGGTAGCCTCTGTGCTGCCGAATTTCATACAGCTAGGGAATTCATGGACTTTTCTTTTAGAATTTACGAAATTATAGAAGTTTTTTGGGTTGCGTTGAAAACTATTTCTAATTCTTTGTAGATATGCCGAATAACATTTTAAATTTTCAGTATTATACTTATTTCGAGCTTTGGAGTAATTGGAGTAGTTTAAGGATGAGTTAAATTTTTTAAATTTCTTAAAAAGTTTACTTTTGTTATTACGTAAACGTTTTAAATATGGAGTAAACCATGGCGAGCCTCCATTTGGCGCGTAATTTGAACTAGGGACTGTTAGTTTAAAGGCTTCATTTAAGATATTATAAAAATCGGAAATACAATAATCAATATCACCTTCAAGACGCCATATTGTATTGGAAAGAGTAGTACGTAACAAATCAATGTTAATTTTGGAAAAGTTAAAGGATATTTTTTTATTGAGTGGTTTGGATGTTATTTGAGTTTTAAGATCAAGAGTTATATTGAGGGTTGGGTGATAATTATCCTCCGGTTCGACAAACGGTGCACATCTACATAATGAAAGGTTAACGGTTGTGGAGAATACTAAATCTAAAATTCTATTCTTGACATTAAAAACATTATTTATTTGGAAAAGTCCTTGGTCAAATATAGCTTCCCAGAATTCGTCCATTCTACTAGCTGAGCCTGCAGACGATACAGGAATATAGTCTATGGAATTTTGTTTAGGGATCCACGATATACTTGGTAAGTTGAAATCACCAAGACAAATAAGATCAAAATTTGCTGACTTTAAATATGAAACATCCTTCAGAAGCTTTGAGTGCTTAATGTATATTTCAAAGTCTGAATTTGGAGGAATGTAGGAACAAGTTAAAGCAATAAATTTACCACGATATAATAGTTTGACACATATAAATTCTATATTAAGATCTTCAGTGACAACTATTTCAGACGTAATGGAATTATGTACAGCTATTAAAACTCCTCCACCGGTTCTATTTACTCTATCATTTCTATAAACTTCAAATTGGTCAGAAAAGATTTCTGTGTCGTAGATTTCAGGTTTAAGCCAAGTTTCAGTAAATATAAAGACTTTAAAATCAGAACCAAAAGATTTTAAAAAAGTTTGACGAAGTTTTGAGTTTAGACCTCTGACATTTTGGTATAACATTTGTAACGAATCAGATTCTATTAGTTTTTTGAAGCTTGCATAGCGTTAGAAGTACGGACAGGATTAAGTGCGTTACGCTTTTCTCTGTATACAAACTCTTTTACTAAAATGTCATCGGGCCAGAATGAACTGTTAATAATAGTATCGAATATGTTTTTGGAAACAACAAGCTTAAACGATGAAATTTCACGAGCAGTGGAGGAATTAAACTTAAAAATTTTAAAATCACTTTCTTCAAGATTATGTATTTTAGATTTAACATAATCACTTATAATATTTATTGTAGTACTAGGATGCAATCTAGATATAAATACGCTTTTTCTAGGAGGAACTACAATTAGGCTACTAGAAGGAAGAGAAGCACATTGCAATGGTGGATGTGCTGTAGGATTTGACGTATAATCACTTACAAAAATAGGGGGGACGCTATGCAAATTATGTGGATTTTGCTGGACATTAGATGGAGCTTCAGAAGATAAGGTTTCGATCTGAGTACTCCGACTTTCACCTGTATTAGAAACAGCCGGTGATGACCTGCTGGATGGCGAAGATGCAAATTGCAACGGAGGCGTTGTTAGAGTCGCTGTTCATGTGTAGCCTGGACATATGGTTTTGATTTTGGAAATATGTACTATTATTGTACGAAAAGTACTGAATGGCACTATATTTGTTACTGGGGGAAGATATAGCGATAAAAATCTGAAAATCAATATTTGGATCACTAATGGTTTCGATTTGGTAGTGGTTTAAAAATGCGTGCTATATTTGCACGAAAAGTACTAAATGGTACTAAATTTGTTATTGGGTAAAGGGATAGGCTTGGAACTCTAAAATTTGATATTGAGGTCTCTGTTGGTGTCTGGCGTTGAAGTATGCAGGTGATTTTGGAAATGTGTACTATATTTGTACGAAAAATACAAAGTGGTACTAATTTGGGTATTGGGTAGAGGGATAAAGCTGGAATTTCGAAATATGATATTCGGGTCTCATTTGATATCTGATATTGAGATATGGAGGTGGTTTTGTATTGGGTGAATTTGATCTCTATCCCTATCAAATTCTAAAATTTGATATTTAAATATTTGTTGTTTGTTTGTTTTCGAGGTTAAGATTTGGAGGTGGGTATGGAAATGCGTGTCATAGTTGTTCGAAAAGTATTAAACTGAACTAAATTTGGTATTGGCTGAAATGCGGAAATTTGTTACTAAGGTCGCTGTTGGTATATGGAATTGAGATATGGAGGTGGTTTTGAAAGTATATAAATAATTGTTGAAAATTAGATTAAGATTGGTTTGCATAGAGCTGAAATTCTGGAATTCTGATATTGAGGCCATTGTAGGTTTCTATGGTTTACATATGGAGACGTTGAAATAGTTTTGGTCATAGTGGTTTTGGAATAGTTTTCATATTTAGGAAAGGAAATGTCCTATTGTTACTAAATTTGATATTCAATCAATGCTTAGAGATGCATTCCCGAACTTTGATATGAAGTTCCCTTTAAAAGCTTCATTTAGAGCGTCCAATGATATCCTCAAAATTTTATTTCACAATCCACGTTAAGGGCTTGATAAGGGTCCCTCAAAAAAGTATTTCACAATCCACGTTTAAGGCTCTATATATATAAAAGTATTTTAAAATCCACATTTAAGGCTTGAGAAGGGTCCCTCAAAATTCTATTTCAAAATCTACGTTTAAGGTTTAGTATAGGTCCCTCAAAATTCTATTTAAAAATCCACATTTAAGGCTTGATAAGGGTCCCTCAAAATTCTATTTAAAAATCCCCGTTTATGGTTTAGTTTGGGTCCCTCAAAATTCTATTTAAAAATCCCCGTTTAAGGTTTAGTTTGGGTCCCTCAAAATTCTATTTCAAAATCCACTTTTAAGGCATGCTAAGGGTCCCTCAAAAATGTATTTAAAAATCTACGATTAAGGCTTGGTAAGGGTCTGTTTTAAATCCACGTTTAAGGTTTAGTATGGGTCCCTCAAAATTCTATTTCAAAATCCACTTTTAAGGCATGCTAAGGGTCCCTCAAAAATGTATTTAAAAATCTACGTTTAAGGCTTGGTAAGGGTCCCTCAAAATTCTGTTTAAAAATCCACGTTTAAGGTTTAGAATGGGTCCCTCAAAATTCTGTTTAAAAATCCACATTTATGGCTTCCTGTGAGGCCCTAAAAATACAGTTTAAAAGTCTACGTTTAAGGCTTAAAATTCTATTTAAAAATACACTTTTATGGCTTGTTATGGTTCCCTCTAAATTCTTACACCCCTTCAAAATTCTCGTTTCTATGGATACCTCAAAATTCTATTTAAGAACCCACATTAAAGGCTTCCTATGGATACCTCAAAATTATATTTAAAAATCCACGTTACAGGCTTCACATGAGCCCATCCATGCTTCCTATGGATACCTCAAAATTTCGTAAAATTTGGTTTGGCAAGCTTATAATCCTTTGGGTCACAACATCTTGTGTAATATTTATCATTGACTTTGGTTGTGAAACATATTGAATATATATTAATAATTAATTTTTCTCTTTTTCAGGTATGTATTGTAAATGCTTAAATATGTATGTAAGTTATCAATTGAATTTTTCATAGAAATTTAATGTGTTTTGTAAACTTGGGCCAAATTTTGACATTCAATGCAAAAAAAAAATAGAAATAAAATTGCATAAAAACGAAAATCTTGGTAGAAACATCTGTGTGTCTATAGAAATTTGCAATTAAATCAAGCTTTAATTGGCATATTATAATTCATTTCGTTGAAATTTTTTTGAATACTAAGAAAAATAATTTTTCTCTTTACTTACTTGGAAAATTGTATTAAATATTTCTCTATTTGGCATATAATGGACAGTTCCATTATCGTAAGCCTGTAACCGTACAATTTTGAAAAGTCCAAATCTCGATTTGCAAAGAATTAATATTGAAAGCCTTTTTGGAATTGATTTTTTTTTTTTCAATTATTAAATTAAAATTTGCTCATTAAATTCATTTGATTTTTAGAGTCATGGTATCGATTTATTACAATACATCATAGCAGATGAAAGGAAACGAGGTTTAGTTCCCTTTCCACTACCCCTTTTGTTATTGCAAATAAACATACAAATAATTACACGCTCAAAGACAAAGCCAACAACAAATGAGAATAATAATTGTTTCCGCTTTCAGTCTTTATGTTTAGACATTAAACAAAGATCTATGTTTCCGGTTGAATACAAATACCCAGTCTTGTTCCCATGGCGTATGAGCATTAAATTATATGGCAGCATAAAGTATACGCATCAGTGTACCTTTATTATGTGGGGATTAAATGTTGGACACTGCTTTAATTGTGTAAAACATTTCATGTTAAATTACTGTTCCTTATGATGTAATCATAAATTCAAATCTAAAATAAGAGATATAGAATTTAATAAATCAATAACCCGTTTTTTAATTTTAATTTTAATTTAATTTTAGTAGCTACTAGACTTACATATTTTTTGTGTTACAGCTGCAAATTAAAATATTTCCCAGATTTGTGGAAAAAACTAATATTTTATATTTATGTTTTTTTTTTTTTTAATTTTTATTGTTCGGTTTCATATATTTTCCCTTATATTTCCAAAATTTATATTCCAAAAATTTTCACCAAACCAAAAGCTCACATCAGACATGTTGTTTTTTAAACACACATCAAAAATAAATTTTCAACGAATTGATCCCATAAGATTTCGTTGAAAATGTTTCGTTGTCTGTATAGTATGAACAATGGATGGTGGGTGTTTGTTTGAAATATTGTATTGCAATTTTTGAGCAGCAGCAGTAACAATAGCTAAAATGCAAACTTTTCCACCGAAAACATAAATCATAAAAGGTTCAACAGTAAATCTGAAACTAAATCAGAGGTTACAGGCCACAATGGGATCAGAGGTGAACTGTGGAGGGCAGTTGTGGAAAAGTTTAAAGTTGGATTGGGTTAAGGTTGCAATGCAACAAATCAGGGCAACTTTAATGTTAGTAAATATTTTTTAATGGGGTAGAAATTAGGTTGAGAATAAATATTTAAATTTCTGCAAAGTTTTATGCAGCATCTAAGGTCTCAGTAACCATTTATTAAGTAGGAATCTTCCCCTAACCATAGCAACATTTTCTTAAATCCTTCTTAAAACTAAACATTTACGGAAGCTGAGCCGAAGTTAGTTTTAGAGTCTGACATCCTTCGAACATATTTTAGAGAAAACAAGTAGGCTTTAAACATCGCATCCAAATTTACACCACGCTTTCATTTTTTTTTTTATAAATACGTTATTAAAATCCTTACAATTTCAGCTTTAATTGCAATCACAAAATATTTCCTCGGGACATGCTATTGCCTCCTTTTTAATCAAATATTACCACCAGGCGCCAGCTACACCGAAAACACCTTTTTAAAAAATTATCCAAGAACGTTCATTTTGAAGTGAACCGAGGAGGATGTTTGTAAACCCATGGCACAAACTATTACAACGTCTCCATATGTAAACCCTAGAAACCAACAAGGTCCCGAATATAAAATTTCAGAATTTCTGTTTTGTCCCTCATCCAATACCAATAATTTTTCAAAATCGGTCATTTTAAAGTTTACCGAGGAGGATATTAGTAAAACCATTGCACAATGGAACCACATCTAATATCTCTGCCCAAAACTACGTTAAAGACACCATATGTAAACCCAGAAACCAAGAGGGACCTTAATATCAAATTTCAGAATTTCAGCTTTATGTCTTCACCCAATATCCAAAACATCTCTACATTCTAAATATCCACTGTAACCTAAAATTAGTACCATTTAGTATTTTGGAATAATTTTTGTAACAACCACCAGATGATCTCAACCCCAAAAACAAGCAGATCAATATCAAATTTCGCGAAATTTCTATACATTCACTGTAAATGAAATTTAGTAACCTTTCTTATAATTTTAGGACTCATTTGCAAAACCGTTCCCTATCTTAATATTAGACACCAATATTTTTAAACACTCATCCATATTTTAACCATAGACACCAACGTGAAGGATTTCGGCTTCATCCCTTCTCCCAATACACAATTTTGAACTATTTTGTACTCTTCGTACAATTGTAGTACACATTTCCATAACCATCTTCATATCTAAATTTCAGACACCAAGAGAGGCTTCAATATCAAATTTCAGGATTTCGACTCTATATACCCAATTTAGTACCACATGGTACTTTTCGTAAATTTATGGTACACATTTGCAAAATCACCTCCATATCTCAATTCCAGATAACAGCAGTGATCACAATATCAAATTTCGTGGTTCCAGATCTATTCCTTCACCCAAAATGAAATTTAGTACCATTTTTAGTACATTTTTTTCAATTCAAGTGTTCAAGTGTGTATCATACACACTTCCAAAATCACTCTATATCTAAATAAAAGATACCAACAGGGACCTCAATATCAAATTTTAGGATTCCGTCCCTAATGCTTTACCCAATTACAAATTTAGTACATTTGGGACAAATATAGAACGCATTTCCAAAACCACCCTCATATCTCCTTTCGAGATACCAGCAGTGACCTCAATACCAAATTTCGGGATTTCATCTCTATTCTTTCACCCAATACCCAATTTAGTACTTATCGTACAGTTATAGTACGCATTTCCAAAACCGCGTCCATATCTCAATTCCAGATACCAACAGAGATACGATATCAAATTCCGGGATTCCAGCTCAATTTATTCACCAAAAGCCAAATCGAGTACCATTTAGTAATTTTCGTATAATTATAGAACACATTTCCATCCATCTACATCCATATCTCAATGCCAGATACCAACGGGGACCTCAATATCAAATTTGAAACTCCAGCCCTATCCCATAACCCGAAAGCAAATTTAGTACCATTTAGTACTTTTTGTACAATTACAGGACACATTTCAAAACCACCACCATATCTCAATTCCAGACACCCGCAATGACCTCAATATAAAATTTCGGGATTCTAGCTCTACTCCTTGACCGCACCAAACTTAGCACCCTTGAGTACTTTTCGAACAAATGAAGGACGAATTTCCAAACAATTGCCAAGTCTCAACCTCAGATACCAACACCTATCAAAATATCAAATTTCAGAATTTTATCTCTATCCCTTTACCCAATACCAAATGTAGTATCATTCAGTGCATTTCGTACAATTTATACTACACATTTCCTAAACCATCTCCATATTTGCAGGCTAGACATGAACAGCGATCCTAATATCAAATTTCAGATTTCAAGCACTACTTGTTCACCCAACACCAATTTGTTCCAAATATAGAACTATTTTGTACTTTTCTTGCACTTGCGTACACATTTCCCAAACTACCTCTTTATCACACCAGGGACCCATTAACCACTGAGAGGGACCCACAGAATTTTACTATCAGAATTTTATCTCTATCCCGTCATCAAATGCTGTACTGTTCGTACAATGATAGAACAAATTTCCGAAACCACATCCATATGCTAAGGCTATACGTGAACAGCGATCATAACAACAAATTTCCATATACCAATAGAGACTTCAATATCAAATTTCAGCTAATACCAAATTTAGTACCATTTAGTACTTTTCGTCCAAACCAACGTCAAATATCAATCGTCTGTATCCGCTCAACCAAGACCAAATTTGGTACCATTCCGTACTTTTCGTATAAATCCGAAGCCACCTCTATATGTCCCATACATGAACGGCGACCGAATTTCAGATTTCAAGTGCCATCTGCACGATATACCAAATTTTACGAAATACAATACCATATTGTACTTTACGTGGACTTGTAGTACATATTTCCAAAACCACCTCTTAACCTCATAAACCTACCACCAACAGGGACCCCAATACAAAATTTTCAAATTCCAGATACCACCGTCCACCCTGAGCCAAATTGTCCACAATTTAGTACCATTTAGTCAACTTCGCACCCTAGTTCATATTTTCGAAGCCACCGTCATACATCAAACTTGCTTCCCAACCTCGATTCTCATATTATATTTCAAGCTTTTACCTCTACCTGGTATCATTTAGAAGGTTAGTACCATTTTGATTCTTTTCGTATGCTTACCTGGTATCATTTAGAAGGTTAGTACCATTTTGATTCTTTTCGTATGCTTAAAAATCGAATTTCCAAAAATCCTTTTGTACGCCTATCCTGCACTCCCTCAGTGACTCTCACTCAAAATTTTCTATCTCATTCCGTTTGTCCAATAAAACTATTCAATTTTTAGTGCTTTTCGTACACTTTTGATACGAATTTCTAAAAACCAAGCCCTATCACCAAGACTGACCCTTGTGCAAAATTTCAGGATTATAGTGACAGCCCTTTTCTCCTGAGCGTTGTTTCAAGCCAGTACATCATTTAGTTATTTCACTACTCCTTAATAATATTTATTAGTTTTCAAATAATTAATTTCCAAACTTTTTAAATAAACACCAAATTAAATTCCACCCACATTTTTCGAATAAAAAAAAACTTTAATTTCAATCTAGCCAAGCATCTACACAACTGTCTACCAAGGAAATGAATAGAGAAAAATCGATGGCATTCGAATACAAAAAAAAAGAAAAACTCTGTAAACAAAAACCATCAGCAACAAACTTTTCAATGTCAGATGCTTAAAGTTAAAGTACACTAACAAATTCACACACGTTCACATTCAGCAAAAAAAAAAAAAAAAAAAAAAACTCACCTTCAAACATGAACACACACACACCTACACCACACAGTAAAAAGGAAATATAAAGGTAAAAACACCTGCTGATAGATATGTAGAAAAAGAAAAAAACTCACATTGATTAGAGAGAAAAGTTCATGAACACATTCACAAAAGCTTTGGATGTGTGTGTGTGTGTGGGTTTTCCACCGCTCGCTGCAGTGTATGTACTTCTCCATGGAATTTTTTTTGCGCTTGTCTCGTTACCTTTTCGCCGAACAAATCAACAGGAAAAAGGAAACACGTTTGTATTGAACAAATGAAATATGTGGATGCAAGCAAAAATGTAGAGTGGAGAATTTTTGAGCTTTTAACGAATGAGAGATATACTATAGTTGTGGATTTTTTAAGGAATATTTTTTCTGGGACAAACAGAGCTACAAGTGGGGATTTTTTGAATAATATTTTTTTGAGGTTCTCCACAGGAACTCCACATTTGGATTTTTTAAGGATAGAGAATAATTTTCAAGGACCAACAGATCGATAATAGTGGATTTTTAAAGAGAGTTAAAAATCTGACTCAGAATCGTAAATTCATTAAATGACTAGAATTTTTATAAGAAGCGCACCTTCACATATTCATGTTTTAAACAATATTGTTTAAGAGCCAGCAGGGGGTAACAACGTTGTTATTTTTGGGATCATTTTTCAAGGATATTTTTATGGATTTTAATAAGTTCTTAAAGAGCAATAGAGTTAAAATATCGGATATTCAAGGTATAGTTGTTCAGGAAATTGTTTTCAAAGACAATACTTGAAATTTTGGTATAGAGGTTCAGGACATCTAAGCTACAATCTCACACTTTCTTTAAATTCTGCTAAAAGGGTGGATTTTTAAACATTTTTCAAAGACAATCAGAGCAATATTTTTCTAGGCCATTACAAAATAATATAAAAAGCAAGTATTTTTAAAGAATATTTTCTAAGGACAGTCTTGTTTTTTTAAGGATATTTTCCAAGGACCAGCTACCTTAAATGATTTAAGGACCACAAGAGCAATAGTCATGAAGTTATTAAGGATATTTTCCACGAATCAACAAAACAAACCTCTTGAATTTTTGAAGGAATATTAAAGCAACAGTCGCAATTTTTTAATATATTTTCCAAAGGACTAAAATGGCAAAGGTGGAGGATTTTGTTAAAAATATCTTTGAAGTAAAATCACTACAAAATTCAAAAATCAAAAGTTTTTAAAATTTTTATATCAAGGATTCCTAGAATGTTCATGGTAAACATATTCCTCTAAGGACCTACACAATAATAATTGTGAATTTTCTAAAAAAAAATCCAGGACCAATTCGTTTTAATAATGTACTTCAAGGATCACCTGGGTAAATATAAAGGAATAATCATTTTTTTATTCCAGATATGGGATCTTCTGGGAACTTTTTTCACCGGAAAATATATAAAAAACCAACAGAGCAATAATCATAATTTTTTATGGACCGGCGTTCGACCAATTCTGGAATTTTAAGAAAGATTTCTCAAGGTTAATATATTTACGATCGGGGATTTTTAGAGAATATTTGTCAAGGATCAATAGAGTTATAATCGGCGTTTTTTTTAAAAAGCATTAAGAGACAATATTCGCGGATATTTAAAGAATATTTTTTCAAGGTTCAAAAACGCAATAAAAAAGGATTAAAAGCGCAATAAAAGTGGATATTTAGGTAATATTTTTTAAAGGATCAAAAGCGAAAAAATTACGATTTTTAAAGAATAAACGTGGATATTTTATAGAATATCTTTTTTAAAGATCAAAAGCGTAATAAACTTGTATTTTTTGAAAGGATCAAAAATGCAATAACTTGTATTTTTAAAGAATATTTTTTTCAAGGATCAAAATAAACTTGTATTTTTTTGAGAGGATAACTAGTATTTTTAAAGAATATTTTTTAAAGGATCAAAAACGCAATGAACTTGTATTTATAAAGAATAGTTTTATTTTCAAGGATCAAAGGCGAAAAACGTGAATTTAAAAAAACATATTTTTTCAAGGATCAGAAGCGCAATAGACGTGAATTTTTTTATCGCAATAAATGTGGATTTTAAAAAATATTTTTTTCAAGGATGTAAAACGTAATAAAAGTGGATTCAATGATCCAAAACGCAAAGTCCTAGGGACTCGATCAACGAAATTAGGAAAAATGTTCGATATATTTTGAAAATACTAATTCTAATATTTTATTGATATACTTGAGTTTTCTTTTCTATGGTGACCTATGGTAAAATTTATTGAAGACTATTTTTGTATTCGATATCATCCTTCTAAAATCATGTTTTTTAGGGATTTTTGCAGAAACTCACACAAAGTACTGCTTGAAGACAAAATGTTTTTTAATATATACCGTTTAGGTAAGATTTAGACTCCTTGCTCTTTAGACTCTTCTAAGGCCTAAAGTAAAATTTTATGACAAATAATTTTGTAGAACATTTTGACTTCCTACGATAACGTTTAAATGGTGTTTTAAATCATACATTTTAAAAAAAGAAGCAAAAATACCCCTTATTTGCCTTGCTGGAGGGCTAAAAATTTATACAAAAAATTTTCTCATATTTTTATCTGCAATGTGGCCAAAGGCACTGTATATCTAAAATGCTCGTATTCCCAGGAATCTTAATCTAAAAATTTCCAAAAGTGTTGAGGATGGGAGAATTTGTCCCCTTTATTTTGGTTACTTTTCTATGTAAACTTTCAAAACTCTGATACATGTTCTTCTTCTTTTAGCTGTAGTTTCATAATCAGCTGGATTTTCCCCGTAATTATAATATATATATATATATATTTTTTGTTGTACAGTGTTATTAAGGGATATTTTTGAAGTACCAATAATGGTGATTTTATTTTATTTTTATTTGTTTGTTATGGAAAACTTTTTAAGAAGTGGAATTATTCGTTATTTTTTCTATTTCGAGAACAGTCTTAAATTTATGAGGAATATTTTGCAAAGTCCACTTGTGGAATTCTACAGAGGATATTTCAAAGTTAAATGGAAATTTTGGTATATGTTTTCAAGGACCAACCAAGAAATCTTTAGAGAAAATTGGTCGAGGAAATGTTATGTTCCCAGGACTAATAATGGTGGACTTTTAGGTGGATTTTAAGTGTTTTTTTTTTTAAGGAGCAGTTGTGAATTTTTGAAAGATTGTTTATTAATAGTGGAATTTTTAAAGCTTATTTTTCTACAACAAATAATCTTTGAATTTTAAACGATATTTTTAAAAAACCAATCATGAACTCTTTAGATAATACTTTGCAAGACATTTTCTGACAGTATATTTCAAGAAGCAGTAAGGGATTTTTTGGAGAATATTTTTGAAGGATCAGCAAAAGATCTTTAGAGAACATTTTTTCGAAAAGAATTACGTATTACTACACAATCATGCATGTTCTGAAGAATATTTGTCAAGGACCAGTTTTGGACTTTTTTGGAGAATATTTTTCAAAGATCAGCAAAGGATTCTTTACTGAATATTTTTCGAAAAACAATCATGTACATTCTAGAGAATAATTGTCGAGGACCAATTTTGGTTCTTTTTTGAAGAATATTTTTCCAGGACATTTTAAGTAATAATCCTCGCATCTATGGTCCTGAAGGTTACACCTTCAGTGAATCATTTAGTATGCCCGCCAACCTTGTAGAGCAGAAAAAAATACACGATACAAGAAAAGCACAAAAATGAAATATTTCAAATGAAAGTCAGCGCAACAAATCGAAATGAATGTTCGCTGCAACGACAGAACGAATGATGAAAGCCAAATGTTTTATTTATTACAATAATACAAGCAGGCAGACATGTGTCGGTGTGTGTGTGTGTGTATGAAATATGACATCTGTATGTGTGTATGTGTTTGAGTATGGGTAAGCATGAAGCTTACGTGTCTCCTGGGTGTGCAGCAACATTGCAGTTATGTTTTGTCACTCAAATCATTGCTGTTGTTGCTACTGCTGCCAACTAAGCAGATTTGGTTCCCCTGTTCGACGGGACATCCATTGTTGTTGTTGTTTTTGTGATTCTGGAAATGTGTGTTTCTGTATGTACACACACATGTGTATTTCATTTGATTCCTTGTCAGCATTACGTTGTTCTTAGTTTCTGTGTTTTTTGTTCGTCGTTTCTTTTGTGCGCTGCCTATGACCCACGTTTGTGAAATCATCATCAGCTTTTTTTTCCTTCACCTCACACACGCACACAGACACACAAATACCTCATTTATGATGATAAATGTTGAGAGATGTGTGTATATGCGTGTGTGTGTCTTGTATCAAATGAACAATGATAAAGGTAACTTCTGTAGGTCAGGTGTACAGTGTGACAGCTGAAGTTCAGTATTTAAAGGGATAAGCATACTAAGTAGGTCTTTGGGCCAACAACTCTGGGAGAGGAAATACAAATGATTCTTTTCAAAATGTGCCTTCAACTCCACAGCCAATCGGAAATGCTTAACGTTTGCCAGGAGTACCCAAGGAGAGTTATTCTACGAAAGGCCTCTACGACTTTTGACCCAAACACAAATTTATAATACCTGCTTTTTTGAAGTTTGGTATGAGGCATGAAAAGGCAAATACATCACCCCTCTCTTTTGCAATGTCATGCCACTGTAACTCTTCTTTTTCTTCCGTTTGGCCTTCACTTCAATGATTAAGATGAAATTTTCCTCCTTTTTCCAAATGTGAGAATATGTCTCCATTAACTGCCGTTGCAGATGTACCTGCAGCAGCAGCCGTATATGGGTGTATGAGTGTGTGTGTGCGGATCGCTGTGTCGGCGTATTGCATGACTATGTGGGAAGTTGTATCCCATTTATAATGGAACTGATTGAAATGTTTGTGAATGTGTGTGTGTGTGTGTCTGAATATGATGTGGCATAGATTGCGTTTTCAAGTTTCTTGTGCCGACAGTACAATTCAGGGATTTGAATGAGTGATTAGTTAAACATGATTGATGGAAGGTATTTTCCAAAATGTCTGGGTACATTTGTGCCGGTGGGTGAGCGGGAGCAGGAGTAGGACACATTAATGTTACTTTGTGGTAAGTTCCTTCGGCGGTAGTTGTTCAAGCTGGTAGATGATTGGTTATTTAGTTTAATGAAATTTAATAAACGTAATTGATTATGGTGAAATTTGATGGTAAAGAAATCCAAGCGAAAATCTTTTGAATAATTTTGGAATATTAAAAAATTATTAACAGAAAGTATGAATCTCAACTTTCTTTTTATATAGTTTCGAAACCAAGACATATTCAACCCATCGAAAATGAAAGTCAACAGCCTAATCTAAATTTTTATAACGTGCCTCATAGAGATAACGGTTTTAGACACTAGGTCTCTTTGGGCCAAATCCGTTTAAGGAAATTCGAATCAAGAGATCAGGAGGTGTCCGTTGGTACATACCAAAAATAAAAAAATTATGAAGCTCAACTTTCCATTTAAATAAATTCGAAAACTAGACATAGAGAACCCATCGAAAATGAAAGTCAACAGCATAAACTCATATGTCTATAAAGGGTACATATCAAACGCGCAAGCCTATCTGATCGAAATAACGGTTTTAGACCCAAACAAAATCCGTTTCAGGACAAGTGGAGTCGATCTAGATATGTCTGTGTGGATGAAGCGCACGCTAACTTTCGAAAGGAGTATCCAACTTGGTCCAAACATGGTACATCGTAATATTGCTATCAAACTTGGATTGAGTTCGGAGAAGGGCAATATCGGTCAACTCATTCTGGTACCTCTCCCACAAAAGTAAAAATTTTCAAAGACAATATTTTACTGCACAGAAGGAGATAGGATGATCTGATATTGCCTTAACTTGGCAAATCCTAATATTTGCATCAGTGCTAGGTCGGATACAAAAGTGGACAATATCGTTCCACTCCATCAAGTACCTCCCCCCAAAGGGTCAAAATTTTGAATAATTGTAACTCGTATAAAATGTGATATAAACCTTTAGCGTAGGCACATTTGGTGTAAAATGAAATATATCGGTCCACCCCTACTGATACCAACCCCACAACGGATCAAATAATCAAAACTCTGGAATAATCAAAGCTTTAAAAAATGTGAAATGTGTGACCGATTGTATCCAAATTTCACACATCTCAATATTTCTGTCAGCACAAGATCTGGCATGAAGGTGGGATATGGAAGGAAGGAATGTATATGCAAGGAATGGACCGTTAGTCCACGTCTCCTGGTTCCTCCACCACAAAAGGTCGAAAATTTTAAAAAATATTTTATTGTACAGGAACAGAAAGGATAATCTAAATTAGTTTGAACTTTGCAAAACTTAATATTTGCTTCAGTGCTAGGTCTGATGCGAAAATGGACAATATCAGTCTACTCAATCAAGTACCTCCTCCACAAAGGGTCAAAATTTTGAATAAGTATAATTCTTATAAAATGGGAAATAACAGTGCCCTTATTGGCACAAACACATTTGGTGTGAAGGTGGGATATATCAGTAAACCTCTTCCGGTACCTCCCTCACAAAGATCAAAATTTGGAATAATCAAAACTTTTATAAAATATAAAATAAGTGTCCGATTTCCTTTTCACGATTGACATTTCAAAAGGGATATATCGGTCCACTCCTTCTGGTATCTCCGCCACATAGGGTTGAAGATTTTGAAAAAAAAAAATACTCAAGGAAAGCGAAATAAGCATCCAACTCTTTTCAAATTTCACACATACAAATATTTTTACTAACCCAAGGTCTGACATGAATATGGAATATATCGGTCTACTCCTTCTTGTATCTCCCCACAAAAGGTCAAAATTTTGAATATCCATGAAGCTCATAAAACACAAAATTAACATCTGATTTCAATCAGACTTAATACTTCTAAATATTTCCATTAACACAAGATCTGTTATAAAGATAGTAGAGATCGGACCATTTCCTCTGGTACCTATCCCATAAGGGGTCAAAGCTTTGAATAACTAAGATAATTTTAAAATCCGAAAAAAGCATCCGGTTCTCTTCATATTTTACACATTCTATTATTTCTGCTAACATAAGATTTGCTGTGAAGGTTGAATCTATCGGTCCACTCATTCCACAAAGGGTCAAAATTTTGAATAGCCATGAATCTCATAAAACGCGATCCCACTCAGACCTGGCACAGCTCAATATTTCTATCAACATAAGATATATTATAAAGATGGTAGAGATCACATCATTCCTTCAGGTACCTCCTCCACAAAGGGTCAATTTTTTGAATAACCAAAACGATTATAAAATCCCATTATTGCTACTAACATAATATCTGATGTGAAGATGGAATATATCGGTGCACTCCTAATGGTACCTCCCACACAAAGGGTCAAAATTTTGAATATCGATGAAGCCCATAAAACAAGAAATCAATTAAAATAAATTAATTAAATTAATTAGCACCATTCCTTCTGGTACCTTCTCCAAAGTTTTGATATTTCACATATACCAGTATTTCTACTAACACAAGATCTGCTGTGAAAATGGCATATATCGGCCCACTCCTTCTGTTATAAAGATGGTTGAGATCCGACCATTTTTTCTGCTACCTCCCCCACAAAGTGTTCAATATTTTGAAAAACAAAACGCTCAAAGAAAGTGAAAAAAGTATCCAACTCCCTTCAAATTTTACACATACTTACATTTTTGCTAACGAACGATCTGTTCTGAAGATGATATATATATTCACTTAAAGGCTCACCATTTTCAATACTTATATCTGTCATAACTCACAAAAGAAGTCACCGATTCTTTACAACTTGCTACATCTAAATATGTCTCTCAACCAGAAACCTGAGATGAATAGGAATAGGATTTAGCATAAAATTTAGTATAAATGTTCGATTTCCTTCAAATTGTGCCCATACCAATATTTTTATCTGTACTAGATTATGTCTGAAAATGGAAAACTTCGGTCGACAAAAACTGCATATTTCAACATTTTCTGAAAATTATCACATATCTCACGTAGATTGAAGGAAGTCCAAACCTGGTACGTCGCAATATTTATATGATATTTATATAAGGTGCAATACGAAATGGACAATATTGGCTCATTCCTTCGGAAGTTACTCAATAGAGGGTCAAAAATATGAATAATCATAACGGCAACCAAAAAATTTAAATAATCTACTATTGGTTCAGGGTATACATCTGTCGGCAAAACCGACTGATACTTTTTAACTCGTTTTAGTTGATTATTGTTCTTTTTCAATAATATGTTAATTTATAATAAATTAAATAATTGTCATTTAAATATCCAAATCCACAGAAAAAATATGTGATTTAAAATTTCATATTAATGTTTTTGCCTTTTCCAAGCTCGTAATATCCTTTTGATTATTTAATATTTAACACCATGGCAATTTTAAGCATTTAATAATGTCGCCCATTACAATTGCCAATCATTTCTATGTTTCCCCCGCAAAAAAATCGAACAAATCATTGTGACAAATTGATTTGATGGCATCATTTCGGATATTTCTTGTTAAATTGCCAAGCATTATTGCTTAGCAGCAGCAATGGAGTGTCATCTATCTATCCAATTGCCAAAAAGAATTAAATCAATGGTCTTTCAATAACATCCACGCCTTAATGAAACAATTAATCAAATTGTCATTTTTTAGATTGAAAAACAATAAAGAAAATAACTACGCATTTCAAAAAAAAAAGTATCAAATAAATGAAAATAACGGCTATTATCTCATCATTATAAGTATATGATTGTTGAGCCAAGCGAATCTAGAGGCAGGTACGTGGGCTTAGCTAGAAAGTCATATAAGGGGAAATGAAGAGGATCGAGCGTGTTTTTTCCGCATGATCTATAATTTCGTATCAAATATGAAAATCAGACTTTCTAACTATTAAATCGGTAAAAGTCGCTCGTGTTTGGTTAAGTCGATTGCGTCCATATACAGGGTCCACATCTATTACGCACTTTTCGATACGAAAAAAATATGTCAAACTATGGATGTCACTCAATTACCAACATATTACAATTTTTAAATTGTGGGCGTGGGATATTCCTGAACACATTGGACAGCTTCTTTATAGGTATGTTACTTGATTTTTTTCGATGGCATATGTCAGAAAGAATTCGGTTCTAAAAAGTTTTAGAGATCTATAATTTTATTTTAAATAAAATGAATTTTTCAATGTGAATTTATGAAAATAAAATTTTGACTCTTTGTTAGGAGGATGCGATAGAAAATCTATGGTCTGCCAAGCATGGACTACAACAGTTACCCATTAATATTTCAAAATATTGATCATGGTCAAAAGATTGGCATATACAAAAAAATCTCTTTTGAGATAGCATTTTCTTTTTTTTCTGCAAATCTTAATTGAACATTTTCATTGTATCTTTAGAACTAAAGGAGTTACAACTTTTTAAGCCTTCAGTCATATGGCTACAGAGGGTATATACCATTTGATACGACCAAAAATGTACCTCATCGAAATAACGATTTTCGACAACAGGTCTCTAATGACTACTGACCGTTACAAGACATTTTGGTGTCGATCTGGGTGTATCTGTCCGTCTGGCTGGTGAGCACCATAACTCTCAAAGGGAGTATCCGATTTGGTCCAAACATAGTACATTATAATATTTTTACCAAATTTATATTAAGTTCGGAGATGGGCAATATCGGTCTACTCCTTCTGGTACCTTCCCCACCAAAGGTAAATAAGTTTAGTGGGGATTATGATCGTTTTTCTGTCATGGGGATTATGTTGAAGAAAAAATCGGTTATAATCCTCAGAAAATAGCGGTCATAATTCCCATTAGAATGGGCATGCCCAAAACGAATGCGGGCATAAACGGGTTAGCGAAAAAAATGAGATTTTCTCCTCTGGGTATGTCCGCAACGGCTATCGCGAACCAAAGTTTTCTAAACTTTAAACTCTTTCTAATAAATAAAAAGCCGGTAATAATCCCCATAATTGCAATGGGGATTAATTCGATGGGATTTATGCCTGTGCGCCGTTCGATACTCCTTCTGCTACCACTCCAAAAAAGGATCAACATTTTGAATAATCACAACCATTATAAAATGCCAAATGATAGCATTTGACACATCGAAATAATTCCACCAACGCTAGATGCCTCCCACACAAAGGTTCAACGTTTTGAATACCTCTAATCTTCACAAAATGCAGAATGAACATCAGATAATTTTCACACACGGCAAAACTCAATATTTCTCCAAACAAAAATTCTGGTGCGAAGATTGGAAGAATGAGTTTTCCGATAACTCATTGTTGTTCCTTTCTCACAAGGTTCAAAATTGTAAGTACCTTTAATATTCACAAAATGCAACATTGCAACATACGACAAAGACCTAAAATGGTAAAGACTAGACAAAATGCATTCTGAGCAAATGGTTTGTGGCTATACTACATCGAATAACAGCTCATGACAGAGGCATGTTAATATAAAAAACACAATTATGGGAAAGAAAAACAAATAAAAGTTTGGATAATCCAAAATATTGTTTTCAAAATTCTATTCCACATACCTTCCCAAATAATTTCATACTGCCTTGGCGGTTTAAATTGCTTAACATTGGTAACTATGTTATTACGATATCATAACAACAGATGTATTTTTCACAGGGTTGCCATATTTTACTCTGTCTTGTCCAATCTTTATACTTCTATGTCTTTGCATACGATTCTTTTTAAACTTGGCATATTTCTCCCATTACAAAATCTGGTACCTCTCCAACCAAGGGTCAAAATTTTGAAAATCCATAAGCCTCACAGAATAAACAATCGATTTTTTCCAAACATGGCACATCCCAATATATCTAACCCAATATATCTTGGGGCCTCCCAAGAGCCTAGAACTCAATTTTCTGGCCAATTTTTGTCGTCACTGATTTTTGCGAAAATAGTGAACAAAAACTTGAAAATAACACCTCCTATTGTGAAATCATTTAATTTATATCAGTATTCTTATGAGAGCCCCAATTAAAATCTCCATTATGCACTTGTGTGCTATGATTGCACTGTTAGACTAACAAATGTATTTGAATGGCAACATAGCGAGAAATTGAGTTATGCTTTTATGAAAACAAATAAAAGCACGTTTATGGAGACATCATATCTTCGTAAATTATTTTAACCGTAGATATTAAGAGAACAGTGCTTCAAAACCATAAAATGCATTATAGAAAAATTATAATTTATTGAAATAGCAAAAACAGCAATATTAAAAAAAAAATCAGCTTCAGCTTTAATAGACTATATAGTAAAAAACATAAGAGCTATGAAGATCCTTGATGAATCCATTGAAGACATCTAAAATGAAAAAAACCGTTGAAAAATACTGCCAAAAACATAAAAATACCGGAAATAGGTATTAGTAAGCTGATGGGCTGTTGTGCCCACTAGGAAATTCAAATAAGAAATATGTTACAATTCCGGTGAATAATGTCGTTTACAGAATATAAGGAGGTACTGTTATTTGACAGCTATTCGAAGACGTAAACCTGTTTGAGTAATTTTCTGGCAATTCCAAATTTTAAATATTTCCAGGAAAAAGTGACACAAATCATTAAAAATACCGAATAACTGGAGGTATGAGGTCTATACAAAAACTTAAACCTACAAGGATATTTTTTACATAATGGGAACACATGCATCGTTCACCTCCTTCTGGTACCCTACCCACAAAAGGTCAAATTTTGGAATAATTATAACTCTTATAAAATGTGATGTAAGTGTCCGATTGTCTTCATTTTACATACATCACAATATTTTTATTGACCTAAAGTAGGTCCATTTCTTCTGGTAACTCCCCACAACGAGTCAAAATTTTGAATAACCATGAATCTCATAAAACGCGAGCTCAAAATCCGATTAAATTCAAACATTATACATCTCAACATTTCTATCAACACAAGATCTCTTATAAATACAGAGGTAGAGATCTTACTTATTCCTTCTGGGGCCGGGTCGAACTTTGAATACCCTGCACCTTTTGGTACAAATTTAAAAATTTTCAAAAAAAAAATCCGTTAAAAATTCTGTTAAAATCTTAAAAATGCCGAATGTAGACGTATATTAGGGTCTATACGACGACTTGGATCTGCATAGGCAACTTTTGCCACAAGCTATTACAAAATCATAAAAATACCGAATATAGGGAGGTACCATGGGGGTTAAAAATGGACCTGCCCCGACAATTTTCTGTGATAGGCTGTAGTATCCATTACGTACTTCAAATACCAAATTTGAAATAATTCCGGTAAATAATGTCGGTAAAATCATCAAAATACCGAATATCGGGAGGTACCGTTATATGGGGGCTATACAAAGACGTGGACCTACATGGCCCCATTTCAATACCAAAAGTCCTGCAGACATAATACACATTTGAGTAAAATTTTATCAACCTACTTATTTTCGTTCGAAAGATAGAGTGATTTCCACAGACGGGCAGACGAATAGACGGACGGACATTGATAAATCGACATAGAATGTTATGCTGACCAAGAATATAAATACGTTATGGGGTCTAAAATGTATTTTTAAGGTGTTACAAACGGAATGACAAACTTAATATTCCCTCCATACTATGGTGGAGGGTATAATAAATCTGAGGGTCATTTAAAAAAATAAAAATTAGCGATTACTGTATTGGATGGTTTTGGCAATGATATTCTGCCATTAGAATTGCATTTATTTATATTTTTATTCATCTTATTAAGTGTTTTTTTTTTTCATTCGCTTCGAAACACTGTGTTAATCGTCGCCACCATCTAAGCAAATGTATCGTTTTTCCACCGCCACCTTGTGTATGATCAATGGCGGTGCTACAATTAGTTTCTCATTTAACTATTTACAAACAACTCGGCCCATTTCGGTGCGAATGGGTTTGAACACACACATTTATTTAAACCCACACACACAAACACACCACCACCCATTCATATGCACTTGCGTATGATAATGATAAAGGCATTATGCATTCGCAAAATGCAGAAATAATAAAACAAAACGCTTTAAGGCAATTTGAACAAAATGCAAATTGAAGCCAGCATTTGTAGCTCTAACTCTCTCGAACAAGGAACAACATTTGAATAAGGAGATATGTGAGGGGGGGGGGGGGGGGGTCGTATGCAACAAAAGTGCGACCGTAGAATAGCATTACCACACATTGCTCTACAAACTCCTGCATTGTCGCCACACTGGTGAACTGTTTCGCCCGGTTGGCATCTAAAAATGATAGCATCAATGACGTTAATGTTGCTGTTCGTTGCTGTTTATGGGAGCATGGCTGGCTGTTTGGTTTAGGTTGCCTGTTAATGTTGCAACCTAACTGAACAAGGGATATGCGTTCCCACACACACACACAAACACATGCAGATTGTCTGACATTTAAACACAATTATATTTACACAAACACATAACGTTTTCAAGTGATTTACGACCACTTGATATGCGAACACAACACACACACACATGTCAAGAGAAAACACATATATACGATTCAGACCTTTCCCTCTTTCCTCCCAACGGCAGTGTTATATTTCACACTTTCTATGGTGGTGTATGTTTACGTTTGTGGGGATAATTTCGCGGTTTTTACAATTTTTAAAGGTTTAAGCTTAGAATTATTTTAAGAGGATTGTGTAATTATTGTGGGATTCCTAGTTGGATATTCTGGAGTAAAAAATTGAAAAATGTTAAAATATTGATTTTTAATAAATATTAGTAAATAAACCTATGATTTGAACAGTGATGTTCCTTTATAACTAAGCTTAGTCTGTGATAAAACTCAAGCCGATAGGCTACATAGTCCTTAATTTTATTAAAACATACAGGGTGTTTCATTATATAGTTCTTTAAAAATATAACAAGTAAAACGTATCAATCGGATTTGCCGGCAGATGCATACCTTCTGGCAATATACGATTATTTAAATATAGGAGTAGGTTCCAAAGAAATGGAATATTGTGCATTTTATATCAGACCTGAATAAATATGATATAGATATTAGAACGTGCCAGATTTGGACAAATTTGGTTACTTCCTTCACTTTACAGGGTGAAATAAGATAACTGCAACAAAACTCAAACGCCAAAATTTTTAAATTTTTTTATAATGTTATTGAATGAAAGCAAAAAATTTCGGAAATAGAATCAAATTTCAGAATAAGTTTAGATTTGTTCAAATTGGTCACCTTTGGCACGAATCATGGCCTTCAAGCGACCAATGAAATCGTCACACGCTGCCCGAATGTTGCTCTGCCGTATTTTGGTCCATTCCCGGCGAATCACTTGCTTGAGGTGATCGACACTATGGTATTTTTAATGCCAACCTTGCTTTCCAAAATACTCCAGACACAATAGTTCAACTGATTGGTATCCGGAGATTTTGGTGGTCATTGTGCGCTGGAAATGAAGCGAAGAACCTCATTTTGTAATCATTCTTGGGTGGCGCGTGCTGAGTTTGATGTTGGAATGTCCAAGGTCTGCGGCCAAAATGTTTGCGTGGCCAAGGCTTTAATACATCCTCCAGAATATTTTCGCGATAATATTCGGCATTTATTCTGATACCAGGGTCGATTAATACAAGCGGAGAGTGACCATCGGCAGTTATGGCGACCCACACCATTACCATGGCCGGCGCTTAAGTTTTAGTGGCCAACCGAAGGTGCACATTTTCAGCTGACCTCTTTGGCAAGTAAATACGATCATTTTGTTTGGACAACGAATGTTTTCTCATCGGAGCGGAGAAAACCAAATTCGGCAGTTCACCATTTTCGGCCAAGCGAAGCAACTCTTTAGCTCTTTTGAGTCTATTTTTTCTCTGTTGCGGTGTACTTTCTTGCATTTTTTGGAATTTCAATGGCTTTACTCCGAGCTTATTTTTCAATATTTGCCGAATGGAATAATGCGATATGTTCAGCTCACGAGCCATTTTTTGGGCACGCAATCAAGTCGCTTCTTCACTTTTCGAACCATTTCTGTTAATGTTGCTGTTTTCTTCCGTCCACTTCCTAGGCGTCGGGCTACGCTACCAGTATGACGTAACGAGCGATGGTACGAGACACAAAAGATTTATTCACATTTAAATGCTGGAGTGCTCTAACGATAGCCACTTGTGGTTTTCCAGTCAAATATAAATAAATCACACTATCGCGCTTGAAGTCCATCACGAATAATTTGTTTCTGAAAGATTCTCAGCAAAATTCTTGTAAACAATATAATAAGCTATCACTGGAATAATTTCAACAGCTGTCGGAAGAGTGGCTTAGAAATGACAGCAGTATGAATTTGGTTGCAGTTTTTTGATTTCACCCCGTAGAGGCTCTCTCTTATACCTCTGTACTTCTCCCTCTCTCTAGATCATGAAGGTCTTTCCTTACGTGCCTGGGCGGAGGTTGCCTATCCATCAGATGGTGATTTGGATGGATCTGTCTATAACACCCAAGTTGCATTGACAGCATTTTATTGGTAAGACCTTGCATTGGTAAGACCTTCGCCTTCTTATGTAAGTGGCCCAAAGGTGTCATGAGGAGGCACCCTGTTGCGGTGCTAAGGGCGACATTCTGGCAGGATTGAATATTTTTTATATGGCGGACCACACGGGAGCCGCATAGTTTACTACCTAACCCTTTGTGGAGGGGGTACTTGATTGAGTGAACCGATATTTTCCATTTTCGCTCCTGACCCGGCACTAATGCATATATAAGAATTTGCAAAGTTGGAGCAAAATCGAAATTTGGAACAAATCAGATACTCCCTTCGATCGTGTGCCCAGACAGCCAGATAGAGAGATGGATGGGCATCGCTAGAGTAACTCCAGATGTACTGAAATAGAGGATCTAAAACCGTTTTTTTCGATGAGGAACCTATTGGCAGTATCAAATGGTCCTCTCTAGTAATATGGTTGAGGGTGTAAAAATCCACGTTTCTAGATCTTTTGGTTTTTGAATAAAATATTCGTTAACAAGACCACCCTTGTAGGTCCTTCAAAAATAACCGTTCGTGCCGCTAACGCTGCATTGTAGCTCTTTCTGTTTCTTAAATAATGTTGATTGAGGAAAATTTCAATATTAATTGTTGAATAAATATCTTTAAAAACTTTATGTTTAGAAACTTCTGAGCTCCACAGAAATGTGCCTTTAAAAATAATTCTGAAGAATCCCAATTTGAAGATCGGATGGTGCTGGAAAAAATCTGAATTTCTACCTCTGTTAATCCCTGATAAAATATTCTTCAAACGATCCAAGTTTGTGGCTCTGTTAATCCTCTTTAAAAAATTGATTTTTGTGGCTTTTTAGTAATTTTAAAACAAATTCTTCAAAAATCAAAAAAAAAGTCCTTTAAAAAATTCACAGCTGTGCCTCTGTTAGTCCTTTGAAATATTCTTTTTAAATTCCAAGTATGTAGCTCTGTTGGTATTTAAAAATATTCTTTAAAACATCCACGCAAGTAGCCCTGTTAGCCCTTAAAAGGCAATCAAAGAGACGAAAACATCACCTGAATAAATCCGCACTTTTAGCTTTTTTGGAAATGAAATCCACTTTTAAGGCTTTTTGAGTCTTAAAAATATATCAAAAAATATATTCTTTAAAAAGATGTATACTCTATTGGTGCTGGAAAAAACAGATCTTCTACGCTTATTGGACCAAAAAAAATATTCTTACAAAAGATCCTCATTTGAAACACTTTTAGTCCTTGAAAAATCGTATCTTATGGAAACTCTCGATCAAAGATCTGTTAGAGTTTGAAAAATGTTTTTTAAAAACCCATTTTGGGACCCTTTTCTTCCCTGAAAAATATTTGTAAAAAAATCCAGTTTAGGGGCCTTTTGGCCAGTTTCATAGGCCTCTTTGGTCCTATAAAAAGTGTTTTTAAATAAGCAAAATTTCTTCGTCCTTAAAAAAATATTCTTTAAAAATCGCCTTTATGGTTCTGCTAATACTATCAAATTCTTAAAAAATCCACATTTCCTGCTCTATTGGCCCCTTGACCTAGAATCTAACCCAAATTTCCACTGGCAAATTGAAAATAGTTGAGTTGAAATAAATCTGCATTACTTCCTTTCCAATTTCAACATTACTTATATGCATAATTAATCATTGTCCCCAAACTTATTGAACCACATCCTGTCACCAGTTTTAAACTAACTTTGGCAATGTTATGTGGAACGCAAAGGAACAGAAGACAAAAAACAAAAATGCCACAAAAAAGAAATTAAATAAACGAGTTGAAAATGACCTTTTTATGCAAACATTGTGAAAATGTCGTTGCTGTAGAAGGGCAACATGAGGGGAGGCAAAGAGGCTTAAGAGAATTGTTGTGCCAAACTATGGCATATAATGGTTACAAGGGCATATTGCTAATGTGAGTGAGAGACATGGGAAATGGGCCTCGCAAATAAATACTAAAATAATTTTAAAATAAGAAATTGGATTGCGGATATTAACTTTTGTGTACGCTTCAAGAAACGGGACTAGATATTGGTGCAGATTGAAGATGTATTCTCAGTTCACATATAGAAAAACAGACGAAAGTTTGTTCTTAGTTCTCATAGTAATGTAACCTTTCGGAAGCATTCCTGAGCAAGACCCATATCTGAAAATGTATTGTCAGTAAATATATAAAAACATCGTTCTAAAGCTTTTATGCATCTTACAGGGATTATGAAATTGGTTAGACCTAAGCATAGCGCTAAGGTCCTAATACTGAAAATAGGGAAAATATTAGTTCCAAGTAAAAATATAAATTTACTCTCATTGAAAGGTATAATTTAAGGCTTTTGAAAATTTTATTATATTTATTAACATATATCGGAATCCGTTAATTTTAGGTATACAGGGTGAGATAAAAAAAATTCAACAAAGTCAAACGCCCTAATTTTTTATATTTATTTTTATATTTTATTGATTGAAAGCAAAAAATGTGTGAAATAGCATCAAATTTTAGAATAACTTTAGATTTGTTGGAATTGGTCACAAATTATGACCTTCAAACGCCAATGAAGCCGTCACACGCTGCCCGAATATTGCTCTGCGGTATTTTGGCCCATTCCCGGCGAAGTGCTTTCAGGAGCTGATCGACACTTTGGTATTTCTTAGTGCCAGCCTTGCTTTCCAAAATACACCAGACACAATAGTCCAACGGATTGGTATTCGAAGATGATTGGGGCCATTGTGCGCTGGAAATGAAGCCAGGAACTTGATTTTGTAATTATTCGTGGGTGGCGCGTGCTGAGGGCGATGGTGCTGAGTCATGTCGGAATTTTTTTCTGATGCCACGGTCGCTTAATACGAACTGAGAGCAACCATTGCCTGTTCTGGCGGCCCACACCATGACCATGGCCCGCGCTTGAGTTCTGGTACTTTCATAGTCTGCTGCATATTTCCCAATAATTATTGAAACAAGTAACAAAAAATGTATATATTTTCCATATAAAAACATGTCGACCTTTTGCGGGGGAGGTACTAGAAGGAGTGGAAGCATATATTCCATTTTAACACCAGATCTTGGGTTAATAAAAATATTGGGATGTGTGAAATTTGAAGACAATCAGACTCATACATCATATTATATAAGAGCTGTAATTATTCAACGTTTTGAAACCTTGTGGGGGACCTGACCTAGAACTGACGCAAAAATAACGACTTCCAAACATGAAGCAAAATCGGATTATCGTTTTTCTTTCTGTGCAGAAAATATATTTTTTGAAAATTTCGACCTTTTGTAGGGGAAGACCTTGGGTTAATAAAAATATTGGTATGTGCGAAATTTTAAGACTATTGGACTTTTACATCCCATTTTATGAGAGTTGTAATTATTAAAAGGAGGTACTTGATGGAGGGGACCGATATTGTCCATTTTCGCACCAGACCTAGCACTGACGCAAATATTAGTATTTGCAAAGTTGCAGCGGAATCGGATTTTCGTTTCTCTTTCTGTGCAGTAAAATATTTTTTTGAAAGTTTCGACCTTTTGTAGGGGAAGTACCGAAAGAGGTGGACCGATATATCCCGTCCTAACACTAGACCTTGGGTTAATAAAAATGTTAGGATGTGTGATCTTTGAAGACAATCACATTTTATAAAAGTTGTCATTATTCAAAATGTTGACCCTTGAGAGGGATTTACTTGATGGAGTGGACGATGTTGTCCATTTTCGCACCTGACCCAGCACTGACGCAAATATTAGGATATGCAAAGTTGGAGCAAAATCGGATTATCCTTTCTCTTTCTGTGCAAAAAATATATATTTTTTAAAATTTAGACCTTTTGTGGGGAGGTACCAAAAGGAGTGGACCGATATCGCACATCTCCGAACTCGATCTAAGTTTAACAATAATATTACGATGTACCAAGTTTGGACCAAATCGGATACTTCCTTCGAGAGTTATCGTGCGCTCGAGCCAGCCGGATGGACGGACATCCCTAGATCGATTCCAAATGCCCTGAAAAGGAGTTGGTCTAAAGAGACCTGGGTCAAATTTCGATGAGGCAGGTTTTGGCCGTAGTAAATTACATATTGCCTCTATATTCATATGACTGAGGATACAATAATTTATCAATATAGCCCCACCTTTTGGCACAGCGGTTTTATAATCATACTTCCTGATTTTGATTATTTCGAGGGTCCTGGTTATATCCTCCAATATTCCATGTATTTTATCTGCAATATTGCCAAAGTTACTATATGCCTTAAATGCACGGATTCCGAGGAATCTTAATACGAAAATTTTCCTAAGTGTGGAAGAGGGGATTATCATCACTTAGTTGTTACTTTTCGTTGAAAACTTTCAAAAGGCCGATACGCTTGTCTTCTTGTTTTCCTCTACTTTCACTATCTGCATTGTTATTGAAAAAATTGAAGTGTAATTATAACATCCAGCATTCTGTTTCAAATTTGGTATTTGAAGTTCGTAATGGACACTACAGCCTATGGCAGAACATTGTCTGGCACAATGGTACCTCCCTATATCCGGTATTTTGATGATTTTAGCGACCTTATTCCCCGGAATAGTTCCAAATTTAGTATTTGAAGTTCGGAATCAGTACCACAGCCTATGGCACAAAATTTCTTATTCCAGTTCCGCTTTCAATTAAGCGGTATGTACTAAGTTCTGCATTCCGTTTGTAACTCATCGAAATTATAATTTTAGAACTAATAAAATATAAATGCTTGATCAGCGTAATATTTTAGGGCGATTTAGCCCTGTCCTTCCGTCCGTCCGTCTGTTGTAATCTCGCTAGAGTCAAAACGAATTTATATAGGAAGCTAAAATTGTGCACAGATCAATCTTTTATCTGCAGGCAGGTCATGTTTGAAGATGGTCTCTATCGGTCCACGATATCGTATAGCCCCCCATATAACGGTACCCCCGATAGTCGATATTTTAATGATTTTAGAGAAATTTTTTTACTGGAATTGTTTCAAAATTTGTTTAAGTGGTAGTGCTACAACCTATGACGCAAAAATGTTTATGCAGGTCCGTGTCTTTGTATAGCCCACATATATGGGCACCTTCTTTTATTCGGATTTTGATGATATTTGAAGTTCGTAATTGAAGTTCGGAATCAGTACTACAGCCTATCCATGTCTTCGTATAGCCCCCCATACAACGGCTTTTATTTAAGAGGTAATTTTCGACGGATTCTTTTGAAAATGTTCAAGTTCCTACAAAGTGGTGGAGAGTATTAAAAGTTCTGTCCGGTCCATACTCAGCTGCTTTTTTACTTGTTTTATATCCAATTTTTTCGAATGTTACAAATAAATTACCCCACAACATCATCTCTCTTGTTCCATGTAGCCCATAAATAATAAAATAATAAAACGTCTCAACGAAATCAAATTAATTTTTGTATTCCATGCCTCTTTACTCTGGTATTCAGACTTTTAATTTTGGAATACAGCTTCTTTTCGGGTGGGTTGAGTATGTGTTGATGCCATAGAATGAAGTGTGACATTCGAAAACAAAGGCAGAAAAATGCCTTGGCAAAAACAAATCTATCTGTCTGTCTTAAATGCAATATATCTTAGAAGAGAAGAAATTTGCAAGAGAGGGAGAGAAGGAGGCACGCCATGATGAGTATTCTAAATAAATAGAAAAACAAACAAGAAAATAAAATAAAATTTATTTGATGTTGCATGAGGGAGCCTTAGAGAGTGTTTATATGGGTGTATGCATGTGGAAACTAATATTGCACTTATTCACACAAACACACACACACATACACTCATGAAAATAAATATTCACTTTTGTTTGGCATTCGCCAAATGAATATTGCACTAAAGCATGCCACACCCTAAGGAGTTGACATACTCCGAATGGATATCTCATATTTTAGTGAGAGTGTGTTTGCATCTCTTGATGTGTGTGTGTGTGTGTGCGAAAATACAAGTATGATGTGCCTATTGGTTAAGGTCAGGTCAGCCAAAAGTATACACTAGCTTCTAGAGAGGGGACAGCTTGACGTTTCAGGCAGTTGTTATGATGTTGTTCATCGCCATCATCGTCATCTGCATTTGCCTCCAAATACATCTGGAAGCCAATCATTTTTGCGGTCAGGTTAAGTGTTGGTAATTGAGTCTAGCAGCAGCAGCCGCATCATTGGGCCTGACACATACTCTCTGACACTTTTTGGTTTTTTCAAAACGAACGCACCATCAAAGAGTTATATACGAATATATACGAGATGTTGACATAATTATTAGCCATTAAATGGCAATGGCGACAAGTGTTGAAATCAGACAGACCAACAACGAGCACATCAAGGAGCTGGTCACCTATATGATATATGTCTGTACATATGACCTAGTTTCGTCTTTTTTGAAAAAGACTTCATTTTCTTGCAAACCTTCAGTTTTTTTTTCCAACATTTTGCCTTTGGCAATGAAATATCTATCAATTAAAAATTTAATTAGCCAACATTTGCTTCGTCAAGAATTTCATTCTCTCTTCCTCTCTTACAAATCATTTTCCTAGTTCATAAATAATTCATAACTCTAACACAAACAATTGATGTTGTTGGTGTTGCGGCTGATGCTGCTATTCCTCGAATGTTTCTCTCGTCTTAAATGAATTTTAATGATTGCCTGCTAAATAAGGATTAATGTGTTGGCAATAAGAAAGTAAGCAGCAGCTATTAAATGCCATGAATTATTCAGTAAGGGAAATTGACGTTTATTGTGGCTATGTTTTACAAAAAAGGGGAAATAAAGGATTCCTAAAAACAATGAGCAAAGAAATTGTGTTTCGTGGAATAACCCTATAATGCAATTATGAAAAATTATTGAAGTATTTCGGCATTAATTTTTGATATTGGATAGAAAATGTAGAAGTACCTGTTTGTGCATTTTTTATGTTTTTCGATGAGAAAAAAATGCAACCTTTACCTTTATTGGGGTTTTAACCTTGTTCTTTTTTTTAATACTCTTAAAAATAAAATGGATTTTATAAAAAAAAACTCATTCCATTTGAAACCCCTCGAAATATTATATTATGACCCCATAGAGTATAGATTAACAAGTTAACAAGTAAAAAGCAGCTAAGTTCGGCCCAGTCGAATCCATTAAAAACATTTTGAACAATCTTGTATAATTAAAAAAAATCCGTAGAAAAAAACCACTTAAATGACAAATGACGTTTTATGGCAGATATACGAAACCTTGGGCCTGCATAAGTAAATTTTTTGTCATTTTTTGTCCGAACTTCAAATACAAAATTTAAAATAATTACGTTGAATAATTTTTCTGATATCAACAAAATACCGAATAAATAGAGGTACCGTTAAATGTGGGCTATACGAAGACGTGGACCTGCATAGACAGTTTTCTGACATAGGGTGTAGTACTAAGTATGAGCTTCAAACTTTAAATACAAAATTTGAAACAATTCTGGTCAAAATACCGAATATCGGGGGTTGGATGGTTATAAGATATCGGGGACCTATGTAGACAATAGAAAGACAGACGGACGGATGGTCAGGGCTAAATCATCTCAGAATTTTACGCAAATTAAGTGCACATATATTTCGTTATGTCTAAAATTATTATTTCAATGAGTTATGAGAAAAGTATCAAACGGTTTTGCCGACAGATGTGTAACCTCAGCCAACGTTCGATTATTTAAATGTATTTAGATATCTGTCATGATTATTCAAATTGTTGACCCTCCATGGAGCAGGTTCCGAAGGAATGGGCCATTATTGTCCATTTCGTATTGGACCTAAATAATTATGATAAAATATTGCGACGTTCCAGGTTTGGGCTATATCGACTACTTCCTTCACTTTATATGAGATACGTAATAGTTTTTAGAAAGCTTTTCACCGACCGAAGCTTTTCATTTTCATACTTCATCCAATACAGATAAAAATATTAGTATGGGCAAAATTATAAGAAAATCGAACATTTATTTTCAAATTTATGCGAAATCATAGACTCCACATTCATCTAGGTTTGTGGTTGAGAGAAATATTTAGAGATACCAAATTGCAAAAAAAAAAAATGGCTGACTTGTTTCACAAGTTATGACAGATAAAAGTATTGACAATAGTGAACCTTTATGGGTGAGGTACCATATGTATGGACATAAATACAAAAAAAAAAAAATAATATTAGGGCTAAGAACCCAGGAGAAGCCCTTTCGTTTTCTCTTGGACCAAGACTGGCTACTGTACAATAAAATTATAACTTCTGTAGCGAATTCGAAAAAAGTGCTAAATTTTTCATAAATAAATTAGTTTTTTTATTAACAAAAATGAGTTTTTATTTATTTATTTATTTTTTTTTTTTTGAAATATTTTTCTGATATTCAGTGGGAATAGAGATTTTTTTTGCTGTCTTATGATAAAATTTGATGAAGAATATTTTTGGACATCGAAGACATCCTTATAAATAAATGCTTTGTTGGAGACTTTTGCACAAACTCACACAAAGTACGGCTACAACCTTGAAATTTCAAACGTATGTTGTGTCGATGCAGAAGAGCTGGATTTTTTTTCGGGTGTACGAAGGTACTAAATGGTTCGAAAAGGTGCGACATTACTATTGTAGGATTTCTAAGAGCATGTACGAATATTTCGAACATCTTCCTGAATGATTAATTGAGAATCAATGACCAGACGAAAAAGCTAAAGCCGGAATCTTGAAAGAAAATAAGACTACAAACTTGGAATTTTTAAAGAGATTTTCTTAGGCACCAACAGAGCTACAAACGTGAATATTTAAAAAGATTTTTTCAAGCACCAGCACAGCTACAAAGGTGGATCTTTAACTAGATTTTTTTCGAGCACCAGCAGAGCGACCGTCGGCTGTTATGGTGGCCCACACCTTCACCATGGCCAGCGCTTGAGTTCTGGTGGCCAACCGAAGGTGCACATTTTCAGCTGACCTCTTTGGCAAGTAAACACGATCATTTTTTTTTTTTTGTTTACAAACTGCTGGACAACGAGTGTTTTCTTATCGGAGAAAACCAAATTCGGCCAAGCGAAGAAACTCATTAGCTCTTTTGACTCAATTTTCTTTCCGTTGCGGTGTAAGTTTCTGCACTATTTGGAATTTCAATGGCTTTACCCGGAGCTCATTGCGATATGTTCAGCACACGATCCATTTTTCGGCCACTGCGACAAGGGTTTCGTTCAAGTCGCTTCTTTACTTTTCGAACCATTGCTGCTGATGTTGCTGTTTTCTTCCGTCCAAAAAGATTGAATTCCTTTTTAATAAACTACCCCTCAAACTACCCGCCCTAATACACTTCACTTGAATGCAAGAAAAATCTCCTTACATGAAGATATCACTTACTTTTATCTCTATTCATGTGAGTTGTGCTGCTGATGTTGCTGTTTTCTTTCGCCCACTTCCTTGACGTCGTGCTACGCTACCAGTATCACGGTAACGAGCGATGGAATGAGACAAAAAAAAAATTATTCACGTTTAAATGCTGGAGTGCTATAACGATAGCCACTTGTGGTTTTACAGCCAAATATAAAGAAATCATGCTTGAATTCCATCACGGATAACATTCCTACCAAAATGCGTTTGTAGGCTTGTAAACAATATAATGAGCTGTCACGGAAATAATTTTAACAGCTGTCTGACGAGTGGCTTAGAAATGACAGCAGTCTGAAGATGGTTGCAAATTTTTCATCTCACCCTGTATGTAGGTTATTTCAGAAATGTGGAATACAATCGTACAAAAAGAACTAAATATTACTAAATTTCGTGAATATAGAGAGATAAAATTCTGAAATTTAACATTTAGATAAATGTTGTTGTCTATGATTCAGATATGGCAACGGTTTGGAAATGTGTCCTATATTTGTACGAAGAATACTAAATGGTTCACAATTTGGTATTGGGCAAAGTGATAGAGCTGAACAGCTGGATAGCTAAAAACGTGGATTTTTAAAGAATATACAAAAGTTGATTGTTTTAATGAATATTTGTCAAGCACCAGCAGAGCTACAAATGTGGATTTTTTAAAGAATATTTCTTCAAGGGCCTCCACAGCTGCAAACGTAGATTTTTTAAAGAATATTTTTTCAAGCACCAGCAGAGCTACAAATGTGGATTTTTTAAGGAATATTTCTTCAAGGACCTTCACAGCTGAAAACGTAGATTTTTTAAAGAATATTTTTCAAGCACCAGCAGAGCTACAAATGTGGATTTTTTAAGGAATATTTCTTCCAGGACTTTTATGACTACAAACGTGAAGTTTTTAAAAAATATTTCTTCAAGGACAAACGTGGATTTTTTAAAGAATATTTCTTCAAGGACTTCTATGGCTACAAATCTGGATTTTTTAAAGAATATTTTTCAAGCACCAGCAGAGCAACAAATGTGGATTTTTTAAAAAATATTTCTTTTAGGACTTCAACAGCTATAAACGTGGATTTTTTTTAAAATATTTCTTCAAGGTCTTCTATGGCTACAAACGTGGATTTTTTAAAGAATATTTTTTTTAAGAAAGACGAACAGAGCTACAAACGTGGAATTTTTAAAGAATATTTCTTCAAGGACTTCTATGGGTACAAACATGGATTTTTTAAAAAACATTTCTTCAAGGACTTTTATGGCTACAAACGTGGAATTTTTAAAGAATATTTTTTAAGGATCAGCAGAGCTACAAATGTGGAATTTTTAAAGAATATTTTTAAGGATCAGCAGAGCTATAAACTTGGATTTTTAAAAGAATATTTTTTTTTTCAAACACCATCGGAGCTTCAAACTTGGATTTTTTAAAGAATATTCTGCTAAAAACGTAGATTTTTTAAAGAATATTTCAAGCACCAACAGACCAATAAGTGTGTATTTTTTAATGGGTATTTTTCGAGCCAACCAGACCAATAAGCGTGGATTTTTTAATGAGTACTTTTCAAGGACCAACAGACCAATAAGCGTGGATTTTTTGAAGAATTTTTTTAAAGGACAAATATACCAAAAAAGCGTGGATTTTTTAAAGAATACTTTTCAAGGACCAGTGGTGCCATGAGCTTGAATTTTTTGAACAATATTTTTCAAGAACCAATGGAGCCATGAGCGTGGTTTTTAAAGAATATTTTTCGAAGACCAATGGAGCCATGATTGTGGATTTTTCAAGGAATATTTTTCAAGAACTAATGGAGCCATGAGCGTGGATTTTTCAAAGAATATTTTTCAAGGACCAATGGAGTCATGAGTGTGGATTTTTAAAGAATATTTTTCAAGGACCAATGAGCGTGGATTTTTCAAAGAATATTTTTCAAGGACCAATGGAGTCATGAGTGTGGATTTTTTAAAGAATATTTTTCAAGGACCAATGAGCGTGGATTTTTTAAATAGCAATTTTTCAAGGACTTTCTCAGCTTTAAACGTGATTTTTTTTAAAGAATATATTTCCAAGGACCTATTCAGCTATAAACTTGGATTTTTAAAAAAATATATATGCAAGTACCTTTTAAGCTATAAATGTGGATTTTTTAAATAATATTTTTCCAAGGACCCTCTTAGCTATAAACAGGAATTTTTAAGTAATATTTTCCGAGGACCTTCTTAGCTATAAACGTGAATTTTTTAAAAAATATATATGCAAGTACCTTTTCAGCTATAAATGTGGATTTTTTAAATAATATTTTTCCAAGGACCCTCTTAGCTATAAACATGAATTTTTAAGTAACATTTTCCAAGGACCTTCTTAGCTATAAACGTGAATTTTTTAAATAAGATATTTTAAGGACCTTCTAAGCTATAAATTTGGATTTTTTTAAAGAAGATATTTTAAGGATTTTCTCACCTATAAACGTGGATTTTTTAAGGAAGGTATTTTAAGGATCTTCTCATATTTTGAGGATCTTATAAACGTGGATTTTTTAAATAAGATATTTTAAGGATCTTCTCATATTTTAAGGATCTTACAAACGTGGATTTTTTAAATAAAATTTTTTCAAGGACCTCCTCAGCTATAAAGGTGGACTTTTAAAATAGTTTTTCAAGGACCTTCTCAACTGTAAGCGTGGAGGTTTTTAAAGAATACATTGCCAAGGACCTTCTCTGTTATAAACATGGATTTTTTAAAGAATATATTTCCAAGGACCTTCCCAGCTACTAACTTAGATCTTTTCTCAGCGATTAACGTGTTCCTTTTAAATAATATATTTGAAGGAACTTCTCAGCTATAAACGTGGATCTTTTTAAAGAATATATTTCCGATGACCTTCTCAGCTTTAAACGTGGATTTTTTAAAGAATAGGTGGCAATAAAGGTCGATTTTTTACATAGCAATACTTCAAAAATCTTCTTAGCTATAAACGTGAGTTTTTTAAAGGAGATATTTTAAGAACCTTCTGGGTTTTTAAACAATATTTTTTAAGGACCAAATGATCGATAAACATGGATTTTTTAAACAATATTTTTCAGGGACCAAATGATCAACATAAGTGGATTTTGTAAACAATATTTTTTCAGGGATCAAATGATCAACAGATGTGGATTTTTTAAACAATATTTTTCAGGGACCAAATGATCAACAAAATTGGATTTTTAAATAAAATTTTTCAGGGATTTTTAAGGACCTTCTCAGCTATAAACTTGGATTTTTTAAGAAGATATTTTAAAGAATACTTTTCAAAGATCTTCTCAGCTATAAACGTGGATTTTTTAAAGGATATATTTCGAGGACCTTCTCAGCTATAAATGTGGATTTTTTAAAAAATATTTTTCAAATATCTTCTTAGCTATAAACGTGAATTTTTTAAAGAATATATTCCGAGGCCCTTCTGAGCTATAAACGTGGATTTTTTAAAGAATATATTTCGAGGACCTTCTCAGCTATAAACGTGGATTTTTTAAAAAATATTTTTCAAAGATCTTCTCAGCTATAAACGTGAATTTTTTAAAGAATATATTCCGAGGCCTTTTTGAGCTATATACGTGGATTTTTTAAAGAATATATTCCGAGGACTTTATCATCTATAAACGTGGATTTTTTAAAGAATATATTCCGAGGACTTTATCATCTATAAGCATGGATTTTTGAAAAAAAAAATTTTTTTTCAAGGACCTGTTAACATGGATTTTTGAAAGAACGTTTTTTCAAGGAACTATTAACGTGGAATTTTATTAAAGACCATTTTTTCAAGGACCTATAAACGTGGATTTTTGAAAGAACATTTTTTCAAGGACCTATAAACGTGGATTTTTAAAAGAACATTTTTTCAAGGACCTATAAACGTGGATTTTTAAAAGAACATTTTTTCAAGGACCTATAAACGTGGATTTTTTAAAGAAAATGTTTTCAAGGACCTATAAACGTGGATTTTTTAAAGAAAATGTTTTCAAGGACCTATAAACGTGGATTTTTTAAAGAAAATGTTTTCAAGGACCTATAAACGTGGATTTTTTAAAGAAAATGTTTTCAAGGACCTATAAAAGTGGATTTTCAAAAAAAAAAAATACAGTTGTTCAAGGACCTATTAAAATGGATTAAAAAAACAGTTGTTCATGGACCTATTAAAATGGATTAAAAAAACATTTGTTCAAGGACCTATTAAAATGGATTAAAAAAAACAGTTGTTCAAGGACCTATTAAAATGGATTAAAAAAACATTTTTTAAAGACTATAAACGTGTGTTTTTTTAAAAAAAAAAAAACAATTTTTCAAAGACCTATAAAAGTGGGTTTTCAAAAAAACATTTTTTCAATGACCTATAAAAGTGGGTTTTCAAAAAACATTTTTTTTCAAAGACCTATAAAAGTGGATTTAAAAAAAAAAAAAAACAGTTGTTCAAGGACCTATTAAAAGTGGACTAAAAAACATTTTTAAAGGACTATAAACGTTGTTTAAAAAACCTATAAAAGTGGATTTTCAAAAAAAAAATATTTCAAGGACATATAAACGTGGTTTTTTGCAAAAAAAAAAAACATTTTTCAAGGAATATATTTTTTAAAGGAATTTCTAAGTTGTAAACGTAAATCCTTGTTAAAAAATCTTTTAGGATTTTGCAAGGTGTAAACATGGATTTAAAAAAAAAACATATTTTCAAGGACATATAAACGTAGATTTAAATAAAAATTAAGGAAGATATTTTATAAAGGACTTTCTAAAGTATAAACGTGGATCCTTAGCTACCAACTTGAACGGGGCATTTAGTTTTTATGAAATAATATTTTTTCAAGCATTTAGATTTTTTTTTTTTTCGGTTACTACTCCATACTTTTGTACTATTCCTTGTTGCGATGTTCAGTACTAATAATTTTTTTATACGAAACAAGAAGCTAAAGTAGCATATATACACACCTACCCCTCCCCCAACTATAGTTAAACATAACCCTTTTATCTAGTAAATCCGGACTAATAAAGCGAAGTATTCATTCAATTCACCTAAGGGGACAATATACGACTTATTTACTAAGGGTCATAAAGGGCGGTGGTGGTGGTGGCAAACATAAAATGGAAACTATGAGCAAAAAGTGATTTTTATCAAAGGAGAGAGGATAACAGATTATATATATTTTTATGTGTGGCAAAACATGATACAACTTGTAACACACACATACATGAAATACACTACATGTATTAGTTTTACTTCCTTTGTATCTCTCTGTACACACACATATGTTTATGGTATGGTTTTCTACATGTATTTGCATAATAATAATTTGATCAGGAAACTTTCCATACTGGCAATTTTTACCAAAGTTAAATCAACAAAAGTTTTCAACCAAAAAAAAAAGAGAAAAAGAGAGAAAATTGTATAAATTGTCAATATTGTCAGTTGATTTGCATCTACTTAAATGGCTTAAGGTTATGTTTGAAAGTTTGATAATAATTTCAATGTAATTGGAGAGTGTGTGTGTGTGACAAGTGATATAATGGCAGAATTGGAATATGATTATTTTAAAGTTTCTGAAGGACGCCCTAAAATGGTAGCAATTAGAAGTGTTATTAAGGGCATTATTATGACAAAATGGAAGACTCAGTTCGGGATTTCAAAGGAAGTTCTTTGTAATTTGTTATTTTGAATTCCTTAGGATTAAAATATGGATTCCATGAGAAAAATAAAAGAATTTCCTTGTGGGCAATTAGAGAAGTGTCCGTTTCTAGTGAAAAAAAATAAAAAAAAAGAATTACAGATTTTGAATCTCTTTTTCCACTATTTCAATAGATAACCTTTTCAAAGTACAGATGAAATGACAAGACTTAAGTCTTGAAAATTTGTCTGGGGGACAAATTTGAGATGATTTTGATTTTTCTAAGATCCTGTTTGTGAAGCTATCATTTTGTAATCTAAACACAAGATCTACCAAGGTAAGGGCGTAGAATTTTCATTCTTACATATGGGTTGGAATTCTGGCAAAAATGAATTTGGTCAACATCATGATACACAAATAGGGGGTTTTGAACCTCTATCTGCAAGGATCTTAAATAATTAGATTATTTTTCTAATCGCGAGTAACCAAAAAAAAAAAAAAAAACAAGTAAAAAATCAGCTAAGTTCGGCCGGGCCAATATTCTGTCATAGACTGCAGTATTCATTACAAACTTCAAATACCAAATTTTAAACACCTCCAGTTAATAATGTCGCTTAAATCACCAAAATACCGGAGATAGGGAGGTGTCATTATATGAGGGCTATATCAAAACGTGGACCTACATGGCTCTTTTCCAATTCCAATGAGTCCTGCAGACATAATATAAAAGCTCGGAAGCTAGAGTGATTTCCACAGATGGACAGACGGACAGCTGATCAAGAATATAAATACTTTGTGGGGTTTTAAGTACACATTTCGAGGTGTAACAAACGGAATGACAAACTTAATATACCCTCCATACTATTGTGGAGGGTCTAAAAATACATTTTAAAGGGAGATTCTGTTTGTCGACAACCTAAAATAACAAACCAAACTGTTCAGTTAGAAATAAGGCATAATCCTTAAAAATACCTCAATTAGGGGTGACCATTATATGGAGGCTATACTCATAACTACAGTTATGCCAATCTAGTTTGATCAAACGAAATAGCTCCTTATCTAGTTCCCTGGACTCCGGCAGTTTGTATGATACGTATGAAATTTATGAAAGCGCTCATACCTTTAGGAACTGGATTTGCAAATATTGGACAAAATCGGGTACAGTTTTATGCTCCTATCAGATAAATTATTCTTTTAAAACAACTGACCTTTTGCGAGGGAAGCTTCCAGAAGGAAGGAAGCTTGTCTTAAATCAACATTAAAATGTCCGTCTGTTGCAATTACACTAAAGTCTAAACAACATGTGACAAGAGCTAAAATTTCGCATGAAGTTGTCGTTTGTCTGCAGTCAAGTCAAGTTAGAAGATGAGTCTAGTCATATAAATGTATCTCCCCATATTCGGTATTTTGACGATTTCAGTTACAGTTTCCAAGGGAATAATTTAAAATTATGTATTTAGAGTTCGTAATAGAATCTACCTCTTGGAAAAGAATCCTCACTATATGGGGAGATGAAAAATCTGCAACCAATTTCAGACTGCTGTCGTTTCTAAGCTACTCGTCGGACAGTTAAAATTATTCCAGTGACAGCTCATTATATTGTTTACAAGCGCACAAAAGCATTTTGGTGAGAATTTTCCAGTAAAAAAGTTATTCATGATGGAATTCAAGCGTGATAGTGTGATTTCTTTATATTTGGCTGGAAAACCACAAGTGGCTATCGTTAGAGCACTCCAGCATTTAAATGGGAACATATATATCACTCGTTTCCGTGATACTGGTAGCGTAGCCCGACCCGACGTCAAGGAACTGGATGGAAGAAAACAACAATATATGCAGAAATAGTTTGAAATCCAAAGAAGAGACTTGATCTAAACCCATGTCGCAGTGGCCGAAAAATGGCTCGTGAGCTGAACATATCGCAATATTCCATTCGGCAAATATTGAAAAATGAGCTCGGAGTAAAGCCATTGAAATTCCAAAAAGTGCAAGTACTTACACCGCTACAGAAAGAAAATAGACTTAAAAGAGCTAAAGAGTTGCCTCGCTTGGCCGAAAGTGGGGAACTGCCGGTTTTGGTTTTTTCCGCTCCGATGAGAAAACATTCGTTTTCCAGCAGTTTGCAAACAAACAAAATGATCGTGATTACTTGCCAAAGAGGTCAGCTGAAAATGTGCGCCTTCGGTTGGCAACCAGAACTCAAGCGCAGGCCATAGTGATGGTTTGGGCCGCCATAACAGACGATGATCGCTCTCCGCTCGTATTAATCGACCGTCGCATCAGAAAACATGCTGAATATTATCGCGAAAATATTCTGGAGGGTGCATTAAAGCCATGGACACGCAAACATTTTGGCCACAAACCTTGGACATTCCAACAGAACTCAGCATCATCGCACTCAGCACGCGCCACCCAAGAATGGTTACAAAATGAGGTTCCTCGCTTCATTTCCAGCGCACAATGGCCACCAAAATCTCCGGATACCAATCCGTTGGACTATTGTGTCTGAAGTATTTTGGAAAGCAAGGTTGTCACTAAATAATACCAAAGTGTCAACCACCTCAAGCAAGCCCTTCGCCGGCAATGGGCCAAAATACCGCAGTCCAACATTCGGGTAGCGTGTGACGGTTTCATTGGCCCTCTGAAGGTCATAATTCGTGCCAAAGGTGACCAATTCGCACATATCTAAACTTATTCTAAAATTTGAGGCTATTTCCGACACTCAGCGCGCTCCACCCAAGAATGGATACAAAATCAAGTTCCTTGCTTCATTCCCAGCGCACAATGGCCACCAAAATCTCCGGATACCAATCCGTTAGACTATTGTGTCTGGATTATTTTGGAAAGCAAGGATGGCACTAAAAAATACCAAAGTGTTGATCACGTAAAGCAAGCGCTACGCCGGTAATGGGCCAAATACCGCAGAGCAACATTCGGGCAGCGTGTCATAATTCGTGCCATGGGTGACCAATTCTAACAAATCTAAACTTATTCTAAAATTTGATGCTATTTTCGACATTTTTTGCTTTCATTTAATTAAATTAAAAAAAATTAATAAATATTATGGCGTTTGACTTTATTGCAGTTTTTTATCTCACCCTGTAGACCCTATAGGTGAGCCTATATATAATAGTGGATTTATCTTCTCAAAATTTTGCAGTGAGCAATTCTCAAAATACTTAGAATATGGAACTCGATTAAGAATGATCAACTCATAATAATGAACCTATTTTCACAAAAACGGCAGGGAAAGATTATCTCAGCTCAGAACTCAAAATGTCAAGCTACTCGTGATTCCGTTTGAAATTGTGGTCGAAAACTTCAAAATAGCGAAAATTAGGAAGTACAGTAATATGGGGCCTATACCAAATACTAGAGCAATCCTGAAAAGTTTTAGCATGAGGAGACTGTATGCACTCAGAACTCAAAATATCAAGATACACCTAATTTGGTTTAAAATTGTGGTCAAAAACAGTCAGAATACCGAAAATGAGAAAGGAACATTATATATAGACCGACATGTCCCATTAAGGGTAATGCAAATGTCTGAGCAAAATTTCAAAGCGACAGAAATCTTCCCTAAATTCGTTATTTGAGGATCTCACCCCACTGTGCGTCTCACCCTACTGGATCTCACCTCTCTATTTTAAGATGTACTTTGGTATTCTACTGCCTTTTTCTGCAATTAGTGAAGAAATTGAATTTTGCCTTACACTTAACTTTACAAATGTCCCAACTTAATGGCAACAACCCCCAAAATGCCTCACAATATTATTTAAAATTCACAATCCTTTGGGAACCACTTATATGTCCTGTCCTTAAAAAAACTGCATCGCCTTTGAACTTTAAACGGAAATTTCTTTACAAATTCCTACCTTTGTAAATACATTCTGTCACAAATGTATATGACCCAATATTTTTTCCTTCGTCCCCCTAACGAAAAGGCCAAGTCCGGCCATAAATAGAAGCAGACACATAGAAAATGAAAGTGCACACACACACAAAATGCAACAAATTACATCTGTTTTCAATGGCTTTTCCTTAAAAGGCAAGTTTTTAATGAACACTGGCATTTTTGCGTTCGACACTCACCAGAGAAGAGGAGTGGCGTGATGCGGCAAAGTCCAATTGTCAGATATGCCACTTGACTGTTGGCACTTCAAATTGTAGAATTGAGGCGGGCGGACATGTATGAATCCAGTTTTCCTGTGCATCAACATTTTGTCCTTGTTGCATCTCGAATGTCGTATACGATACGATGCCGCCTTTGAGATCATCCCGCAAAAGGAAAAATCATAATTTTGATGTTGTGTTTGTTTTTGTGATTTTTTGCCTTTTTGTCCGGATGTCAGCATAACTATTTTGTGTAGAATGTCAGAATATGGAACAAAAAGGAAGAGAAACAAGTCAGAGAGAATTTATACGTGTGTATTACATAAGTAGGTGTGCTACAGAGACGAACTTTTTTTGCAACGGATATACTAGGGTATGTACGATTTTGTTTTTTAATGTTTGGATTGCCTCTAGTTCCATTTTTGTTTTTTCAAATGTTCCCATGTTCGGTTTGAACAAATGTTATTATGCGTACGTGTTGCTGAGTGTACATGTACATGTGTGTGTGCCATGCTTCAGCTCGTACATGTTGGTGAACGTGTTATTATGATTTTACAGTTTTGTTTTGTTGTTAGCTGTACTCATAATATTCCACACCCACAATCACACTTCAATTCCATTTTTAAAACATTTTTTCTACATCCTTCAAATTTTCAAATGTCTATGACGTAGAAGGTGAACAAGGATAAGAACGTGACTGCATGCCAATCAGTTGGGAGTTTTGAGTAAAGAATTTAAACTATAGGAGTAGCCGAAGTTTAAAATCGACTTATTCTGCTAATTTCTCTAGAATGCAATGTGATTTTTAGAGTACAACTCTACACTGGTATTTTAAAGTGAATTCGTCTACAGAAGGAACAAAAACAAGTTAAAAAGCAGAAAGTTCGGCCGGTCCGAACTTTGAATACCCTCCACCATTTCGAACGAATTTGGAAATAAAATCCTTAAAAAATTCTCTTAAAATTTTAAAAATACCGAATATAGCCGTTATATTGGTGTATATACGACGTGGACATACATATGCATTGTTTGTCATAAGTCATTACCATATTGAAATTCGAAACTTGAAATAAATGGTGAATAATGTAGCAAAAATCAGCAAAATATCGTATATAGGGAGGTAGCGTTATATCGGAGCTATACGAAGACCTGGACCTGCATAGATAATTTGTAGCTTCCATTACGAACTTGAAATACGACATCTCAAACAATTTCGGTGAATATTGTACCTTAAATCGTCAAAATACCGAATATAGGGGGGTACTGGTATATGGGGCCTATACGAAGACCTGGACCTGCATAGACAATTTTCTGCCACAGACTGTAGTTCCCATTACGAACTCTAAATACGTAATTTGAAACAATTCCGGTGAATAATAAAGCTAAAATCATCAAAATACCGAATATCGGGAGGTACCGTTATATGGGGGCTATACGAAGACGTGGACCTGCACAGACAATTTTCTGTCTTAGGCTGTAGTATCCATTTCGAACTTCAAATACTATATTTGAAACAATGTCGTTAAAATCATCAAAATGCCGAATATCGGAAGGTAGCGTAACATGGGGGCTATATGAAAACATGGACCTACATGGTCCATTTACGAACCTAACATGCCTACTGGAAAAATTAATAAAAATATTGAAGGCTCTTCTACTAAAAAAAAAACTGTTATTCATAGGATAAAAACCTATAATATCGTCAGATCTGCCATCTGAATCATTCGTACGACGAGCTTTTTGAACTAAAGTATTTTCTTTTTCGAATATCTGCACTTATTTTTGAAATATCCTCGTAAATCAGGATATTATGTTATTAAATTAAAAACCTCCAAATTTTAAAGTCAAACATAATTTTTATACCCTCAGCCCCATCATGCGATGCGGCCAAAACGTGCTCAAACGAAATAAATAATTTTAGAACTTAGGTACTTTTAGACAAAATCCGTTTAAGGAGGTTTGCAGTCGTTCTGGGGGAGTCCGTCCGTCTGTCTAACTTTCGAAGGGAGTCACCGATTTGTTCCAAGCTTGATAT